>NW_020229996.1:0-380000 GCF_003227715.2 Harpegnathos saltator | reverse complement strand
TTACGCGCGCCGCGCGGCAGAGAGGAGAGAGAATAGCGGGACGAGTCACTTAAAAATTTAATTAACGGTACGCCCGTATAATTTAGCGCGCGAACTCGCGCGCGGGAGCTGTTGATAAGCAGACTGCTGTAAGTCATCCCGATTAGTCGCGGTGTATGTCAATTAATGGCGACCGAGCGGTCGGCCCGGCCCGACCGGCGCGGCGCGGCGTTTACGGCGAAGTTCGCGCGAAGCTCGCTCCTCGCTCACTCGGGAACATCTATACGAGTCCTACACCTCTCTCGGGAGGCAATTACATCTAGCCGGAGGAAGGATCACGGTGATCTTTGAATTGATCAAACTGATGCGGCACGATGCGCGTTGCGCATGCAGAATGCTGTTTGACCGCGATCAATCTCGGCGCTTTCTTATCGCCGCGCCGGCGAATTACGTACGAGGAGCAAATCGCTAATAATGTGAGATGGATGACAATTCTCCAACGTGGCTGCTTCCAATTCGAGCTGGTATCCTTATCGAAAACGCGTTAGTTGACGCTGATTCAACGCTGTTTCGCATTACGCGCGCCCCGGATCGAATCCTCCCGCTGGCCTCTCTCTCTCTCTCTCTCTCTCTCTCTCTCTCTAGCGAAACTTTATGCCAAGTTATGACCTACGTCTCGCAATTATCCGCTGTATATATAATTACACCGCAGCGGTGTCTTAGCGAGATCTATCGCATTCCGCTCGTTTCTTCCTCCTACCTACCTGGATCTAATAAACATCGAATAGCGGGGGTAAGATCGATAACCGCCTATTAGCAGATTAATACGGCCGCCGATGGGAAAAACACCACAACGGAACGCGGACAACACAATGAAGGGCGGGAGGGGGGAGGGGGCTGAGAGGCAACGACGGCGATAGGGCGGTGGGAGCTCGCAAGGGCAGGATCGCATAGAGACGAGTGAGGCCCACCTTTTATTATTGATAGTTACATGGCCGCGAGAGGCCAACGGGGCATGTAGAAAATTAATTTCATATACCGGGGAGAGTCCCAATATATTCCACGCGGATAGTGCATAAATCAACGATCGAATGCATTAGCTTCCAAAGGGCCACGCGATTATAGCGTTTAAAGGCGCGTACTTTTTGGCGCGCGCGCGCGCGCGCGCGCGTGCACGCGCGCGCAAGGGAGAACGGGAGGGAAAGGGAGAGAGATGAAAGAGAGAAGCCTGAGAGAGGCCTGGGAAAAAAAGAGGAAAGAAAGAGAGGCGGAGGGAGAGACCGCGGTATCGCGCGTTTAACGAGACGGAGAAGGACGGAGAAGAACGGGAGGGCGCGCGCCCACGCGTGCGAATTAAGGAACCTCGGATAAGGTAAGAAGCGACGAAGTAAAAGATTCGGCAGAACGATCGTTGGAGGGGAGGATTCGGTGGGAGGGTTCGGGGGGAGGAAAGGGCCCACCGCACACGAGTAAACTGAAAAGCACGGAAACACGCGTGGGATGCGCAGGCGGCCGCACGAAATTGACGACCGCGGAATGCCGTGGCGCCACTTCGACGTATCCCCTCGGCTGAGGGGAACCTCCTCGCGCGAAATTAACGCGAATTTGCATATAATGTCGCGACGGCGTGAATTATACCGTGCGACGTGGAAACGCTCGCGAGGAAGCGCGGGGAGCACACGAAGCGGTAAGGTAAAAAAGTACGAATGAAACGCGAGACATGTATCTGCACATTCTTTTTGTTTTAGTTTTTAATCAGTTCACTGATGGACCTGAACGTTTTATGCCAAACCTGGCGAGAGTGAATAATTTCATATTTCACATGGAAGCTTATCTATAAGAGATTTTTTTCTGCGTCGATAATGACGAATCCAAGGTTGCAATTTCAAAATTCAAAATAACGAATATGGCGGCTTCAAGTGGCTAACTTTGATATTTCATTATGACTATGTATCAAACTCGGTATATTTTTCTGGTCGCATATAACGACTATCATAAATCCGAAGTTTCCACCAGAGTTATTCAGCAAAGAAGTAGTTTCCTTCTATATAATTCACCCGTTAATAATGGAGATAAGAGCATTCATAATGGAATACCCTTAGCTACTAAATGCCGCCGTATTGGATCCGCCATTTTAGATTTTGCAATTTCGACTGGATTCATCACCAGCAATCCAAAAAACATGAATATATCGAATATCACCTTCTCCATAATAACATATCAAAGTTAATCACTTGGAGGCGCTATATTGGATCTGCCATTTTGAATTTTAAAATTTCGACTCCGGATCCGTCACCAGCAACTTGCTAAAAACCTTCTACAAAGATTTCATACAAAATCAAATGAGAATATCAGTTTTAATAAATATTCTTTAAAAACTGACAAAATTGAGTATTTAAGCGTTATATTCGTCGTTAGATCCGCCATTATGAATTTCTCAAATTTGATTCCGGATTCATAGTCAGCGACCCAGAAAGCATGAGTGTATCAAGTTTGATGCAAATCCGTTAAAAATTAGCAGAGCTATTCATGTTGCTCGTATATGAATCATTATCAGTGAACTAGTTAGATTCGAATATTTAAATTTTCAACATAGAATATATATAGGATGTCCCAGAACAATTTTGACAGAGCTCGTGGGGACGTAGAATGGAATGGCAAATATCATAAACCTATATTTCTTGTTCGCCTTCCGTTTTAAGTCCTCACAAGCTTTGTCAAAATTGTTCTAAGACACTTTGTATATACATACATATAAACAAATATATACGACGTATATATAAAAAAAAAACATATATATATATATATAATACATATACTGAAATATTGAAATATACATATATTCGAAGTCGAAAGCTTAACTATTTAAACACCAAAATAATAACATTTGGAGTTAGTTACGCGTGTCCTGGCGTTGCTACTTTTGCCTTACAAGCGAAGATGCAAGAGCGCGAATACAAAAGGACGCGAAGGTCCTCAGCTTCGGTTAGCCGAGTATTTCGACACGGAAAATTGAATTGAATCTTGAAGTAAGTATCTTGAGTATCTCGGACAAATTAGAAAGCGCACAACCGACTTAGCGCTACCTTTCCCGGCGCATAAGCTATCCGCTGCGGAAATGATCATCATCACTGCGGACGTATTCCCGTACGATTACAGGGCGCGGGACGGTAACATGCACGTTAACGTTATCGTACTCCGTATTATCCCTATGCGCGCGGATCGAATAATCCACGACAGTCGTAAGGCTTGATTTATAGGACAGATTATTGCCTCCGGGAATCGTATTTCCGCCGGCCGGGATCTAACTTCGCGTGGGACGCCTACCTTCGACATTTGATAATTATATGCTAATTAAGTTCGCACGCGGGCGCGCGCGTCACTCTCTCGCAGCGGTAAATTACACTTCGATCCGCAAGAAGACGTCTCTCTTTCTCTTTCGGCACGATCGAATCTCACAGTCTCTGTGAATTTTGCAAGTCACTCCGTATTGCTCGCGCAGAACTTCGCTCTGCTTCACCTTTCTTAGAATCCTCTGGGTCATTAAGAACGATGAAATTTATTACGCCGCGCTCGCGATTACGACCAGGGACGACTCTCTCCAGTTCTGAAAACCATTTAGCATTCGCTGAAATCGCGGCAGCGACTGCGCAACGGGATCTGGATCCTTATCGGCGCAGTTTTTACGAGGGGGATACGCCAGGACCCGCTGCAACGGTAAGGGCCGCGGACCGACCAGGGGTCAGAGTCTCTCGTTACAAATCATCCGCGCGGAGACTTCCTTTTGCGATCTTCAAAGGACGTCGCCGAAATTATCGTTATCTCGTCGGTTCGCGCAGATTAAATTTATGTATTGTTTTCTCTCGGCACCTTCCTGCAAAATCTCCCAACAATGTATGCATATGAGACACGCACATGTTCTTTCATTTGATAGAATATATTTGCAGGAAATTGCGCATGCGCGTGGGAGATTATAACTGACAAAGGAAAGATAATTAAATTATAACACGAAGTATAATTTTCTAATTTGAAGCAAAATATCTCGTATCTTTAAAAACATTTTACACGCACGTCCACTTGTGCGATATAAAAAATGTCATACCAATTTAATTCGATTGCACCAACTTTATAAAAATTTCTTCTCGAGGTTCACATATATGTCCTTAGAGTTGCAAGTCGCCAACGGTAAGAATTACGAGAGTAGTCCCAGAAGTACCTGACCTGACGTATAGATAGCGGTTGTTGTTTGAAAAGAATGACTATGGTAGAAAGTACCAACCTTATAAAGCTTAAGTTTGAAGTTTGACGAAGTTTACGTTGTTTAGTATTTGTTTGGCAGCCATCAATAGTGAACGCTCTCAGTAAATTTGTAAACATGGAAAAAATTGGTCATCGTTATGTGATACAATACTTTCATTTGAAAGGCCTCAGTCCAACCAATATCAAAGCGGAGCTAGATTCTACTCCGGGGGAGTCTGCTCCTTCGTTTACAACAGTAAAATATTGGGTGGCAGAGTTTAAACGAGGCCGTACGAGCTGCCAAGCAGCGAACATCGCAGTGGTCGACCAAATGAGGTGACCACGCCAGAAATGGTGAAGAAAATCCACAAAATGGTATTGGATGACCGTCGACTGAAAGTGCGCGAGTTAGCAGACATGGTAGGCATTTCAAAAAGTGCTGTACATCGCATATTGACTGAAAATTTGGACATGAGAAAGCTGTGCGCAAGATGGGTGCCGCGATTGGAACAAAAACAGCGTCGTGAGGATGTTTCAATCGAGTGTTTGGCGAAGTTTCGCAGCAATAAAGCCGAGTTCTTGCGTCGATTCATAACCATGGATAAAACATGGGTCCATCATTTCACACCTGAGACGAAGGAACAGTCAAAACAATGGACCAAGGTGGCTTGATGGCTATTTTGAGGAGCTCGACGATTCCCACTATAAACAGGGTATCGAAGCTATTGAACATCGCTGGGAAAAGTGTATTGAGCTATGAGGAGACTATGTAGAGAAATAAAGATATTTTTTCCCAAACTTTTTGTTTTCTTTGTTAGGTCAGGTACTTCTGGGACTACCCTCGTAAATTCCCGCTATTAATTCAAGTAACGAAATACAAGCCGACGAAAAGGAAGAAAAACGAGTTTAACGATGCGAAAAATAAAACGAGACGATCGTTAAAATTCACGGATTTATAACGCGGTACGCGATTTGCCCGCGACTTGATCGATTTATCAATTAATCACGAGGCACGCGGACGTCTCATCGAGCGAAATTCTCGCGAGAAGAATTCTTTGACGGCAGGTTGGCGTGCACGTCGCCCTCCCACCGCCAATTACACCGTGACTAATGCCCCATGGCCGCGGGCACCCCTCTCTCGAAATTCATCAAAATAAAATCAGTAGACCACCGAGGAGATAATTCATCGGCCGTGCGCGCGAGTCTCCTGCGCCAGGACCCAGCTAGACCGGAATTTTTGCAACGCTGAACGTGCGCTCGCGCGCTCAAGACATAAGGGTGGCGCGGGAATTTGGAGTCCATAAAACGCATGACGCCAGTTTAAATGTTTGCGAAATTAATTATATTATACGCCCGTCCGATGTTTTATCAGGATTGGGAAAGTTACTTTGTAAAAGTATCTAGTTACAGTTTCTTTCACTGAAAAAGTAACAGTTACAGTTACAGTAGTTACAGTTACAAGTTACTGATCTTCAAAAATAACATGTTACAGTTATAATTATTTAGAAAATAACGAGTCATTACTTTTCAGTTACTTTTTTACAATAATTGTGCTATTATTTTAAATTTCGTAATTGTATAAATTCCTTCAATTTTATATAAAAGTAGTTTGTTGATTGTTATATTCCTCATATTGTATATAATTTTGACAAATTAGATTCATTAATTTAAATAATCAATTCATATTTATTCTTAAAGACTATCAATAACAATTACAAGAAAGTAAATGAATTTGATGAGGATAATAAATACTAAAAATAACCTTAACATCAAAAGCTAGATTTTTTCACTAAAATATATATATTGATAATTTATATATTAACATTTATATATTAAAATATATATATTGATATTTTATATTATAAATAAAGACTTACACTTATGTTTTCTCAAATTTCCAATTGAAGTTCTACTTGCATGAATAATTTTTTTGCCAACTCATATTTGGCAGAGAAATGCCTAGTTATTCTCATTTCAAAATTTTTGCTGTAACTCAAATATTTTTGCATATACTGGCCATGGCATTTTACAATCCTCCTCCGAAGATTGAGGTGTTTTATCCATTGCTTGAATTTTTTATAATTAAAACCACACAGCGCACTTCACGCTGAACGCAGGTTATATTAACAAGTAAAGACGCAAGACGAAAATGTCCAATAGGCGTACAATTTTTTTGAAATAAATACAGGTTTCGTTCGGAAAGGAGACTATCAGCGCTATTTCGTCATTTTATTCTTGTTTTATATCTAATAAATGATAAAGATACATGACGTAATAGCGCGTTTTCCAAATGCAGCCAGAATAATTGTATGCTTATTGGATATCAAGCATCGCACATCGCGTTATCATGCTGGTCTGTCAGAAACTTGAGTTTAAAATATATAAAGTAACTATTAAGTAACTATTAAGCAACTATAAAATAACTATTAAGGTAACTATTAAATTAGTTACTAGTTATCAAACAAATGTAACTAAGTTAAGTTACAGTTATAGATGGAAGAAACGGAACGAAGTTAAGTATATCGTTACGTCCTGGAGGAGGAACGTAACTTGACGCTTGCTTTCACAAGCTCCGACGTACTCGCAAGTCTGCGGTGCAGATCAAGAATCGGAATGACCCCTTTATCTGGCACGGACATACGTCGGTGGTCCTTTATTTAGGTCAAGGAACTGAATCCTTTTACCTGGGATAGGACCGTGAGCGATAGTTGAGGGAAGAGAGAATTTTTTGTTGAGAATAATTAGTTGGGATTGGCTTACAAATAACTTGTTTTATTGATGATTAGACGGAAGTTCACAATAAAATAAAATTTGTAAGATTTTATAATGTGTACGTATACATATATGTATAAACAATCGCGGTTTGAGCAAAATTCCGTATTCGTTATGTCTGACTGTGATCGAAAAGATTGAGCCACTGTCACCGAATTTTACAATTAAGGAGGAATGCCAAGGAGGATAGAGAAAAGGAAGAAAAAGGAAAGGAAAAGAAAAGAGAGAGAAGAAAAATGAAAAGAAAGGGGTCAGGTAAAAGAAAGTATAAATAACTTACTGCTGGATTTATGCTATTTGTCGGAAATGAAGAGTATAATTGCTGCGTGTCTATGAGGATGGACCCAAGTTTTGCGCCAAGGATAGGAAGCTGGATTGCTCACGATGGTCCAAAAATGCACGAGATCGTTGCACAGAATAATTAACGACTGGAGAAACACTGATCTGTCTAAGCCACTAGTAGGCTAGATTGATAGCTAGATGTTAAGAGACTCTGAAGGGGTGCTGAAGCTTCTGTCCTGGCTGCGGGTCAGTCGAGAAGTGAGTTGGCCTTTTGGCTTTTCTCAAAACGTCAGTTCGGTTGAGAGAGTGGGGTTGTAGGGAATTGTTTCGGAAATCTAATTTTCATGCCCAAATATGGTCATAGGACTGTGCTTCGAATGTTTTTTTAGAGGTGGAGGTTAAGAATACGTTGCAGTGTCTTTAAGATAACTTTGTAGGAGATAGGATGCATATGGCAATAAGAGGTTTTCGAGAGTCTTTTATTTAAAAAAAAACGTGGCAGCAATTTTAAGAAGGAAATATCGATCGATATTTCTAAGAAGGATGTCGCGATACTGTTATCGTTGACTAAGCACGTGGGAAACGAGATCGGAATTGGTTCAAGATTGTTAATATTTCCAGAGCATCGAAACTTCCAGAGATCGCGTCGTGTGGTAACATGCCTGAGCGCATCCGGCCATATAAGTAATAATAAATTCAATATTCCTTATTTATAAAAGAAGTCTAGAGTGCGCGGAGTCCGCAGGACGTAACAATATAGTTACCAAAAAAACGAAATAACTGTAACTATAACTTCGTTACAAGTAACGAGATACTTTCCAATCCTGTGTTTCGTTTATCCTTCCCGTCGTGCTTGGATCTTTTATTTCTCGCATGAGATACAGTCAACGCGTAATTTATCATACGCTTAAAATAACGGTCCAATCAAATCGACGCGCATGTGCATTGAGGGAGTTCTCCATTTAGTAACACAAATCAACACGAGCGTCATTCTGTCTTTATCTCGTATTCAACGAGTAAGAAAGATAAAATGCGTTGACTTGTGTTACTTGATGGAAAGCACTCACGCTAGATTTATCCCAGCCAAATTATTCGACACACAAACGATCAATCTTGATGCGCGCTCAAGGTTGCGTTACGCATTTATGATTTTTCTACCCGTTTGTTCTACCTGTACTGTTGTTGTACGTTTGTTTGAGAAGTATTTGTCGCGCCGTTGAACTCGGGCCGCCAATTACTCGAGCTTATTAAATTAATTGCCAATTAGAGCAACTCGCGGGTCCCTTTGATACATGAGCCGAGCCATATGTCGACGATAATAAAACAAAGATCCGATGCCCATATCAAAGGTGTTTACGGCTTATGGAATCATAATGGCCGGCAGTAACGTAATCGCACAATGAAACGTAAGAAGGATATTATTTAGGGTCAAAATATTCGCCTGAGACGACCTCCAGCTTTCTGTATCGCTTAATCCGCGGAGTCTTTTCGATGCTAAATCAGGCTATCTCCTAATTCTTGGCTCTCGACTCTTGCCTTTCTTCCACTCTCTTTTAATCCTGGCTTTTACTCTTGATTCCACTGTCCTCGACTTTTCTACGCTCGAGACCCCGCTGCTCTCGACTTACTCTATTATCTTCCTTTCTCCCTCTCCCCCTCTCGTTCTCTCGGCTGTCTCTCTAGTCTCATCCTTCGACTCTCCCGACTTTCAGGTCTCGACGTGTAATTTATACCGCCACAGCGCACAGAGACGGTACGCGTGGCAATAAGAAAGAAAAGAAAAGAAAAGCAAAGAAAAGAAGAAAGAAAAGACAACAATCGAAAAACTGTCACGTCCTGAAAGCACGCGCGACTGTTGCAGTTAATGAAATAATAACGACGCGACACCGCTCGTTTTTCACGGCGCCGCGGTTGCGCGCGGGCACGCGGGGCACGCACAATAACTTTCTTGCTAATTATGAAATAGTGATACGACTGTACGTGGCCGCATACAAACATCGTAACACTCCGAAAAACACGAAGCCAATTATCCGCTGCCTGGCGAGAAAGGACGCACACCCTCTCGTAAAGCACTCGCCCTCGCGAGTGCGACGGGGAACAATGAGCAAAAATCGAGACTCGGACACACCGCGGGCGAGGGAGGGCGGGGGAGGGGAAGGGGCTGGTCTCCGCGGCGGAAATAATGCAAGAGAGGTGCAATCGCGCGAGCTGAGTTACGTAGCGCGGTGAGTCGAAGCGAGCGTCGGGGCGTTCGCGCGAGAGCAGCCGGCGAGTGTTGTAAACCAGAGGCAGGAATACAAATAAAAATGCGAAAAATGCGCGTTCCGACGCGACAGTGGCGCGGCGGTGACGCCAGCAAAGGCGCGTCGCGAGTCCGGCGCAGAAACGTGATATCCACTTTTTATCAGAGCCGAAATAGTCCGCGTGTGATCCGCGCGCTGTAAGTGCACCACGGGTTACCCCGGCGCTATTGAAATTCACTTTAATCCCTCGATAGTCACGCACGCATGCGGCAACTGGGTGCGAAATTTAACGACTAGAAAGTCAAAACGAGCGAGCATTTTTTCCCTTGCGGATTGCGAACGTGAGTTTTCGCGTCGAATTGCACGTCAATTTGTTCCCCGATAAAATTATATTCTTAATATTTGTGTACGGAAAATATTAGCTGTACGGATGAATAATCTAAATTTTCCAGCTAAAAAATTCAAGGTTTATTTAAAAAAAAAAGTAAAAGAAATTTGTCAATCAAAGCATTCGCCGTTGTTTTCTATAACTTTAAGTCATCTTTCTGGCTCAGTTGCCTGAATTCCATGTCGGAAAAATGTGTCTTCGGTAAAGTCGTCAAGCCATTTTCGGATCTCATCCACCGATTTCAATTCAATTTTATTTTATTTCATAAAAATATTTCTAACCAATACTGAGAAAAATTAATTCTGTTTGCGTCGTTGAGATTACGTCTCAATACAAGTTACACAAGTTTTATCCCAAAACGCCCAATATGAGAAGTGAAATATTATTCGAAATTTTCGAAATTGGGTGTCAGATGATGAACAGTCCTCGTTGAGTCCAGATCTTACGAATCGCACAGGCGTGAAATATCTCTATTTCAATTTTCCATTAAAGAAATCCGACTACCTAGAAAGTTCAATAATCGAAAATATAATAGACAGATATGTTTTTCTATCGACATTTAGAGAGCAAAGCCCTCTAAAAACGTTACGTGTGAGGACTAGCGTGGGTATCACGCGCTTTTTTTCCCGCGCGCAGGGACACTTTCGGTGGGTGGTAACGTATGGCATGTTGAAATGAGTGTTGATGAAAACCTTGCGGCGACATAATGCGCTACGTCCGCGCTGCCGCGGCAGGATACAAGAGGATACATGCCGCTTATACAGGGGACAGGATTCGCAATTTCGGCGACGCGGGGCCATTAACATTGTTACGCGGGTGGCGGCGATGTCGAGCACATGGACCATAAGAACGCTTGACTTTAATTTTAATTTAAAATCGTTGCATCCGACGGCGGGGACCACCTACGATCAGTAAGGAGGTCTGTCTCACTTCCAGAAGAGGGGCCCCGAGAGAACGAACTGCTCGGGCGGCGTTCAGTTCACTTGGATTTCGTTCGGGCCCAACGAAAGGCCCGAGCCAATGTCGAAGCAAACAATTGTCTGCGCTCCATTACATCGATTTTACGCCTAACGAACGATGCAATTTCTCTCGCAGCGTCCTCAATCGCCTCTCTCGTGCCGCTTGCAAAAAAGAAATCGGTCAGAGAAGAAAAGCTTACGCTCTGGATCTCAACATCTCGCGAACAATTCGAGGTGAATACTCACAGAACCTTTCGGAGATTTAAATAAATTTTTCGGCAATTGAAAATTATTCGAACACAATTGCGATTATATACATTGTTTGCGATAACTTGGATAGAGGGAGATTGCGTGAGAGAATGATTTTACGACGCCCAGTGTCGTCATTTGAGAGGCTTTGAGAAGCCCTGGCGTAGATAAACAAGTCTCGGTCGCGTTCGCAAGCCACCGCTAACCTCGCCACGAGCCGAGAATCTCCAGGTAGCGGCGTACTCGACTCGGAGGCGGATGGCCATTGTTGAGACCTCCCACTGGGCTCGCGACTCCTTGTCATCGCTCACATCGTCTGCGGTGAAGAAACAGTCACAACACGATCGCGAGGGAGTGATGGGGAAACTCGTAATTACTTTGTCGTAAATGCACATCCGCGGGCGCTGAGGTGGTCAACTTGCACTTCGCCACTGAGACGTTTTCCCCTGCGAGACGGGGTGTTTAAATGACATGTCGAATCATAGAGTTACGCGAGAAATCCGCCGGGAAATTTCAGCATATGTCGAAGACGTCTTCCATTCTCATACATATGTTTTTTTTTATTTTTTTTGTCGTTAGGAATAACGAGAACATTAATGTTGAAATGCATCGCGCGCGCGTCACGATGTTACTCGGAGAATTGATCGAATAAACGACCTTGCGCAGTGGGTAACGAGGAAAGTGGGTATTGCATCGGCGGCCTCTGATTCCCTGATCCTTTTTACTTCTGATCATCATTAACAAACGTCGGTTAGAGCTCCGATGCAAGAAGCGACGATGATTAATCATGAGATCGCAAGAAAAATGTTCGTTAAGAGAGACGTTCAATGATGTTGAGGATCATACTTGTATCCGATAAGGTGAAAATCTACGAACATCGTGTAAAACCCATCACTTTCAACGGAATAACGTTAAATGTTATTCGCCGAATCTCGTCTATGCAAAATAAATTGAAGAAACAAGCAGAAGTAATCATCTTAGGCACAAAGAGATTTATTTTATATTCGATAATTAATTCCCTCATTAATCGTCACGAGAAGATAAAGCCTCTGACGAAAGACCGATCTAATTCCAGATAATTTACAAATTCATCAGAGAACTCGTCGAGTAGCGAAAACGATATCGATGGGTATAACGCGCGTGTCTGATAACGGTAACGATGTGCGGCTGAAAAATTAAGCGTAATATTCCATGAGCAGCTTTTTTCCCCACGGTCACGCACTAATATATTATCGCTTATTAATATACTAAGAGGCCGGGGACAAATACGGAGTAGCCAGGCTATAGCGAGATTTATCGTCTTACATGGTCGCGATTTATCACACGAGATACGCGAGAGGAGGTATCTCTCTCTCTCTCTCTCTCTCTCTCTCTCTCTCTCTCTCTCTCTCTCTCTCTCTCTCTCTCTCTCTCTCTCTCTCTCTCTCTCTCTCTCTTTCTCTCTCTTTCTCTCTCTCTCTCTCTCTCTCTCTCTCTCTCTCTCTCTCTCTCTCTCTGCGTGTGCGCGTCTTCTCGGTCGCATGAGAGAAGAAATACGATTGGGTCTGGTGAAGCCACATATGTTTCGTAAATCCTGTCGATTCGTTAACGTTAGCCTCTTGTATTAACCTGAAGAGCGATAAACGTCCCGCAATGACCGCTTGCGCTTTGCTACGTGCCCTACTTGGCCGAGGAAGTAGCCCGAATATTTTCAGATGGTCTACTTCCGCCATTTATCCTGTCGTAAAATCTATTCCTCGTGAAGTCATCTTCCTCGGGACGATATAGATACTCATTATCTTTGTATCTCTTGTTTTATTGATAATTTCTCTCTCTCCCCCACCTCTTTCTCTCTCTCTCTCTCTCTCTCTCTCTCTCTCTCTCTCTCTCTCTCTCTCTTTCTCTTTCCTCTTTCTCTCTCACGTACATAAGAACATCAATAACATCTATTCTGTAAATGTTTTACATTTTTTTACACGCTTGATCTTGAAAATCTATTGTGTGTATATATATATATATTTGTGTGTGTGTGTCGAAGAAAGGAAGAAGTTAGAAAAACGAAAATCGTCTTCATCAATTTTTGCCTCAACATTTCTTGTCTGTTGACTCATCAAAATGAACTTATCGTCTTACGTCTAATATGCTGTAATTAAATCATATTCTCATATTAATAAACAACATTGACAAGAATGAAAGAAAATATGGGAACACACGGGGCGCCATGTATGTACTCATGAATAGCCAGTACACAAATCGATCCCGCGGAATGCGATGTACAATGCGTAATGACAACACTTAGAGATTTCACGCTGGTTGGCGTGTTATTTACTGGCGTGTATCCCGAGTACGCCTTGATAAATAATAAATAAAGCGGATAATCCGCTAGAATCGTTTCCTCGGCAAATTACCTCCCCTTACGCGTAGCCGCGCCGGTAACCGCGATTTATCGATGGATATAAATCGGCATCTCCTCGACGTATCATGTGCGTACAATCCGCCGCCTACTGTAAGCCGCGTATAACCGAACCCCTCCTTCGCAGCTACATGATATTTGCACTCGCAATTGTAATTTGCAACAAATCACGACCAAACAGACTGATCGATATTTTTTCATTCAATGGATTCAAAATTTAATTAGAGAAATTCCTTCTCCTAAAGTCCGAAATAATGAAAGCAGTGAGGCAATCAATGATGAAAATAAAATCGAGTAAATAAATAATAAGAAATGAAACAACAAATGATGAAAATATAAAAAGATAATTGTGTCTCGCACGTGTGATAGTTATTGCAAATAATTTATTTCATATTATTATCGAATATATAGACGTTTCGCGAAAACGATAATTCCCAACAGCTCCATTTGGACTCGGACTTTCTCACAGATTCTGAATGCGAGGCACGCGAATATCATCAAAGATATTTCTGCTTGTCGAACGATCTTCCGACGTATGCCGGGAAACGTGCGTCTATTCAGTCTTTCATGACGGTAGACGAGAACCGTCAACCTCTATCCTCTCCGATTTAGAGGAGCGCACCTGCCGATTGTTGGCCGGCTCCAATTTTACAGTCTTCCTACACCAGTTCCTGGGCTCAATCGGGACTTAAACGTAGGCGCCGTTTACTACGCCAGCAGTCACATAAAGCCGCGCTTAAAGGCAAGCAGGGACTTCTGCGCGGAAGTCACTTAACATCCCCGGATCTGCGCGAGAACGGATTTACTTTATCGGCCGCACGTGCGCACGTCTCACCCTGTCGACTTTCATCAGCGAGCTGGCACGTGGGACGACGTGGGTGCCTCTGTTCGTGGGGCCGCGTATTGTGTGCTCAAGTGCCACGGACCTGTAGGTAATGCACTGGGCCGCCTTCTAGCCACAGTTCTCCACAACGAGAACTGCCACGCGAGCAGGAATGACAATACGGGTTGTTTTGCTTGCAACACGCTGTAACTGTCAATATCTCGCGAAATTCCTCGTGATTTTCAGCGAAGGTGAAGGCCATAATAAGTTCACGAATAATGCGCTTGTGTGTAATATTCTTCTTCTATAAAAGATATTGTTCTCGGTATAATTAATATTGACGAGTTACTCTTCGAGATTTGGAATATTAAAAAAAATACAAAAAATTTCTCGTATAATTCTAGTGAGTTTATGATCACAGAACGTACAAAATAATAATTTTATACAAAACAACAATTATCTTTGCAAGATATTTTATTACGGCTGTTTTTACAAAGTAGTTGTAAAGTGTTTACACTAGCAAGGACAGTAGCAAAGTTAATTTCATTTGTTCTATCTCAAATTTTCTCACGCGTTTGAAATCGTTTCTTTTTGTTCTCTTTCTTTTTTTATAATCCAAAATTCGATACCGCATCGCGCGTCCAAGTTCGGCTACTTTTCGGGGTCCCTGTTTCACCGCGTTGCGACACGGCGACACCAGTTCACCCGTATTTCACCGGCACAACGGCGTAGTGTATACGTTACGGCAATCTGCGGCACCACCGTGTCAGGTAAGCGCTCTCTCCCTCCTTCCGCGTTTCCTCCACCCGCGCGATCGCGCGCCACTTTTGCGAGCGGGAGAAGCGGATTTTGCCCACGTGCACAGCGTCGTCCACCCACGGGGGCCGATACAATGAGCACCGGGATTTATGCCGCGGCTTGCGCTAATATAAAGGCCAATTTATTTCGCGCCCGAAAGGAGGAGGAGAGAGAGGGGGGAGGGAGGGAGGGAGAGAGGGCAGCGAGCGGGCCGCTCATCCCCTTCGCCCCACCTGCTTCGGGCCGGACACCAGAATGCAATTTATGCGGGATAACTTCGTACACCGCGGCGAAATTTATTGCGAAAACAATGCTGAACATCGTTTGATTCATATTCAACTAGTGCGACGTAATCCCACCTCCGCTGAGACGCGAGGGAGAGACGTATTAGAGAGCAGACGGCATAAAACGCTATCGCAGGAAACTCACGCGCGGTAACAGTGGTAAAAATTATTACACAAGATTCTAATTAATACGCGGCACGCATTCGTGGGGGAGAAATCATGGGGGAGAAATATCCGGTGAATTAAGTCGTTTCTTGAAAAAGAAGAAAAAAAAAAAACTGGGAGAAATTATTCCAAGTTCGGTTTTCCCGACTCGAAGAGAAATTGATGTTCCCCGATTCTTCGAAAAGTGGGTTGGATTACTGTCGCGTTGAATCGTTCGATTGAATCCCTCCCTCCTCCCTCGAAAATCCACAGAAAGGAAAGAGGAAGTGTGCAGGTGCATCTCGCAGACCCTCGAGACGCCCATGCGCCGCATAACTACACAGACAAGACCAGAGGAATGGAATTCCCGAGTCGATGGCAGAGAGGAGGGGAGGGCGATAAAGAGATTGAATAGGAATCGTAAAGAATCTCGAGGTGTGGTGGGTCCGCGCGCGCGGCGAACAACGGCCGCGACGGACAGGGTGGGCGCGTCGGACCGTTTCCTCCCTTTCCACGTTCCATTGAATAGGCCCCGAGGGGGTCCCGCGGTAATATATTTCCCGCGCGCGCATAACGACCGCGGTATTTGGTTAATATGATTTCCCAAAGTGCCGGTCAAACCCAAAACGTGGCGCTTACGAGTGTTATGTAAATAGCGACAGCATCGGAAACCGGGCGATGGGCCCTAAAAATACGGACCCTGCGGTTAGTCGACGGTATGACTAACTACCAACGGATAGCTCGCGCGGCTTGGGATTCCGTCTCTTTCAAGGGCAGCCCGAGTGGCTGGCAACGAGAGCAATAGAAAGCATATTATAGCATGTTACAGGAAACGTTCGGTTTGTTTAGTACGCACCGTTAACATTAAACATAATTCTAAATGTCGGGGATGGGAAGTAACTCGTTACTTGTAACGAAGTTAGTTATTTTTTTTTTTTAGTAACTATAACTTAACTTCGTTCCGTTTTTTCCGTCTGTAACTGTAACTTAATTTAGTCACATTTGTTTGGTAACTAGTAACTAATTTAATAGTTACTTTAATAGTTACTTTATATATTTCAAACTTAACACTTTGCCGGCCGCTTACTTCTCGCATCGTCTTTACGCTGCCGCCGGCGAATTTCGCGCGGCTTCTACTGCTCGCCGACGGTGATATTAAAGAATTTCAAGAAAAGACAATCGGGATAGTTAAAACAGAAGCATAGTGGAAACATTGTTGTCGCGCTGAACCGAAGTCACGCGTACATGACAGCGGCCGATAACCGTCGGCGAGCAAAAGTCACGCGTACGTGACAGCGGCAAAGTGTTAAGTTTTTGGCAGACCAGCACGATGACGCAACGTACGATGCTTGATATTCAATAAATATACAGTTATTCTAGCTGCATTTGAAAAATGCGCTATTGCGTTATCTTTATTGTTCATTAGATATAAAACAAGGATAAAATGACGCAATAGCGCTGATAGTTCCCTCTCCGAACGTAACCTATATTTAAAAAAAAAAAATTGTACACCTATTGGACATTTCCATCGCGCGTCGCCAGTCCTTATTTATTAATTAACATCACCTGCGTTCAGCGTGAAGTGCGCTGCGTGGTTTCAGTTATATAAAAAATTCAAGCAATGGATAAAACATTTCAATCTTCGGAGAAGGATTGTAAAATGCCATGGCCAGCATATGCAGAAATATTTTAGTTACAGCAAAAATTTGGAAATGTGAACAACTGGGCATTTTTCTGCAAAATATGAGCTGGCAAAAAAGTTATTCATGCAAGTAGGTTTTCAACTGCAAATTTAAGAAAATATATGAATGTAAGTCTTTATTTATAAAATATCAATATATTTTTTAGTAAAAAAATCTAATTTTTGATATTAAGATTATTTTTAATACTTGTTATCCTCATCAAATTTATTCATTTTCTTAAAATTGTTATTAATAGTCTTAAAGAATAAATATGAATTGCTTATTTAAATTAATGAAATCAATTTGTCAAAATTATATACAATATGCAGAATATAACAATCAACAAACTACTTTTATATAAAATTGCAGAAATTTACACAATTATGAAATTTAAAATAATAGCACAATTATTGTAAAAAAAATAACTGAAAAGTAACGACTCATTACTTTCTAAGTAATTATGATGATGATTTGTATTAACAAAAATATTATTTTTGAAGATCAGTAACTTGTAATAGTAATTAGTTACTTTTTCAGTGAGAAAAACTGCAACTGTAACTAAATATTTTTACAAAGTAAATTTTCCAACCCTGCATTAAATATAATTCCAAGTGTGTTCATCTATGATTTATAATATTTCATTGTTAACACGAAAGTTGATGAAAACTACCATTTGGACATGAATATGCAGAAACGAACAAAAATGTGAATTAGGAGATTTTAACTTTAAACAACAAAATTATGAAAGAATTAATGAATTGTAAAATTAATGAACTGTAAAAGAATTATGAAAAAATTAATAAATATATAACACACGACTGAAATTTAATAATCCTTCTGAAAGAGAAATAATCTTTAAATCTATTGAGAGAAGAGATTTCGTAAAAAATTGCAAAATGTAAAAATATTCTGTTAATGCGACCTGACGAAATTGAATTTTTCGTGAAGTAATATTGCATTTTTTTAATTTTCTCGAACAGACGAACGTATATTTATGACGGCCAAAAGACGGCAATATACCATAAAGAAAATAATTTAATCATATAACACTCGCGAAATTGAAATGTTTTAGATTTCCTTACCCATAATAAAGTAATATAACAAAAAAAGAGAGAGAGAGAGAATTTTTAGTAAATCTTAGTAAATAATTTTGATATAATTTTTGTAGGAAAAGATTGCAAATGGAAATATCCACGAGCAAGTCCAATTACAATTACTAGGGCGCTTAATGAACTTACGTAATAAAGTCGACCACATAAAAAATACGAAGTAATAACTAGTCCCGTTAAGACACCAGCAACTTGTGAAACTGATTTATGGCTCCTCAGAAATATAAAAATTAAAAGGCAGGTAGTTGTAACAAGCGCGTTAAACTGCCTTAAATAAAGCCCGTAAAAGAGAATCGGGAATTGTTTTGAGAATTATAGGTGCATCAATCACGAATTGATGTGAAACTGGAAATGGTATTGCAAATGCATTCAATATCGCACTTTATATGGAACCGTCAATATTTATCAAATCTTATAAGCTATACAGTATATATTTCTCTTCATAACTTTATATGATATATAATTTCAGAAATAGTAAAGGAAAATATATCCAAATTATATTATATTGAACATATGGCATATACATATTTGATAATGCATCAAACTAATAATTAATGGAATTATTAAAAATATTCATTAACGGATATTTTTAATTTGATTATCGAGCTGAAAATTGTATATTATGTTAATCAACGCATAATAGCGGAGGCCTAAATGTTCGCTGCATTCTTTTGCTTAACGCACTATCAAAAGTAAATCTTGTGGAAAATTCAATCGAAGCTTACGCATGTTTGTTTGTGTAATATAGCAAAAATCGTGGATGAAACCTTCGATAAATATTTACAAAACATATATTAACGACACTAGTGATTTAAAGTGTAACTCGTCGTGTGCACGCGCGCGTACGTGTTGCGCGCCTTACGTGGGCACCAAAACAATACGCCTGATGGACAATACTTATTAGTTTGGGAGGTGGGCGATTCGCTCTTCCTCTTTCTGTTCATGCCGCTGGTTCAGTATAACCCATTGTACAAGCTGAGGGCACGAAAAGAGAGACAGAGAGAGACAGAGAGAGAGAGAGAGAGAGAGAGAGAGAGAGAGAGAGAGAGAGAGAGAGAGGGAAAGAGAGAGACGAGCGTACGCCTACAAGCCCGAAGCGGTGCCGGTGCATCGCTCTTTCAAAGTACACGGGATTTTGCTCGACCAAGACTTAACCGAATTTAAATCTCCTACACGCTTCACCCGAGCAGAAAGTGATCGCGAAATATATTTGCAACGTTACTCACAAGATTTCCGATCAAACAATGAGAATGTAATCCGTCTGATAGATTTGAGAATAATTTATCTCGAAAGATTTTCATACAACTGGCGTATTCCTAATGCATGATCTATCCTTGCACAACTAAAACCCATTTAGTAATCTATCTTTTATATAATAAGACAGATTTAAAATTCAAGCTTCAAGACACAAAGAGAGAGAACAAGTTCTCGTTACATATTAAAATCATACTAAATTCATACTAATTTGATCAAAATGCTCTCGACTCACATTAATAGCAAAGAAAGAAAAATGGTATTTTATATAGTTTTAATGTTTTGTACAGCTCAATTGTAAGATTTATGCTTTTTATGATGACTGATTAGTATTTATTCTCTAGGAGAGTGCAAAATGCGTAGCTTATTTATCTTCATCATCTCGCGGCAATTACGTTGCGAACGTAAAAGACATTTCGTTTCTCAAAGCATACTTAGCGACTTTGCGAATTTGCACACGTCACTGTGTCATCAATCAGAGCTCAATTTCCCTAAAAGTTATTGATAAGACCAATTTGATTACCTGCAGTCTTTAACATGCAAAGTATCCCGTTCATGTCGGCGGGCCAATGAAAGAGCGCCGCGATAACGGCCCAAGAGGAACGCGGGGGATTAGTCGGAGCCGAACAAAGTCGATACCGCCGATCGATAAATCAGACCCCGCGACCGGTTCACAAGTGGTATTAAGCCCCTATCGCATTACGCGGAAAATAGGCCGGCCCCGTCGAATATTTGGACCGCGACCAGTCGAACCAGTCGCCGGGACAAAGTAAGGATGCCTCGATGCTGCGCCGTCGAACCATGAATAAATTTTAACGAGACCGCGAACGCACGGGAAGGACGAGGGGGCAAAAGGGAGGACGCCCGATGCCGCGAGCAGTAGATATATGTATAAAGAAGTGATAAATCAAGCCTCCTAATCAGACCGCTTCATCAGGCCTACTTTTCGATAAGTTACGAGGGCGGCCGGAGGAGCAGGAGCAGATTAAAAAGCGAGGGCGCGATAGTTGACTTCTTTCTCGCCCAAAAATTTACCAAACTCCATTGGTTAATCGAGAGCGATTGTATATTGTCAATAATTCGGAAACTCCAAGATATCGTAATAAAAAAAGAGATACACCAATTTTTATCAACTTAAAGAAATTAATAAACTCGACATAGAGAAAAGATAATAATATAAATTTGATATATATTTAAAAAAATGTATCAGATGTGTGTGTGTGTGTGTGTGTGTGTGTGTGTGTGCGTACACATATATGTAACAGAATAAATTTGTGCGAACACGTGCGCACTTGCGTACATAATTGCGTGCAACGTAACTGTGTAGTATGAAAAGTTTTCGGATCTGTTTTTCTCGCGATAACCTTGAAGAAAAATAGAAATTTGTCTATAGGGTTGGAAAACATCCTGCGGAAAGAGCGTGGGACTCTAAAACGGGACGACAACGCGCGGCTACCGATAGATTCTCACGGGACACTTTCGCGTCCCTTGGCGTGTGGGCGACATTTTTCAGTACCGCGGCGCGAGAGTGTATTCGTCCTGTGTGGTCCACCGCAGGAACGCGTACTAACAGCATCCTAATCGGCGGCTTCGGAAGTTCGAATTCGGCTACCGGAGACGCACAAGCGAGCGAAGGAGCGAGTACGTCTGCGCACGCGTGCGCGCACCAACGACCAGTCCTAATGAATAACATTAATTAACGCCTATAAATTCCCACCCCGCCCCGCCGGCCGGTACGAGTAAAAGTACAAGTAAAACGACCGAGTGATCGAAAAGCTGTCGCGCGGCGACGGCGACACGCTCGCGATCGACCGATGAAATCCTTGGAATGCCACGAGGCCGTCCCCCTCCTCCCTTCGCCCCGCGTCAGACCATACCTTACGTTCGAACGACCGTGTAAAATCGAGATCGTTCACAATCCGTTCACAAAAAGTAAGGACGTGTGTTACAACGATTAACTTCGCAACCGACAAGTTCAGTCAAAACACAAGCGGAGCAGCTCGGGAGAGTATTTAGAGAAGCCGGTTTCTTTCTTAATTACAATACCAGCGTTGTAACCCTAAGCAACTTTAATTTGTCGGGAAGCGACGACTGCGCGTGTGTGCTTGTGTACGTTATATGTATGTATGTATATGCCCGTATATAGTCGAACATACGTAAAATTTATATAGAAACGACTCCCTCTCCCCCTCCTTTTCCCCGGCGCAGGGACACCGTCGTACGCGCCACGGTGAAGAGAATGTTGGAGCTTTATTCGCCGTCGCCGCGGCCGCCGACGGGCGGCATTAAATCCGCTTCCATCAGCGCGACGATACGCCTCTGTTAATTAATCCCGATGTCTCGGTAATAATTTATCCGATAACGTCCCGCGAGAGCGCGCGCACTTAATAAGCCGGGACGATTAATACTTTTTTACGCCGCGCAAACCGGATAGTACGAGACTTTAGAGCACCTCTGCCGGCCGTAAAATCCTACACAAAGTTCTGCTTGCACGCGATGATGCAACCCTCCGCTTGCCTCGTTGAAAAACGACGTCGGGGAAAAAAGCTCGGAGAAGAGAGAGAGAGAGAGAGAAGGAGAGAGAGGGAGGGGCGAGGGGGGGGCAGAGGAGGAGGAGGAGGAGGAGTAACTAAGCGCGACGGATAAATTGCGGAGGAAAGCGGCGGCCGAGTATAACTGACGTTACGATTCGCGGAGTCGTAAGGCCGAAGAATATTTATGCAAATCCATAGTGTAAAACGCTCACGACACAATTTACTCCGTCGTTATCCCACGTTCTACGGTCGAGCACGTCTTTGGTGAACGCGTACCGAGACGCTTAACACACTTTCCTGCCTCACGAAGTCGGTATGCGCTGGATTTTCCTCGGGACGTCTTACATAACCGGCCTGAAAATCGCGATATTGAAAAATACATTCCGCGAGTGGGTAACGGGAGCTTTTCATTCGCGTGCTCGGACGATCCTTGTGTAAAACGAAACGAGCGACGATTTTTGCTCTTTTATTACATATATCGTTATTTCCGTCTAATATATGCACACGCGGTTACTTTTACATATATCGTTATTTCCGTTTAATATACGCAATTCTTTTTCTATCTATGCAAAAGTATTCCTGGAATATTTATACATCGAAGGTATATTAATACTGAGGGAGGAGCCATTGCGTCTCTTAGAGATCTCAATGAACAGACAACGTTTCTCCTCTTTATCTTTTTATATATGTGTGTGTGTGTGTGTGTGTGTGTGTAAATGCAGCTTTAAATTAAATATCTTATATTCGATCTATCTATCTATCTATCTATCTTTTTCTCTTCCCCTTTTCTCCCTCTCCCTCTTTCTCTCTCTTCGTCTCTCACCTGTCGGAAATAAAACTTTAATCTTAATGGTTAAATAGGATTGATAATGAGGTGACATTCGGGCGATAATTATTTAAGATATTTCTCCGCGGATAGCGACAAATATTTCTCGACTACGGACTAATTCTCGCTTTAAGGTAACCAATTAGGAGCATACTAATGTGCACAACGTCTCGTAACGTGTTATATGAATGCATTACGCGACGCAATTAAAAGCCGGGTAGCGCGAATGTGGTGCAGGAGAGATCTTTGCGACGCATGTACAGGGTGCGCCGAGAGAAAGCACTCGCGTTTTATTTGGGAATGACCGTGCGCGTGCGAGTGGTTTGTGACGAAAGAAATTTAGAAAGAAATTTATATATATAGAAATACATCGGCAAATTATCCGCTATCGGAGATAGTGCACTCAATGCAATGAAACTGATGATAAGGGAATAATTGACTACAATGAATACTACAATGAATAGTGACAATAGCAACAGACGCAAAAACGAAACGATACGGTTCGAGAATTAATTATCAAGGCGATGAATATGTGCGGCGACGAGTGGAGGTTAATTAAAGCAACAGACGCAAAAATGAGTTGATGCGACTCGAGAATTAATTATCAAGACGATGAATATATGCGACGACGAGTGGAAGTTAATCAAATCGTCATCGATGACTCGTCATACAACTCAATTAACGAATACATCCCCGATCGCCATCTCTTCTGGGCCGCCCTATAGACAGACCGACAATTAATAATGTGCGTACCGCCTTATAATATGTAGCACAAATGTATTACTCCGCACCAATTAAAACTCGAGGAGCCAGAGGAGAGAGAGAAAAAAAAGAGAGAGACGGAGAAGGAGAGTCGGCGAGATTTTTCGCGCGTTAACAACTCGTCTGTACGCAAACGTCTGGAAGACCTTCGTTCACCCACGCAGCAATACGCGGCTACACCCTGAAAAGTGGATAAGCGAACGAGAAGAGAAGGTGGAAGGAGAGAGAAAGAGAGACAAAAAGAGAAGAGAGATAGGGTATAAGAGTTAAGGACTATTCGAGAGAGTTACGACGACCGAGTGATTTTTCATTTACAAATGCGTACTCCTTCGCCACGTTCCAGTGGACATTTTCACGAGAACTATAAAATCAAACGCGAGCTGTGCAGAATATCGCCGAATCGTCGCGCTCGCTTTCAGCTATAGATTACTCGAAACCACAACGCGAATCGATGAAATTGACGCGGGCCGGATGAAAATTTAATGGATACGTTCGTGACTTACTTTCGAGCTCGAATTCTTCGGAACGAAAAGGAAATCATGAGTTTATACGGCCAAATTGCCGTAATAATAGCGTTAACTTGGAATTCTATTAGTGTCGTTTTCCGAAAGATTTGTATTTTATAAATCTTTAATTTATTCAGCACCCGCTAATATTATATAAAAACTTATATGGAATTTTTTAAAATTTCCGCCCGAATTTAAAGTATATTTAGTCGAGAAAACGTGAGATTTATTATTATGTAGATCTTCAAATCAACATTTTACGTTATATTGAAGTTCTTTTAGTAATCTTCAAACACTAATACTTCGAAAAGTACCGATACGTCGACATGACTCTTTGTAGCTATTTTTTGACTTGTGTTCTGTGATTGTTCCGAGACTCTATATAGATGCCTGTGTGGAAGTAATAATGTCGCGGACCTGCTGCGACGTAAATAGAGGTTCTTCCTGGTGAACCTATTTTCGGGGTCGACGACGTCGAGAAAAGTCGTAATTCAACGAAGAACGGCACGGCGGATCGCATCAGCGGATTGTGACTGAATGAGAGCAAGCAAGAAATAGTAACGGGAAGATGGAGAGTTCGCGGGAGGAGGAGAGGGACAGAGAGGTACATATAAAACGCCTGCATTCTCGATGGGTTTCCTGAATGGGTTCAGCAGCGGGGAATAGCTCCGGCGAACAGAGAAAACAGAAACCGACCGATGTTTTCGTAACTCAATGCTGAGAATATAAGAAAACAACGAGTCGATTTACCCGGCGGAGATATCACTCGTCGCTGTCCCGATAACTATTGAACCTGCGTGAAAACCTCGGCCGTTTATCTGTGTGTAAATCGTAACTCGTACTAGTCCCTCGTGCCGCCTCTATTTCCAGAAGTCGAGAGATGGGCGGGCGAGTGTTCCGAAAATCCTCCGTCCAATAAAAACGAGTTTGGGAAGAATTAACGACGATTACACATTGATTTTGGATAAAAAAATACTCGCATGAACGACACCATCGATGTGAATTGTTGAACGCAAAAGCGACACTCTTGAGAACTCGCATGAAAACACCACGTCGTTATCGTTATCTCCCGACTCTCGGAAATTATAGACTCGTGCGTCGCTATCGGACAGTTTCTGACCGATTCGAACACATATCTCGCAGCGAGGCAAGGTGCACTTCTATCTCTCGCCTACGCGAGTTCGCGAATACGCGGGATAAAAACGCACGCGGCAGTTTGCGAAGTGCCATTCGCAGAACAACTTGTAAACGAGTCGGGGAGAATCGATTCGACACGTTCTTGTGGAGGGTTGTTGGCAGGCGAAAGAGAAAGGGAGGAAGAAAGAGAGAGAGAGAGAGAGAGAGAGAGAGAGAGAGAGAGAGAGAGAGAGAGAGAGGAGAAAGAGAAAGGAGAGAAATCCCGGAGCCTCGTCTTTTCTACCGCCTAAGGACACGCCGGTTCTTCTTTTTCGTTCTCGAGAGCCACTGTGGATAATTGGCACCGCACCCACGAGAAGCAGCCCGCCACCGACTCTGTCTCTCCTCTTCCTTTCTTTCTTTCGCTTTCACGCTCCCACGAAATCCTCCAATCCGACAGAGAGCGGTACGCAAGAATGCGCTGGCCGCCGCGCCGTGTCGCGTGTATAAAATAATATACGAGGTGACATAAAAAGTGATCGTATGAGATGAATTAAAGTATGCTTGAGACCAACACAACATACAAGCTACAGTCAACAGTTATATGCAAAGTCGCCTACTCGAGAAAAGAAATAACTTGATTTTGGCATTAATATTAAGAAAATTTTATCTGCGACAAAAGAATCTTAAAAAAAATATTATTATATATCTCTCGTAGAGTTTGTGCTTTATATTCGCACAATAGTCGAGCGGACAAAACATGAGATCTGAATCCGAGAGCCGAGAACCCAATTAACCAGATTGGGAGTTAATCACGGACGTTGGCTGCGGTCATCATGACTAATAGTTAAAAAATTATTTCTATTCAATATTTCGCGAAAAACGCTCGGCGAATAAAATACAAATAGTAAAATATAAAAAGGCAGTCAGCTATAATATTGATATTTTACCTAAGATATAATAAATACAATGTAATAATGATCCGGCAAAACTCTTTAAAATAATTGTTGTGTACATTATTCACTTTTTCCGTAATGAATTATAACTCATTGGAATTACATATGTATTTCATACATTTTTTGTAATGTCTTATTTTAACGATGAAATAAATTGTACATAAATTATACGAAAAAATATTTCACCGATATTGAGAATTTATAATTTGAATAGAATTATTCAAGAATTACTTTTATGAACAATTGTATTTAATTTGTATATACAAAAAATACTGCATTTAAGCAATCTTTACGTGTTTCAAGTATTTCCCAAATTTATACAACTGTAAATCTGTCATAAGTTGAAAGCATTCAATTTACTTAACATAAATTCTGAATCTTAACAAATTTATCATTTAAAGAAAAAATGTTGAATTAAAACAAGAATATTAAATTAAATTAACATTTTGGTTTGTTTCTTTTCTATATAGAGTATAGATTTTATAATATTCTTGTGAAAAAGAAAATAAATTCTTCTTTTAAGTACATGGAGCAATTTAAAGAAAAAATTGTAATAAGTATATTTTAAGATTATTATTAAGAAAACATTCTTTGTTGAAAATAACCATGATTTAAAGAAAGAAAATAAATTGAATAATGATATTTCTCTCCGTACACTTCAGCGCTTATCATAATCCAACAGAAATATTTATCGTACATTTTAATTCAGAGATGTAAACTAAATTTCAATTTACCTCAATATCCTAATGTCGCTTTAGAATATTCTTGACTGCAGAATTGCAGAACGACGCCTCCTGCAGGAAAACCGTCCCCGTACAAATCCCTGAAAAATGTTGATACGTTCGCATTCACAGCATATTCCCAATTTTATCACCGTGATCAGTCGATTGTGCGTATATAACCGGAATATCCGCGCGATGAAAATCACGATCATTCGCGAGTGACACATTCCGTTACCCCGTCCGTATTAATAGCGGTTATTGATCTGCGATATATCAAGCGTTTCGAACGCTGCGATTGATTTCCGCACATCAACTAATGCAAATATCGCATCGACATGATATCATTATTCAAGTGTTTCCAATTTAATTGTGTACTACTCGAATTCGTAATCATTGTTCGGCACGATTCAGTAGAAATATTTAATATACAACTTAATGAACGACCGTTAGAGAGAGAGAGAGAGAGAGAGAGAAAAAATCAGTTCAATACATTTCGATCTTTAATGACATCCCAAGATATTCCGGCTTCCATATAACCATACAAAGTTTTTCTTCGCCTGCACGCTATCAAAAATTAAAACGTTCAGAAAAATATCAATAAATTTGCACTCGCGTTTTTCTTCATAACTCGTCACGATCGATCGATTATAATTTTAAGCGGCATGCCGCGCATGAAAATCACGAGCGAATTATTCGCGACTGACGCGACCCGTTATCTCTTTCACTTTAATGGCGGTTATCAATTTGTTATGTATTGAGCATTTCGAGCGGCGCCATTGATTTGCACACGACTACTAATACAAATAGTGCGAATCGCATTGACGTTGTATCATTGTCCAAGTGCTTCTTTCCAAAAGTGTTAATTCAACTGTGTATTCGATTCTTTTCCTACTCACAGCTTATAATATTTATTGTGATCTAGTAAATATTCAACGTGTATTTTAACGAACGACCATTAGTCAATTAACGTACCTCGAGTTTTTAATGGGGTTCCGAGATGCTTCAATGTCCGTATGACGAAACAATGTTTCTCCTCGCATGTATGCCACTGAAAAGTGAAATATTCGGGAAATATCTGTATTCGTAACTACTTTTCTTCGCGATTCTGCCGTTGTGATCGATCGAGCACAACTCTAACCGGTAAACCCGCGCACGAAAATTACGAACGATCATTCGCGACTGACACGACCCGTTATTCCCGTTCACACTAATGGCGGTATCGATTTACCACGTACTGAGTGGTTATGGTGATTATTGATCCACGATATGTCAAATGTTTAGAACGTTGCGATTGATTTCCGCACGTCTACTGATACAAACATCGCGAAATACATAACATAACAAGATGATTATTCCAGTGTTTCTAATTAACCGCGTAATTAAATTCGTGATCATAACTTAGCATTTATTTTGACCCGGTAAATATTCATTGTCTTAATGAACAGTTATTAGCGAATATAACTTACCTCTATCTTTTATCGGTGTCGCGCAATACTCCAATGCCCGAACCTAACCACATAAAGTTATTTCTCATATACGTCTCGAAGGACGAAACGCTCAGGAAATATCGATGAATCCGCGTTCACGACACGTTTCTCTTTGTGAATCCACTATCGTGGTCGAAGAAATACAATTGTAACCAGCATATCCGCATACGAAAAACACGAATGATCTTCACGACTTTCGCACTAGCAATGAAATTCATAGCATACATTCAACATTATAACTGCTCACTGAATGCTTTCAGTAAATTCATATTTCATTGGTTCTTTCAAATTTTTAAATATATACCAATCAGATGTAAAATCTTACTGAACGCTCAGTATATCACATAATGCGATATATCAATGATCTTGATTGAAGCACATGATTGGTCGCCGCGCACCGGGCAATACGAATTCGTAAACTGCATAGGATAATACAAATATTTAATTCCAATATAATAACATTATTTCACAATACCATTAATTTAATAATATTATGTGTACTGTTTTAAATTATATAATGAGGCATTCGAACATCTTAAGTAACTTCCATCATGCCATATTAAATTATAATTCGATGTTATATTTCGAGGTAATCTTTCAAAAAGACCAGAAGTGATTCATATTGCCATCTGTAGTCCATACATGAATTCAAACCTTATATCGATCGTTGAAAGTAAATGCAGCTTCGTTGAAAACGCCTTTACCGACAACTTCTAAAATTTTGCAAAATTAGTTTTGTGAATTAACTTTGTATTAAAGAACTATATAATTTAACAAGAAATATTTCGCTAATTAAATTTGCTAAGAAATTAAATTTAATAAGAAATGTTCTGCTACAATTCAAGTGGTCTCTAATATCTGTTAAGGGATAATATTAGCCATTATTAATAGTATTAAAGTACAAAGTACGAAAATAAGAAAATCATGAAGGAACAATCTTTATTGTTTAGTGTTCATAAAAATTCCTACACAAATAAATGCTTTAGAAAAATGCACATGTAATTATAATATAATAGAAAGTAAAAAATCAGTACCTAAGAAAAACAGATTATATATAAATTTTGTCAACATATAACTATATATAATCATACACAATCATGTATCTATAACGAAAAAAATGTTCTACAAATGCAATCAAAGTAAATATTTATGCTTCTGGCAATACATGATGTCCACGTTTATTTAAATAAAACTATTTTTTCTTTTTTTTTCATTTAATATACTTCTTCTGTGTAAACATATATAATTATATGTGGCCATATATAGACAAAATTTATACATAATTTATATATAATTATATATAATTTTGCATAATTACTTTTTTTCTCGGGAGGTAAATTCTGTTATTAATGACGTTAAATGTTGTAAACCCTCGAAGTTTACGATATTTAACATCATTAATAACGGACAGTTTTGAGTGATTGTAGATGTATTTACACTGCTCAAAAAAATTATGGCATAAATAATTTATTGCCGAAAATTGGCCAACTTTGACTGGCGATTACTTCGCGAAAAATTATTATAGACTAATGATTTTTTTTTTCAAAACGAAGCTTGAAGTCTCTACTTTAAGAATGTATCTCCATTTTTGCATGCAATGCACCCCTACACCTGTAATTTTTGACATCTGAGGGCATGTTTGGTATACCGAAAATTGCAAAGTTTGACGGAATGCACGGACGCGGACAATTTTTCTCGGGGACGCCGTTTGCATCGTCATAAAGTTAAAATCTTCCCCTTCAATTTGAAAAAAAATGGAGTCGCTACAATTTTTTTCGCAAAGTTACAACCCTTCAGAAATCGTACGGAGCCGTGGAGAATACGGAGAGTTTGTTTGCCGATGCTAGGAATGTTGGCTGTGGTCAAAACACGAGCCAGGATCTGAAAAACATGTGCGCGTGCTTGCGTGTGTACGTCAACAAACACTTTTGCCGTTGCTCGCAAGTTTGGTTATCTGGGTAATATAGAGAACCACGTCTGAAGGTTTTTATGGAGCCCGAATCTTTTTCCATTTCTTTTTCTATATAAGCTATGTTCCGATATTCATTGCCAGCATTGAAAATCTATAATATACATGACATAAATGATTTCATTATTTGTATGATTTCCAGTCATTTAATCCCCCGGCCGGTACTTGGCCCGAAAGTCAAAAACGATATTTTTGAAGGGCTATAACTTTGTGAAAAAAAATTGTAGCGACTCCATTTTTTTTTTCAAATTGAAGGGGAAGATTTGAACTTTATGACGATGCACACAGCGTCCCCGAAAAAAAATTGTCCACGTCCGTGCATTCCGTCAAACTTTGTAATTTTCAGTATACCAAACATGCCCTCAGATGTCAGGGGTTACAGGGGTAGGGGTGCATCGCATGCAAAAATGGAGATTCATTCTTAAAATAGAAACTTCAAGCTTCATTTTGAAAAAAGAAATCATTAGTCAACAATAATTTTTTGCGAAGTAATCGCCAGTCATAGTTGGCCAATTTTCGGCCATAAATTATCTATGCCATAATTTTTTGAGTAGTGTATATAAATTTCGAAATTTCTGAAGAATTAATTTGCTCGATTAATTTAGAATAATATTAATTTAATAATATATTTATCTGATAGACACCTCAATGCTGAATGTAGAAAATATCTGTGATAAATATGCAATCCATACGTTATTATATATCGTACAAATTATATATGTCTTAATATAAATCTTGTGTTATTACAAGCTTCTATCTACTACAAATAAATTACATTCGCTGGTCTATCTATGTTCTTCACGATTCCGTAGATTCTTGTTGCTCGAATTTGGGATACTTTGTCTCTACTTCCATCCAAGTAGTTCTGCCATAGGAGAGATCTTTCACGACACCAGGCAGCTCATCCAACTACGGTTAAAAAACCGTTTATTATATTAATGACAATAATTAATGCATAATAAGTAATAATTAATTTGTTAATTCTTATTTTATTTATATATGCTTAATGCTATAATGCACTTATTACATCAAGATGACATTGGAAACGTATATATTATTAAACTGGAATTCTTAAAAAATTATTCGTCAAAATCATAAAAATTAATTATAAGTTACATTCGCTATACTAAATGGTTCTTTCGAATAGACTGCAATTGCAAACATCATAAGTTTCATGTTTTTCATTTAAAATAAGTTTCATAATAAAATAAGTATACATACGTTTATCCTAACTTGTCCCATGCTATCTCTGTCTCGGAGCGTCGCGCTGTGCGGCGTCTTCAGGGTATCGAAATCGATGGTAATACCGAACGGTATCGCTATTTCGTCAGTACGAGCATACCTGCGACCTATACTGCCGGAAGAGTCGTCCACTTTATGCGATATGTCTGCTTTCGTGAGAGCTTGCGCTGTTGCCGATAAAAGCAAAATTGTTAACATATAGAGACCAAGCATCAGACACAGAGAAGTAATGTCCTATCAAAACAATGCAATGTAATACATAGACCCAGGATCACTTACATAATTTTTTGACGAACGGTACAAATTCGTCATTGCCACTGAGTGGTAACACCGAGCACTTCAACGGTGCTATCACAGGCGGCAAGGTAAAGTACGTTCTCTTCTCGTCACCCTCCCTCGTCCGGAAGTTATGTTCGAACAGAGCGTACATGATACGACCGATGCCGAAGGAGGGTTCGATCACTGAAGGTACAATTTCCTCTACGTGAACAGTCTTCTGATAACGCTTCACCTCTATCATATCCTTAGTGATCTTCACGATATTATCGGCCAACGCAAGTTCATACTCGCCGTTCTCATTGATAACTTTCTCCAAAGAGATGATCTCATTCTCATCCAAAGTCACTAATGCGTCTTGCACAGCTTTGCTGTTCTTCTTGAATGTTTTGCCAATCACCACCCTGTTCGGTACGACCTCGCAAACGGCCACCGTTTTCGGGGCGGGTAACTTCTTCTCTGCTACCAGCTTTACGCCGGTAGCTCGAGTGTGTTGTGTCAGGTCATACGCGGAACGGTCTGCGCAGCCCACGCATTCGACCCAGCCATAGGAGGTAAGACACTCGGCGTCCCAACAGTCGCAGGCGTAATGCGCCATCTCGTTGCTCATATGCTGACGGAAACGTAAGCGGACTGGGTCAACGCCGACCTTCAACAGGAACTGATGAATTCGCGCCATAAAGTAACCAAGGGTCTCATTCGCCACGAGGCCGGAAGTTACGGCTTCGCCTATGGTGATGCGTTGCGCGCTCTTGCCATCCATCTGATTACAGGCGGAATACAGCAGCATGTCGATATCCTTGACCGTTTCAAACTTGGAATGACTCTTGTTGCTCGGGTCGCAGAAATGCTCGATCTCCGCCATAGTGAACTCGCGGACGCGTATGAGACCGGATCGCGGCGAAATCTCGTTCCTGAAAGCATTGCCGATTTGCGCTGCTGCGAACGGAAGTCGCTCCTGATTGAAGGCTAGTAGTCGTTTGAAGTTCACGAAGATACCTTGGGCCGTCTCCGGTCTCAGAAAACCCTTAATAAGGCCAGTTGGGCCTATTTGTGTGCCAAACATCAGATTGAACTCCATCGGTTCTGTCAAATCGTTACCAGATATCGGCGATTTCATGTTGTACTTCAACAAGATTGCAGCCATCTCGTCTTTTGTCATTCCGTCCAGTTTGATGATGATGTCCCTGCATTCCTCGCGAGTTTCCTCGTCAGTCTTCTTATCACAGATTATTTTTTCCAAGTGTGCCTTGATTAAGTGATCAAGTCGAAAACATTCGCCAGTCTTTATATCCTTAACCATCAGATCGGCAAAACGCTCTACATGACCAGATGCCTTTAGCACTGGTTCGGGTGTCAAAATAGAACAGTCAACCTCCAGCATCTGTTCCTCCAGCACAAAGAAGTTCCTCCAAAAATTTAATATGTTGGTTTTCAATGAACAACCCATAGGTCCAAAATCATATTGACCAGTGATACCACCATAAATTGCAAAGGAATGATCTAAGAAGAATCTACGCTTCAAGAGATCTTCCATTCTTGCTTTGTCGAATGTTATGTTATTGGAAGCCAATGACAGTTCCTTATCCTCTAGTACTTTCTTGCGTAGCTTTAATTCTGCTACAGCTTTTTTAATGTCCAACTCTGGAGCACCATCAAACTTTAACTTCCGTACATAATCACCCTGTAAATATACACAGAATATACAATAATATCTGAGGAAAGAATAATTTTCAGTTATCTAAAATAATATCACATATATATCATAACTTATACATATTAATCTCTTTATCTCTTTCTCGCAATTGATAAAGAAAAGTAATCATAAAAATTCATCATAATTTTCCATGATGTGTATCTCATAAAAGACATAAAAAGTTTATAAACAATTCAAAATATAATTCTGAAGACAAATATAAAGTTTGTTGCATACATGTATATAAATGTAAAACATTCAACTATGTTAATTTTTGTCAAATAAAACACAATTTGCATTGATGTTATAATTTGATTGTAAAAACTCCAAAACTCTGTAAAAAATAATTAGAGACACAAATTCTCTGTAGCCAAATACAATACATTTATATTAATGTTAAAAATATTATGTTATATTAATATTAGAAATTCATATTGTAAAAGTATTAAATTTTTAATATTTGATGTTAAATAATACTTATAATGAAATACTACTTATACAAAGTTGATTAGTATACTGAGAGATCTCTCTCCATTTTTAATCAAAGTACCATTAACATTAACATTGATAATATAGTAAGTTTCTTTTAAAGAGAGAAAGACCTTTCAAGAGAATACAATTGAAAGGTCTTTATCTCCATATGGCACTCACTTGTTCCTTGACACTTGCCCGGAGCGGTGCTAGGACTTCCTCGACTTTAGGATCTGTCATATCGAGCGCGAGGGCAATTTTCAATCTCCTGTTCACTTTGTTGGTGCCCCACCGGCTAAAATCAGGTAGACTGGCGGTAACAGTGACGCTTCTGACAGACGGTTTCACGAGAGAAACTTTGTTACACACGTGGTGGACTACTATCCTACCCACGATGTAAGATAGACCACGCTGGAGAAACTGCATTCGTAGAAGTGAATGCACCATGTAATTTTCACATACTTGTGCCATGCGTTCGTCAGGACCGTTTCATAATTCAAGGTGCCCTGAAGCACCACGTTCACCACATATCGGTTTATCTAGTCCCAAAAGTACAAACAAGTGCAGTCAAAACGAACATATATAGGGTCTGTCCTTTTTAGCTGCACTGCTGAACTATGGTGCATTAAATTAAGCCAGCGGCACACGGTGCTTGTTTTCGTGTTGGATTGCTTGCTGGATGAAAATACTACGTTCTGATTGGTGCATTTCCATCCATCTTCGGAAATGTACCAATCAGAATGCAGTATTTTCTTGCAGCATGCAACCCAGCACGAAAACAAGCACCGTGTGCCGTTGGCTTTAGAGTGAGAAAAAATATAATCATCTCTCTCTAACTTATTGCATCAGTTCAGCAATGCAGCTAAAAAGAACAGACCAATATACATGTATCATCCTTCCTTCCTTCAATAGATGGCTCTGGGCCTGTGGTGGAAGTAAGCCTCTACGCCCTCTACGCCATTCTCCATACATGTATCATGATCAGAGAAAAGCTTGAGAGCGAGTACTGCGCCGAATTCCAAGGGACACTTTTTTCGACGCGTCCCTTGAGAAAATACATACAAGTTACGTCCGTTTCGATGATAACAGCAGAGTGATACGAGAGGCGAAACGCAGCACCAATAATTTTCACTATTGCCAACTTTATTTCCTTTACTGGCAGCAGCCACATCTATTTCCAAACAAGGATTTGTGTCTATTCAACCAGAGAGGAACGTGAAAGCGGCCAACACGGTGTTTTCGGCGACACCGACTTTCCGCACTGGAGAAAGGCGCCATCTGCATCCATTTTGAAAGGGGAACTACGATGCTACATCCACTTTCAGGTTTCGGCGGTAAAACCTGCATGTCCTGTGGACCTGGAGGTCCACGGACCTGGCAGTCCGTGCTACATCCATTTTCAGGCGATTTATTTCCGTGCTATAACCATTAGTCTGTTCTTTTTAGCTGCACTGCGGAACTAGTGCAATAAGTTAGAATGAGACAATTATATTTTTTCTCACCTTAACTTATTGCACCAGTTCAGTAGTGCAGCTAAAAAGAACAGACCACATAATAGCGTATTTGACAAGCACGGTCTCGCACATTGATAAATATATTGTATATTTTAGATAAATATATTGTATATTTAATAAAATAAAATAATTTATTCTTAATAAATTCTTAATAAATATTCTTAATGTAAAATCATCGATATTTATGACGATTTTTCAAATATAATTTTTAAATGCCTTAAAATATTAAAAAAGTAGTTCGTTTTTTATTTCCTTAATTCAAACGAGTTAGCAGCAAGTTCGTAAATTAATTATTTTACTTGCGTTTTTGTCCCAGTCTACCGTATTTCGAGATTTTATAGGAACCGTGAAACGGCGCGCACCTAAACACGTCACGTTATTTTTTGTATATTTGCTACATTATTATTCATATAACGCTATAAAAATTCATTCTCATCAATAAAATATATATTATTATTTTTATCCAGTTTGAAATCAATTGTCTGCTTAGTTTCCGAAAAAAAAAATTCGCGAAAATAGCTTATTTTTCTGGTCTACAGACAGGATTGCCTCCTTAATCGGCATTTCTGCTAAGAAGAAAAGAGGAAACCGCGATACCTGGCTATTAGAGCGAGCGAGACACCTATAGAGACAGCGCGGTGTCTCTATAGCTGTCTCACTCATATTGCCTGCATTCAAGCGTAGAGAGAGTGAGACAGCTATTGGGGACACCATTAAAGCTAAGACTCCATGCATGCGGTGAGCTGCGGCAAACGGTTGCGGTGACCAATCAGAAGACAGACGCATGCCGGAGCTTGCCGCAACCGGACTTGCGCCTCCCTCCTGATTGGTCACCGCAGCATTTGCCGCAGTTCACCGCATGCATGGAGTCTTAGCTTAACCGTACCACGTCTGGTAATGCTTTCTCTCTCGATCGTGCGACGTGCGATAAGGATGCAACATCGGAACGTCTCCCACCACTTCTCCCTCTTCGCTTCTCTCGCGCTGTGCAGTACGCCCATATGCGTATGCGTATATGCCTGTCATCGCTTTCGATTGTTTTACAGGCGTATACGACATCGCCGAGGGACACCATACCTGCCTCTGAGTGAACACATGTGGAACTCAAGGGGCTGCCTTGCAATTCTTTCAAGCGTACTTTAAGCGTACGGAAATAGCTGGTTGAGTTACACCAAATTTTGCAACAAGTTCTTGTTGCGTCGACCATGAAAGGAGGTACTATGCGTACTAGGTGGCGACGGGACGCCGTGCGTTCGGGACCTGCATCTTATTTTCATTCCGAAGAGAGAAAAATATCGAGAGCGCGGTACTCGCTAGACCGGGAATCGAATCCGGATCTTTTGCTTGTCGGGCGACTGCTCTAGACCGATTCAACACAGCACAATTGGACATAAAGTAAATGATTGGTTGGATCTAGTAATTCACCAGATAATACTTATATCGGTTGGTTGGTTGCATTGGTGTGTCTAATCGTGTTGTGTTGAATTGAGTGCCCCTTTTCCAAGCACATCCAAAATTAAGATGTAGTTGATAGCAATATATTTATAATCAATAGGAATATAGCGAACCAAAATTGAAAATGTCTGATTTATCAATTTGCTATACAATAGTTCATCTTATTTAAAAATATATATATATTTATATAATTTCAAATGTACCAGGTCTGTAAATATGAAACCGGATTTGCCCATAGATGGCCCTAGCTGTCAATGTAGTTACCGTCAAACCACGTCATTGGCGCCATTTCCATTTGTTGACATCTGACAAAGATTTTCAACTCACAACAATACAAGTTTCATACAACAGCATAGTTTGTAATAGCGTTGAACATGTCGAATTTTGTGCCTAGAAGCTACAATTTGCGGACAGCATTGATTTTCTGTTACCATTTGAAGAAAACTGCTGCAGAATCGCACAATGCTTTAAGTGGTTTAAAAAATTCAAACATGGCGATTTTGATGTAAGAAATGAAGAACGTGGAAGACCACCGAAAAAGTTTGAAGACAGTGAATTGCAAGCATTGTTGGATGAGGATGACGCTCAAACGCAACAACTCGCGGATCAATTAAATGTGACACGAGAAGCCGTCTCCATACGTTTGAAAGCCATGGGAAAAATCCAGAAGATGGGAAAATGGGTTCCACATGAACTGAATAAAAGACAACCGAAAAACCGAAAACAGGACCGAGCAGGAAAACCGAAGAACCACTTGCGAAATGTTGCTTGCCAAGTACAAAAGAAAGTCATTTCTCCATCGAATTGTGACTGGCGATGAAAGTGGATATATTTTGAGAATCTTAAGCGTAAAAACTCACGGGTAACTCCAGGCGAACCATCGACATCGACTGCAAGGCCAAATCGCTATGGACGGAAGACAATGCTCTGTTTGGTGGGATCAGAAGGGTGTGATCTATTATGAGCTGCTAAAACCTGGCGAAACCGTTAATACTGAACGCTACCGACAACAAATGATCGATTTGAATTAAGCTTTGCGTGAAAAACGACCAGAATATCAAAAAAGGCAACACAAAGTGATTTTGCTTCATATGATAATGCACCATCACACACAGCAAAACTAGTCAAGGAAACGATTGAGGCGTTTAGTTGAGAAATAGTTTCGCATGCGACTTACTCACCAGACTTGACTCCGTCGGATTACTACTTATTTGCATCGATGAGATACGCACTTGCTGAGCAGCACTTCACTTCTTACGAAAATGTACGAAAATGGCTCGATGACTGGTTTGCCTCAAAAGAGCAACAGTTTTTTTGGCGTGGCATCCACAAGTTGTCAGACAGGTGGGAAAAATGTATAGCTAGGGATGGGCAATACTTCGAATAAAATATTTTTTATCATTTTCATACAATAAACGTATTTTCTATACAAAAATTCCGGTTTCATATTTACATACCTGGTAACTTATAACCAATATTTATATTTCTTTTTACTTATACATTTGTTAACTTAACTTAACATTAATATGTAGTGTGTATTACATATATTTACTTATTTTCTTTATATATATATATATGCATGCATATATATATATATATATATAGATTACTTAATTTTAGACTTCTTTAATTCTCTGAAAATATATACAATATATACATTATATTGATGTGAAAATTATATGTGAAAATATATACAACATTAACTTACATCATTACAAATGACGTTGTAATTAACTTTAAAGAAAATTTGTCATTGGATCCTCGTGGCGTTTGCGTTTCATCTGATATGCTTCTATCTCTTCACTCGTTGGTTCCTTCGCCTCGTACATGCTATTATACGGACGTTTTTTCTCGTCCATCTTTAACAATTTGTCTGCTTCTTTCGCATTTTCTTCCTCTTTTCTCAACGCTTCCTTTAGTTTGTCTTTCTGTTTCTCATCTCTTTTCTTATTTTTACGACTTTCTTTCCTTTTCTGTTTTTTCAGTTTTCGTTTAATCGCCTTGCTTTGTCTCTCTGTTTTATTCTTTGCATCTTCGTTATCAGATGAGGACTCGCTGTTTGAGGAATGTTTCTCGTTCGGAATATCCGACAATCGCCAGGATTCGTTATCTTCCGTTTCCTCTGTGTCAGATTTCGCAAATATTTTATTTTGTATGTTAGCCATAGCTTCGACTGATTTCTTCCCAGATTCCCCGGTACAATATGAATTTTTAATAAAGGAATAACAGCACTGGTAACCCCATTTTCCATCTTGCCAGTAAGAACCCCACACTGACATATGGTTATTTGGATATATGTCTTCCTCATATTTAGATCGTATGATGTGTCTATCTTGTCCCTTAACTATTTTACCATATCTTGAATATTCCACATAATGTTCGGTCTGCGCTAACAACAGTGTCTTTGGTGGTGCTTCGAGATGTACTTCACCTCCATAACGCTCAATTATACTGTCGCGTGCTTTGTCTTTCAATTCATCCCGCTTTTTATCATATTCCTGCTTTAACAATTCTAATTTCGTAGGTTCAGCGAGTAAATGTACATCAACTCCTTTCTCATGCGCCTCCCAAGCAAACAATTGTGCATTGGCATGTTGCTGTGTATCGCCGGAAAAACGTACAAAGTTTTCACCTTTATAATCCACTTCACGCTCAGTGCCAGTGTAAGGATTATCTCGCATAGATCTAGTCTTAGGATCATAATATGCAGAATTTGGATCCAGATTGCGAAGATATTTGGCAGTGTCTTCTCGTATACGTAGATTTCTCACAGTAATACGCTGCTTTGAGTCTACTTTTGTGCCTGGCATATCCACTTCATCCACATATTTATCCTCATCCTTGTCTGAATCCTGCTCATCATTTTCTTCCGCATTGAGCTTTTCAGCACGCATTTGTCTCTTAGCTTCCTCTACTTTCTGATATTCCTCTACTATAGCTCTATGCTCAGATGGGTCATAACCAGCCCATCGATCCCTCTTACCATCATAATCCATTGATAACTCAGGCTGGGTAAATTCATCAGGAGCTATCTTGAAATTTGTGTACTTAGCACCAACTTTACGTGGCCTTTCCATACATTCTTTCCTTTTGTGTGTCATCGCACCACAATTCTCACAAGCACCTTTACGATACTTGATTGCTGCTCTCAAATCATCTACTCCACGATTGTACCATGCATCAATAGCACTGAACTGTTTCTGTTTCTCAGGCTGTGGCCGCTGATGCTTCAAAGTAGGGCCTTGGGCACCAAAATACCATGGTGTTGCACTGATATACTGAGGTATATGTGGATTGATATCCTTCCCTTCTTCATCAACAGCAGCCGGAGCTGTACCAGCTTTTCTCGCCTCTTCGAGTTCCTTTGCTTTTCGCCAGTCTTCTCGACTCTTCTTTCGTGGTTCATCCTCAAACGAGCTCTTGTTCTTCAAGATGCTCGATACAGTCACGTTCGTTAATGAATTTGCCATTTCAATAACAATTCAAAGGCTAGATTTTTTCAGGAGGTGGACACTCATTTGTGTACTTCTTAGATCGTTGTGCTGCCATCTGGACTAAGCAACGCACATTTAGAACTAAATTCGATATGACATATATCGATAGCAACGCGATGCACTGAAATTCTATAGTATATGTGATACAAACTATGTATTTTCAGTACTGGCAGTGAATTTCGGAACGCAGGCTATAGCCAAGATTGAGCATGTACAGGGGCCGTGTTCCAAAATTCACTGCCAGCGCTGAAAAGTTATAGTTTGCGTGACACAAATTATATATTTTCAGTACTGGCAGTGAATTTTCGAACACGGCCAGGATTGGTCATTTGGCCATTTTGAATAGTTTCTTATATTTTCATATAGAAAACTGTATAAAATATAGGAAACATATTAAGCTAGCGGCACACGGTGCTTGTTTTCGTGCTGCATTGCTCGCTGGATGAAAATACTACGTTCTGATTGGTACATTTCCATCCATCTTCGGAAATGTACCAATCAGAACGCAGTATTTTCATCCAGCAAGCAATCCAGCATGAAACAAGCACCTTGTGCCGCAGGCTTTATATATGTTCTATGAGCTCTTCTATAAAGATTTATGGAATTGATTGTGTATCGCGCAATTTGATGAAAATTACGAAAACTAGTGATTTTACTAGGTATGGACCAATGAAATTATAAACTGGTCTGTTTCTTTTAACTGCCCTACTGAACTGATGCGATAAGTTAAAGTGAGAAAAAATATAGTTATCTCATTCTAACTTATTGCACTAGTTCCGCAGTGCAGCTAAAGAGAACAGACCAAACGTTTTAATAAATTCTTTGCTTAAATCCGGATCTACAATAGGTGTACAATCGATATAATAAGCTTTAAAAAATTAATCAATCGCAATCGACATTTACAAGAATAATTAACTGTAATTGGCCAATTGTTTAAAACTGGAAGCTTACACCTATTGTAGATCCGGATTAAAGGTTTAAAGCTTAAATTTGCATTATAGACATCATTTGAAGGAGGATTTCTACCTGGGCAGAAAATTTTACATTTTTTTCACTTATTTTATAGAGACTGTGCCTTTTCCAGTATAGTTATATTTTAGTGTGCCTAGTGGTAGATGTCAATAGGTCTGTTCTTTTCTTCTGCACTGCTGCACTAGTGCAATAAGTTCGATTGAGACAAGTATATATTTGTCTCACTTTAACTTATTGCACCAGTGCAACACCGGTGCAGAAAAGAACAGACCTATTGGCTCAAGTTTGTTTAAGTTTACTTGTATGGACATAGAGGCGCTGCAAATACAAAGTTCAAGGAAAACCAACTCATAATCTCTTTCTCATTTTTCTTCATGGTTATAAATCTATTTTAATTTTTATAGATATTCATAACTCTAATCATAATATTTCACTAACTGCTCTTTTTTAAATAGCGAGCTTCTGATACATTATTTTGTTAATTAATGATTCAGGTTAACAGATTAATGAAGTTATCAGTGTAATATAATATCATAAATATGTAATCGTTATTTTATTACTATAAAATAAAATTTACTCTCTAAGGTTTACTTTATGAAAAATATCTAGTAAGATTTATTTCCGTCCACTACAATGATGATCTTCTCGGAAAGTTAATATTCATGTGATTATTGTTAAAAAATATTGTAGTTAAACTAATATAGCTCAGCATACGTATAAGTACCTATCTATAGAATATTTTTAATCGCTCGCTTCAGGAAATCACATACATTAATACCTTATAATAAAACATCACGAAATAAAATACATAAGTCATTTACGAAACGACGTTATAAATTTTCACTTATTCGCTTCAACAACAAAGAAAACAGGTCTGTGTAATTTATCGAATACTTTTATTAATGAATTACTTTATCTCGTCTCGTACACCATAGCGCGGTTTATAGAAAAATTACAATGACAAGGAAGAAACTTGCAAACCGCAGAAAAAAAATTACGATATGAGCGCGATTATTCCTTTTTGATGGCAAATTTATCATAACTTTTCAATAAACCCAGCTTGCGTGTAACATATATTTAGCCATCTTAATGTGTACAGACGAAGGGAGTATGTCCCGAAAATACGGACCTATGAGTTAAATACAATTTTTTGGTCATATTTAAAACGAATACTGTATAAAAACAAGTATATATAGGCTCTCTCATTTTGCTCTTCCCCCTTCTCTCTCTCTTTCTTTCTCTCTATATTTTTCTCTCTTTCTCTCATCCTCGTTTTACGTAACAGTAACATGATCGAGACAATATTCATCAGTGTAAACAATTTATTTTACATAATGGCAATACTCTGACATCGAAAGAAAGCAATAATAATGGCTAATGTATAATAATAAATAAAGTATGAAATGTAAATAATGGATATTTACAAGTATGTAAATGGCAAAGAAGCTATAACAGAGATGAAATAATTATTTTCACAAATATGTGAACTATTCGTTCTGAAAGCCGCGTAAGTCAATCTTATAAATCTGATTAAAGCATGTATATTAATCTACATTTGTTTGCAAATTTGTCAATTCAAATTCTAAAATAATATTATTACTCGTTGTATTATTTCCATTATTGTTATTACATTTATCGTCAAATATGAAAATCCAGTATTATCGAATGTTCCATGCGACTCATATCTGATAAGTGATAATGCTAATAAGATACAAATATGCAATATATTATCATAATAGAGTCGAATGTAATTTTTATAAAATTCGCAAAGAAAACTGGAGAGTAAAAGTTTACCGCATCCAGCACTGTGAATGCGGTCATACATTAGATATACAAATATACAATCCACGATTTTTTCTCAAATTTAATTTATTATCAACATTAAACAACTTAAGATATACTGAAACGATTTAATCATCAAAGTAATTCATATTTCGGCGCTTTCTTCCTTTATTTCAGGCAAATTACAGATCCCAGTTTAATAAGTATTAATAAAAACCAATTTATCAAACTGGAACCTGCAAGTTGTCTGACAAATGGAGAAATATACCAAAAAATGACAATAATCATTTTGAATCGTTTCGATATGTCTTGATCACGAATGATTAAATTACAAAAAAATAGTGGATTATTTATTTTTTCGTATGTCTAATGATTTTCGGCTTATGATAACGTCAGAATCATATTAAATGGAAACAAAATATATGCATACAAACAGCTGCACTTGATGCTAAACATCAAAACTATAAATTATCGTCGTGGCTTCACCGACTGAACTCTCAGAACGAACGGCTCTCATTCTGCGCGCATGATTTTCTTTTTTGCGGCGGGCTCGTTTCTGTCGCCTGTTCGCAATCGAATTGCACAACTTACTCGTACGTTGCGCTAACGTAATACCTGTACACTTAGAACCTACGAAACGTGTGGCCGCAACGCGTTTTCCACAGTAAACGTCGCGTCCGCTCGCGCGGCGAAGAGGCGACGGAGGCCCGCCGCGAAGACATAATATATACTAATTAATATATCCGGCATGAACGCTTATCTTTCATTAGAGTAATTCGTCTATCGCAGAGGTATTCAACCTGGAGTACCCTCGGAAGAAATGCGCGTCGAAACACGTTCGCCTTCTAGCTGGAGGAAAAAAGAAAAAGAAAAAAACTAGCGGTACAAAATTCTAAAAAAAAACATTTGCATACTTAGAGCAGTAGTTTTGAGACGGATAGTTTTGAGACGGATAGTTTTGAGACTTGAAGATGGATATCTCCGAAGGAACGAATATTAATACGTGAGAAAATATTCTTGAAAATATTCGGATCAATGTGCATACTTTCAAGATGATGACTCTGGCGGGAAGTGAAATGTCGAAGAAATACAAATACGCGTGAAGATTCGGAAAAAAATTTACACAGCGAGAGAGATTGCCCTCTCTCAAGTTATTCGCAATAAAATATATATTAAAAATGTACAAAATATAGTCCTATAAAAAATCCTTCGCAAACTGCTGAAGTGCATGCTGCTAATGTATCCACACGCGAGAGCGTAAATGTAACAGCGACAAAAAGTATTTTTAAAGAGAGCGGAGGAAGGTCTAAATAATATGAATACTCAGCGTCATCATGCTGAGGAGGAAGGGGTTGAATACCACTGGTCTATAATATCTTCAGGGAGCACCATGATAGACCCGTGCGCGCCTCTGTGTCCCACTTGGAAAAATGGATTAGCCATCTCGTGCCCGATTGACTTACACTAACGTAAATGCAACAATTTCGACCGAGCGTCGCGAAGGGCAGGGCTCGAGGAGATTCCTCCCCCAGGGCCACTTCTTCGCGTTTCCCGCGAAATCAAGGTCGGCAGCGACATCGATTCCGGACAAGAGCGTACAGTGCGAATTCGACACGAGATTATTAATAAAATATCACAGTTCCGAGTCTGAAGAGTCGCTCTCTGAAAATCATGGCTCTCCCTACGTTCCCGTTATGCTACGTGTCCGAGATAGTGATTCTTGATTTTTTTTTCTTTTTCTTTAATCGTAAGACATCCTATTTAACAACAATCCTACGCTCTACTCAGTAAGATTAGCTATTTTTTCGGAAACCGTAACGTTTAATAATAATACGTAGTCCATATACAACTCGCTAGGGATGCTGTAGACTGTGTTTACTGGCTGCTAAATGTTCCAGGTGAATACTGTATGTATGTTACGTGTGTTAAATGGTATGGAAAAAGGTTCAAGATGACACGTAGACACGCGACTTGAACTCACGCCGTCGGTCTCGCCGCGTCAAGAAAAAGAGAAGAGACGATGATACGCGTTTCTAAAAATCAAATTGACGGAAGAGTGATGCATAATGCAAACCGACGTAATTCCTCGCAATGTAACGGTTTCGTTCTGAAATCACTGTTCCGGGAGTTACTGTTCAATCATGACTGCCAGATCTTGATTCGAATGATGAATCTGCTCAACCATGCTCTTATTGAAAGATTTCAATCTTACTGGAAGATTTCAATAAGATGATGGAAAGAAAAGAAACAAAGTTACCGTTTAAAAAAAAACTATAAATTATGTTTCAGTTTCAGTGACTGCAGTTCCATCGGATCAAAATTAAAGTTGTACAAAAGCTTTTATCAACATCTCTATTTATATCTCTATAAATAAAACAGAGACAGAGAGAGGGAAAGAGTCCGAGACAACACAAGACTTCAAGAAAACTGGTTCTCAGAACGAAACCATTGAATCGCCAAGAGTCACGGCGTAACAGTCGAATATATCGCTATGATATATAAAGTACATCATATGGTAGAAGAGAAGAAAGCATTTCGCTGAACAGTAGATTCTAATACAGGTCATGCACGTAGGTACTTCAACAAACATCTGCGTTTTATAGTATAGCATCAATAATGTCAGTGTGGTCTATACAGCTTGCAAGTATCCATTACTCTTCCTGTATCGTCCGAGGGGAATCAGTCGAGTAATCTCAAATTTATTAAAATCGTTAAAAGTTTTCTTATAGAAATTTTCTATATCATGCTGATAAATGAAGACTTTGAGACAGCAACATGAGCTAGAAAAGTGAGAGAACACTTTCAAAAAGAAAATATTTACAAATAATGTACTGAACAGAAGGATAATGTTACTTGATATGATCTTTATTGATATTGATTCATATGATCCTCCGTAAATGAATCTTCAATTAATTCCCTATTATGTCATTTATAAAACATCGTCATTGATTGATCGTGTAACAACACTCGCAAAAAAAAAAGAAAAAAAGAAGAGAGAATTCAGTCTCGTACGATTTTTTCTCTTAGCCATGTTATTGTCTCTAACTCTTTAAGTACGGATTTACGAATTAGAGACGCGCGCGTCATTGGCTATAATCGTCAATCATTGTTAAAGAATTTCGTTTCGCTAGAGTGACCCTCCCCCTCTTCACTACATGGACTATATAAAAATGAGCGGAGTGACGTGTAAACTAGCTCGAAGTGATAAATGATAGTATACAGCGTTCCTCTCCCTTCGATCACTCAAATGGTACAATTTACTCCTCATTCAATCTTGCCAGTCATACGCAGTCAGCAACATATCATTTCGTACGTTAAAGAAACTACCGTTACCCGCTACGGTGAATGCCGTTGGAGAGGCAAAGTGATAACCTGGCAAAAGACATCGCGCAAGTACAAAAAGTAGAAAAAGTCTCGAGAAAAACGCAATTAATCGGTCGTAACGTTGAGAAACGTATTTCAATCTAAATCGCAGCGTAGCCTAAACGCTCGTAAAAGAATCTCTTGTCGCACAAAGTCATCGAGGAGACTCATGAGACTGGAGGATCAAACAAAGGAGTGACTTGTACCGCTTGTAACGGGTAGATCCTCGGTGAAGTTAACTAGTGAACAAACGCATCGCAAGAACATCGCATTGACAGTCGAGTGATTAAAGTATTCTGAACATTTCAACAAATTGCACGGTTCAATGTTGACGATCGCGTTCACGCTCGCGCTCGCCCTCTGACGCATAATCGGTATCGCAAAGTACTCGAACACATCGCGAGTACACCGCGATCGAATCTCTTAATATTTCAATATTTGTGACTAAATATTTACATCGATGCGTTTTACAGCTTCAGTCTATTAAGCTTCGGAACCGCGACGGTAACCGTCTCCGAGTCTTCGCGACGGCTCTTCTTTCGCTTCGCGACTATTAAGATTACCCTTAATCCTGTCACTTCCCTACTGTGCGGGTGGTTGAGGCTCGCTGGACATGTTGGGATTCGGATACGGCGATAGGAAGGAATAGTTGGGATACGGCGGCGGAGGATGCGGGAACGGCGGGTAGTAATTGGGAGGATGCGAGGAGGGAGGGGCGTATCCTCTGTGCATGTAAGGATCCGTCGGGGGTGGCGGACCGTGAAACGCCGAGTACATGCGAGCGTAATCCGTATTGTAGCTTGGTCCACCGTATGCCGGATATCCGGGTGCTCCTACAAAATTATATCATTGTTAATATTCGAACGAACGACCCCATACTCATCTTAAACAACATCGACGTCTCTTTCTTGAGTCAAAAGCGAGGAAAAATTGAAAAGTATCGGCGAATTAAGCCTGATGTATTTAACATTTAAAACGAACGTTCTTTGTCCGAGACTCACCAGCTGGCGGATAAGCTGCGGAGGAACCAGGCGCCGGTGGATAGTGTTGAGAGTACGGATCATACGGGCCCGGCGGATACGGCCCTGGATAACGTGTGCTGGTAGGGTGGCTAAATGCAGTAGGTATATGCGTAGTCTCGTCCCTACTTGAAGTCGCCGTGGTGATCGTCACCGAGTTGTCCGTGCTCTTCGACTCCGCGGAGCTGCTCGTTAGCGTTTTGGCAGTAATGCTCGATACTTGAGAGTAAGCGGTAGGCACGTTCATCACACCCCTCTCGTCCATAGGCTTTCCTAGGTCCGGCGGAGGCTTCGTCGTGTCTACTGGCAGTCTGCTGCTAGGATTCGCCGTATGCGGCGGCACGCCAGGGAAGTAAGTGCCGTAGGGATTAGACAGCGAACGGGATCGCGGATCGCTGTAGTCGTAATATCTCGGATACTGCGCGTAGGGGTATCCTTGAGGGACGCTCGGTGGGTCGCTCTGAATCATGTTGTCTCGCACGCTCGTCGGTTCGACGCTCTTCGGGGAGGTGATGTTATTAGTGCTAGTGCACACGGAGCTGGTGACGACCGATGACGCAACGACGGGCGAATCTGCGATGCTCTTAGGTGTTTCCGGGCCTCTCACGGGCGCGGATGGTATCGGCATACTCGACGGCAACGGCATGCCAGACGGCAACGGCATACTCGTTGGTACCGGCATGCTCGTTGGCGGCACCGGCATACTTGTTGGCACCGGCATACTCGTTGGTACCGCCATACTCGTTGGTACCGGTATACTCGTCGGTACCGACATGCTAGTTGGTACCGGCATACTCGAAGGTACCGGCATACTCGACGGTACCGACATATTCGACGGCACCGGAATGCTCGATGGTATCGACATACTCGATGGTAATGATATACTCGACGGCATCGTCATGCTCGACGGCATCGACATACTTGATGGTATCGATATGCTCGATGGTATCGATATGCTCGATGGTATCGACATACTCGACGGTACTGACATGTTTGACGGTACTTGTATGCTCGATGGTACTGGCATACCAGGTGGTATCGGCATATTGGACGGTACCGATATGCTGGAGGATATCACTTGTGGCGTCAACAGAGGCGGTATCGGTCCAGGAGTGGTTGCGTGAGTCTGCGTGGAGGCCTGCGGTGTCACTTGCTGCGGTTCCTCAATGATGATTTCATCATTGGAGGTGTCCCGCTTGTCTGTCTGGCTATGGAAAGATCGACTGTAGTTCGATAGCGTAGAGTCCGGCTTGGATAGTTCTTTCTCTGGCGGTGAACATTGTTTATCAGCAGTTGATGGTAATTCCGACTCAACCTGATCATGTTGCGTCTGAACTCCTTGCGCCAACGAAACAGTATCTGACGAGTAAACCTGAGTGCCTTCCTCAGAAGATTTCGGCAAGGACGAGTCGGTATCCGAATTCGTGGTTCGTGTGTGATTAGAGGGACTGAACTCGGTGTTGGAGCTCACTTCGGCCACCACATCCTCTAATCTAACTTCTTCAACTCGTTGTTCGGTTCTCACTTGACCATCAGATGAATTGGAATTTTCTCCGAGTGTGGAATGATCCACTGGTTCTTGCTTGACTTTGGGTAACCTCGACAAAGATACCTGGTTGGTTATATTAACATGATTCATGTAAGGTTTAGCAGTCGCTGTGGCAACAGGCTTAGGTCTCTTGGAAATTTCCTTATCGCCGAACGGTTTGTAGCCTGGGCCAGGTGATGGTTTATTAAGAGGACGGCCAGTGGTTTGATTACTCGAGGATGATTTTGGTATTATTGAAATAGCAGAGTTGTTTCGCAAAGGGAAGCCAACCTCGGGCTTCGAATTCCTCTGTATCATCGAGGAAACGCCTGCAAAATATGGAACACGAATTTAGAAATGAAACTGATGATCAAATAATATAAGAAGTAAGGACAGTAAAAACCGATGAAGAATCAAATTTGCACGTTTTTATAATATGCCATATATGTAGATATAAATTGTTTTATTATCGGGACATTTTCACTATGTATGTAACGCAGTCATTCTCAGCCGGAATTGATATAAATTATAAATTATTCCTGGTTATGAGCAACAGAGTAAGCCACATAACGCGTACAATAAGGAGTTTCATTTTAAGTTGAAGTTGACGGACATACAAATAATATTTATGAAGAATCCTCAAAAAAAACTACTATGATAACACATACAGTGGAAATTATAAAATTAACATTGATTGTACCATGATATAACACGCCGCAATAATAAAAAAAAGATTAACTGACAATGGAGATACTTTGCATGCCCGGGAACAATTCTAAATGAAAACAATCAAGTTGAACAAAGTGATATCAAATAAATGATTAAATAAAACTACATCAAAATCGCAATATATATATATATATATATTATATGTAAAACCTATTATAAGAATAAGAAGAAAATTCGAAAAGAAAGAAAATATCAGACAAGTACCGTTTACATATCTATTACATTACATTGTTCGATCCAATACCGGACAATAAATATTATGTAACAATATCTTCTTATGTATTAAGACCATCAGCAATCGACTTTTATAACCCTTTATTTTTGTTTTGTTTGATTTTAATTGAAGACTCAATTTGAAATTCAACACTTTCAAAGGATGAAACAGAAATAATTATCAACGATATATCAGCTCACCTTTCTTCGGCTCCTCTTCCCGCTTCTGTTGATTCAATTTAAGCGCAGTGCGAATTGCTATAATCTTGCCAGATTCGAGCTGCATGTAAATGCCCTTCGGACTCTTCAGCACCATTACTCGTTGACCCGCCTTCAAAACGATGCTTCCTTTATCCGGAGAGTTGGTTGGAATAACGACATCTAAAGGTAACGTCATTTCTTGCGCGCTCATTCCTTGCCTCTGCCATACCTCCGCCGGAATCCATCTGCTTCCGGTTACACCTCGTGTTCCTAAACCTTCAGCACCTCGTTGCTGCATGGGTCTTACAGATGCAACAGGTTTAGGCGTGGTACCTCCATCACCACCGCGAATCGCCCTGATTTGTAATCCACCTGCTAAGAAAAATTATCACGATTATTTTGTTATTCAACTACAATTCTATTTGTAATTTTGATTGATCGAATATATTATAAAGTATGAGAAGTGATAATTTATATTGCTTTACTATGTTACCAATATCAGTACCGTTCAAGTTTTAGGTCTATATACATTTTTATTTACGTAATTATCACTATCAGCATTAAGTCAGTCTTTTTTATTTCTAAATAAAAACCCTGCACAAGATGTAAATCATACCTCGCGTAGCTGTATTCCCTGGAACATAATTATAACTCGGCCTCGAACAATTAGCTGCCATTTTTTCAAGCTCATAGCCGCGACGAGCCAATCTTTTTTCAGCTTGGCTGAGTTTTTTGTCTTTCCGATCCACGAGCAAGCTCTCATGATGAAACGGTTGTTTGGTCAGCAACGAAGAATGACGTTCTAGCACACAGTGCATAACTTCATCCGTGTAGCTATCCTTGGTCTGTGAGAAGTCTTGCACTTGGCTGTCCTCTTCCCACTCCCACGATAACGCCGTCGCTTCTTTCAACGAAAGATGCGCGTCCGGATTGCACTGATCGACAACACGATCTGCCATGCCTTGTTTACTGATCTGTCTGTCATATATTTTCCTTTCTAGGCAGTTGTCTGTAACTAAGCGATAAACGAAACATGGCTTCTGCTGGCCGTATCTATACACCCTGCACACGGCTTGCGTGTCATGACACGGGTTCCAGGAAGCGTCAAATACGATCGCGCGATTTGCGCCCACGAGATTAATACCCAACGAACCAGCTCGCGTTGAAACCAAGAATAAATGAATCTTCGGATTACTGTTGAACTCGTTAATCAGCTTTTCTCGTTCTAACGCGCTGGTACTACCGTCCAGTCTGTAATAATTCACGTTCTTGATCCAGTCGTCAGTCTGTCCGTCCGGATATTTTAAGCTATTTCGCGCCAGAAAGTCCTCTATGAGATTCAATGTAAACAGCGACTGCGAGAACGCGAGTACGCGATCCCCTAGTCTGATAGCTTCCTCGAGGATGCAGAAGAAAAGTGTCATTTTCCCAGACGCGTCTATCAAACCAGGTACATAATTCTTCATCAACTCTGTCGCCTGCAGCAAAAGTAAATGTTACCATTACCACCGTTACCATTCAAGCATAAAATAAAAATGTATGATTAATTCCTCAAATGAAATTGAATAAAGATCAAAACAAAATTTACATTTCATTCACTTTATATTCTCTCATTTTATACAATTTCGTATATAATTTATAATCTTATTTTTCCCGTCATATTTCATATTGGTGTAAAAAATGTTGATATAATCGAGGAAAATATATCCCAGCCAAAAATAATTGATATTAACAGCATTGACATACCCAATCGTATGGAATTCCAGGATCCTCTTTGCCACAGGGAGAACTCTTGCAATCTTTCTCCTCGTCCTTCGTGAGAATCTCATCGTCAGATTTTTCCTCTTTATCCTTCTCCAACTGCTCCTCCTTCTCCCTCTCGTCCTCCTTCGACAACTCAGTCTGATTCAAACGAGGACTGTGCGCCGAATTGATCGCCTGCACGGATCGCGGTATCGGAGTCGCCGAAGTCTGGCGATTCGGTTCCGCGTTGTAGCCGGGCGTACCGGTGAGATTGCTCTGATGCATCGGCTGGCTCTGCACGCCGATGCTGGATGTCATGTCTTTGTTGCTCTTGTCGCACGGCGCGACGCTCGGAGGATGAGGGCCGGCCTGCTGCGAGCCCTTGGGCTCGTCCGGCCGTTGATTTATGTCCGAGCCGTGGCCGGTCGCGTAATCAGCGTATGACTGATTCGGATAGTTTTGCGGTGGGAAGTAGTTGTTCTGATAACGATTCACGCCGGGATTCATCTGCTCGCGATAATACGAGTCGTTGCACTGCTGATCCGATCTGAACACCTGGGGATAATTGCGCTGCCAGTACGGATCGTCCGTAGTCTTCATCTGGCCGACCGCCGGATTCTGGTGCGACGATCCGTCGGACGAGTAATTCGGCATTACGGGGTTCTGCGCCTGGGGCTGGCCGGCGGTGTAATTGCTACCGGTGTTGTTGGCGGTGCTCGCGCCTGGACGATCGCCCCCTGAGAATTCATTCGTCGCCGGAGTGTAGCTCTGCGTCTGTTGCGACACCGTGTTCTCCTGCCTGGAGTATAACTGATCGTTCTGACCCAGTGAAGGATTCGCTTGCTGTTGGCTCGGTGGATACGTCATCGGTTGATTCTGGCCGACCTGCGTCTGTTGCGTGGCACCGTAACGATGAGCCTGTGGAGTCTGTGGCATCGTGCCTGTTCCCGGATGATTCGAAGGATAAGCCGGATGAGTCTGATTAGACGGCGGTGCCGTCTGAGCTTGTTGATTCTGCTGGGGATATGGCGATCCTTGACTGGAAGCTACAGGTGTGGGCACTGACATATGACCGTAACCGTGGACCGCATTCTGCGGGTTTGACGGCGGACCTTGTTGATCCGTGGGATACCTGTGCGTCTGACTCTGTGCGTTCACGTTCTGCGCAGGCTGGTTGGCCGGGTAGTTGGGCTGGTTCTGCGCTACGTTCATCTGACCTTGCGGCGCCGGGGTGTACCCGCGCATCGGACCTTGCGGCATGGGAGTCTGGCTCGGCTGATTCGGCTGCATATAACCGTGCGACTGAGTCTGCGGCATCGGAGCCGGCTGCTGATTGAACGCGTGCGGAGTTTGCGATGTGGTTGGATTCACTTGCGTCGGATAAGCGTGCGATTGGGTCTGAAGAGGTACGCCTTGCGGTTGTTGGCCGGTGTAAGACGAGTGCGACTGACTCTGCAACGTCAGATTCGGATTCTGCTGGTTCGGCGAGAAACCGCGGTTCTGACCGGGCGACGGGTTCTGTGTTTGCTGCTGCGGCGGCGGCGGTGGCATGTAACCAGTGGCCTGGGACTGTGCCGCCGGAGGTTGACCCTGCTGAGGCGCCGGGTATCCCGCCATCGTCGAGTTCTGCAACGATTGAGTGTCGTTGCGAGGATATATCGAGTTGTTCTGAGGTGCTGGTGTCGGTGTGTAATTTTGATTTTGATTCGCGCTGTACGATGAATAATCCGGCATCGGCACGTTCGCCGACTGGTTCGGCATCTGCGACTGAAAAGACGGCTGGTTGGGAACTTGAGGATAATTGCTAGGCCCTTGATTTAAATTCGGCGTATAGTTACGCTGCTGATCTTGATAAGGGTAGCCTTGCCGTGGGAACATTCCGGACGTCTCATAATTGCCTCCCTGACCCTGATCCGACCTGAAGTCCGAGCCGGTCGACGTACCGGAGTATCTTTGGGGATGATTCGCAGACTGCTCGTTCGACTGCATGTAGTTCTGCGACTGATTGGCGTATCCTTGCGAAGTGTTGTAGCCCGAAGTCTGAGCGTACGACTGAAACGATTGATTGCCGTACCTTTGCTGTCCCTGGTTATTATAGAACTCCCCGTGATTGTATTCCCCGTGATTGCTGTCGTTTCTATAGTATGTATTCTGCTCGTTCGGACGATAGTTCTGATAACCATGAGAAGGGTAAGACCCCTGCGTCATGGAATTGGAATATCCGGAGTTGGAGACCGGCATCGGATAGTTGGTATAATTGTTCTGTTTCGGAGTGTTGTGCGCGCTCTCCGGCTCGACGTTGTCGGTACTAGACGACGAAGAAGCGTTTGGTTGCACACTGGCCGCGGGCTTGTTCTTTATCGTCGTGCTAGCTTTCTTGCTCTTCTTCGACTCTCCCTTCGGCTGGCGCGCTTTGGACCTTTTACCACCTGCGGCGGCTTTCTCTCCGATCGTCTCTTCTAGGTCTAAGTCATCCTCCTCGTTTGCTTGCCGCTTGCGGAGGAAATAGTACAAGATGTCTGGATGGTTCCAGATCTTGCAGCACACAGCGAAAGCTTTGAGCGGATTCGGTACAGCGCGTGTCTTCACTACTTGATTCATAAATGTGTCATACAATTGCCGCTGGTGAGAGGTCATACGAACGAGGAGAATGTATTCTTCCTTGCGTGGTAAGGACACCTGCAGTACCGAATGCGACCTTCTCTGCACGAAACCCTCCAGCAAAGCGTGCAAAACATGAGCGCGATACCTCATCAGGCGAATATCCTGCGGCGTGGAATCGATACACTGGCCGTTCTGGATTGGCCGCTCAAACATGTTGCAGAATTCGCTCTTGGTTCCTAGATAATTGGGTCGTACAAAGTCTACCATACACCAGTATTCCAACAAATTGTTCTGCAACGGATAACCAGTTAGAACGATTCTACGTTTCGTGCGCATCTGCTTCAACGCCATGCTAATACTGGCGTGAGAATTCTTGATCCGGTGGCCTTCATCGCAGATCACCAGGTCCGGCCCGGGAGTCACCAGGGCCGAATGCATCTCGTCGAGCAAACCCTTGTTCTTGTCCTCCTCTTCTACGTCAACAGTGTCCTTGAAGGGCTGACCGCGCTTTCGTTTCGCTTTATTCGGTTTCTTTAAAGACAGCTGTCTGTACAGTTCGTATCCTATCAGCAACACGCCGCCCGTCGCTTGCCATTCCTGTATCACTTTTGCTCTCGCCGTCATGGTCTTGTGTGAGTCGTTCAGGATATGCAAGCCGAAATGCCTCGGGCGTAACTCCATGCCAATGGGAGTGTCTACGCAGAATGGTGTCTTCACCTTCTCCACCTCCTTCTTTTCTTCCGTCATCTCCTCCTTCACCGTCGTTGTCGACGTACCTTCTTCTTTCTTGATCGTTTCCTCTGGTTCTTTCTTCACGTTCACTTCTGCATTCGGAATCGGTGGCCCATGTATGATCTCCTTCTTTGGTTCTTCCAAGTGTTCTTGATTATTAGTTTGGCTGCCGTAGCTCGCGAAAGTGCCGGTGGAGACACTGTTGTAAGTGGGATACATCGGGCCAGGGTGGTGATGAGCAGTCATGCCCGGATACATCGCTGCGACGGGGTTCCGATTCTCCATGTCGGGGTACATGGGAGGCTGAGGTCGACTATCCATCACGCCGGGATACATAACACCGGCAGCTTGACTTTCCATGCCATACTTGGGCACAGCCGCCGCCATGTTGGGTCCAGGTGGCATACCATGACAATTCACATCCGCCGGCTTCATCGGGTCGGGAGGAAAAGGATTGGGAAGTGGATTCGGAGCTGCACCGTATAATGTGCTCTGTGGCATCTCACTCTGATGATAACCCGGCGGTATATGTGCGTGCGGCTCTGCCATACTCTTGTTCATCATGGCAGCGGCCGGGTCCGGCATCCCGTAACCTGGCATCATACCGCGCGGCTCGTAGCCGTGATGTACGTACGGATTGTCCGTCGGCATAACGTTCATCGGCTGCTGCTGTGGCACCGCAGCTGATTCCTGACCGAAGCGATGCGCGGATTCCGTGCTAATCGGTCGCGACATATTGGATATGTCGCTTTGATTACCACATTGTTCCTCCTTCACTTCGTGCTTCACGTCCATTCCGGGTTCCATCTTCACGTTCGTCGCTTTCGATTGCTTCTCAGCAGTAGTTGCGGGGTCCTCATAGGGCAGCCACATGTTGAACTCCGCCAGCCAGTTCTGCAGAGTATTTATGGGCATGATGCAGAGCACAGTTTTAGCAGAAGTGCATCGAAAAAAAATGTCGCAGAAGCTGGCGACTTGTAGGGTCTTGCCCAGACCCATGCTATGGGCGAGGATGCAGCCGAAGCCGGAGCTAGTCTTATATCGTTCTATGCTTTCAACGATGTTATCAAAAAGGAAACGAATGCCACCAATCTGATGTGGCTTAATAATACGAGCTACCTGCGGCGCCAGAAACACGTCAGGCTCGGTCTCAGGGTGGCCCACATTGATCAATACCCTACCGTGCTCGTCTGGAATGTTATAGCGGTCATTGGTGTGCATACCGGAGTTAGATGGGTCATCCTCAGTGTCAGTCTCCTCTTCGCCGCTGGGGTCACTCAGAACTATACAGTCGTCATCCGAGCTTTCGCTCGAACTGGATATCGTCACCACGTCTTTGCCCTTGGGAAGTTTCTGGTACTTGGGCCCACCGGACATCTTTCGCGCAACGTGCATCTGCTTTTCGCGCAACGTCTCCTCAGTCTCTATGTCCGACATTTCGGAATCGGAATAGTACTCCGTACGGTCCATTGGCTCTTTCTTGGGTACTACTGGTGATATGCTCACAGATGGTGTCATCATACGAATCCTTTGCTGCAACATATTTGGAGCACCAGAACGGCTTGGCACCCGCGAGATGGAAGTCTGCGTACTTTGGTAGCCACCTCTGCCTTTTTGCCAACGCATTCCGTCCATCGATCTTCTTTGCAACTGGCCCGCTTGCATGCTGCCGATCTGAGAAGTCTGTGACACACCGGTCCCGATACCAGAGTTCACTTTCAGCAACACGGTGTTTGGCAGGCGAACCTGCGTAGACGATGTCGATGACGAGGAAGAGGACTGAGAGAGCGTCGTGGTGCCAACTTGATTTTGCTTGCCCTGCAGAAGACTGATGACACGTGTCTGTGACTTGTTGTTCTGACGGTTGATCGCAATTTGACGTTGCACTTCGCGGATAATTCTTTGTTGCTCCTGCACCCGTCTGAGACGCTCCATCTCTTGCCGCTGAGCAGACAGTGTAGCTTCGTCCAATTGCGTCTCGTCCATTACTTCGCGAATGTTTCGCCGCATGTTGGCCAGTTTCTTCTCGGCCTTCATCTCGCATTCCGATGTAGAGCCGTCGTTACCATCATCTTTTTTCGTTTTCTTCTTCGTCGAATCGGAATGTTCAGAATCAGCTTGTCTCTTACCATCGCCGTCTTCTCCGCCGGAGTGACCCTCCCCCTTCTCGTTTTCGTTGTCCATGCTTTCTTCATCTTCTGAATCTTTTGATATCGGTTTCCCTAGTAGATCAGCTTCGGTCACCTCTTGACCTTCTATAGGTGCTCCTTTTGGTAATAAAAAATAAAATTATTAAAATACAATGACAATGCGATGGAAATCATTATATTGTTCATATTCAAATATAACTATTATATCACAAATTACTATGATAAAGAATTGTTATAAAAGAATATTTAAATTTCATAATAATGAAACTTACAAAATGGATATCATGTGTCAAAAATTCTTTTAACAATAACATAATTTTATAATACATTTTCAAAACGCTCAATTATTTTCTAAAATCCATCATAAGATTCAAATTGATATCAATAAATACAGTTGGATGAATTAGATTTTAGAACAGATAAAGTAAAACTTAAATTAGAATTAAACTGAAATAAGAATGTTTGTCTTATTAATCTAATGCAGTCTAATCCTTAGAAGTACAAATTTTATCGTCAAAAGTTATTAAGAATAATTAAAAGATAAATTCGTCATTACAGAGACTCCAATGTAATAAAATTTCATCACAATATTTTGCATAAAATTCAATGTATTCCGTGTAAAATTCTATTATCAAATTTTTGACGCTCACCTTCTAGTGGTAATGTGTCTAAGATATTAACTGGCTCCTCATCATCATCTTCCTGAGAGGGATGATGTTGCTGCCTCTCTGATTCTACCCTCATACCAATCTGTGAGTCGATCGTTTCGTCGAGATCCATGTCGTCACCCGAGCCTTCGGAACGTATTTCTTCAATCTCCTCCGATTGCAGAACGTCAAGTTTCTTCTCGTGCTCTCCGTCTGTTGTCTCGCCGCTCGATTCATCCGAACTCTCGTCATTAGTCGCTTGCGGTTCCACGTTCATGTTCGCACTGGTCGCAGTCTCACTCGTCATGATCGTTTCGCCGGGATTAGGACCACCGCGAGGTGTCACGCGTTCAATTGTGACGTCTCCGATGCGTGTCAGAAAGCTGTCCAGACTATTAGACATGGTGTGCACCGTCCATTAAGTCACAACCGCGTTTAACTTATCGATATCTTACAGCATATCAGGGAATGTTTTGACACTTCTTAAACACAACACTAACAATCTACTCGCTTAGCACTTACATTGCTTAATTGCCATTCTACATTCCTCTCCTGCAATAACACGTGGATTCTTTGTATTTGTTATTTCGTCAAATATGTTAGTCAAAATTCATTCATTATTTGTCGACAAGAAGAAAAATGAGATGACATTAAGTCAATATAAAACATATAAAGTTCTTACAAACATATAAAAGTGAGATATGCTAATACTACCGACACGTGCTGACACGTGAAAGAATGAAGATGATGAAAGATATGTTCAAATTTCATATAATATTATTGGTATAAAAAAAGTATTAACAATTGAAATTGATATATGACCTGAAATTGATATATAGCTGAATCATTAAGAAAATAATAGTGAACTTGTGTCGACAAATTACTAAGAGACTAAAAGTCCTTGGCAATATATTCAATGGCTCTCTTTTAATGTATATTCATTTATATTCATAAGCAAAGTGTGACATATACCAGCAAAATATTTCAGACTATCTCAACTCATACAAAATGAAATATTCATCAGTTTATACAATTATTTAGTTTATCCTTCATCTATCTTATCCAGCATATCTTTTGAAAATAATCTGCTCAGTGTTGCGTCATATTAAAGTAGTCTCACCAAAAAGGAGCAAGGTCTCATATATATGTAATTGTTATTTCATATAATATCTTCCAATATTTTTTAAAATATTTCTATATACAAGAGTAACGCCATGACTAGCTCGCAAGATTTCCTCATATGTATAAAAATGAAATCAAACACCTGCTAATAGCACCTATATCATACATTAGATCATAAAGGAGAGAAAATACAAAGGAGATTTGCCAGGCGTAACTCTCGCTGAACTTTTCTTGCGATCAATTGTATTTGTTCTGCATAAAGATATAATACAAAATACACACTCACATTTGCTTCCTGTGAATGACTTGACTATCCTGTTGAACAGAGATCAGCCTAAATGTAGTCTAGCCTCGTACATGTGAGTCAAGTAACCAGGACGTCCTTCTGAGAAAGGTTGGATACACATGTTGCTCAGAATGATCCAAATCGACAATGATAGCTATTAAACGTAAAATACAATATCGCACAGAAGAGGATATGAGCACCAGGGTACAACGGATAGGCCAGAATGTTTGTTTACACACCGACACCACCACCCCTGTCTCTTTCTTTCTTTCGCTCACTCACTCTCTCTTTCTCCCTCTTTCTTCTTCCACATATACCGTCGTTACGGACGATAACGTTGCGTCCCGGCGTTCTCTCTTCTCGCTCACGATCACGCGCGCGCGACGGACGCCATGGCCGGACAGTCTTGGATCTCACGTCTGGTTTCGCGATCACCGTGACGAGCGACGTCGCGGTGCCGTCTCTCACGTTCGGCGAGCTACGCGACAGCTCGGCCGGATTGTTTCTGCCATGTCAAGCAGCACGAGGAGGAGTCCTCGTCCGCGCTTATATATCCTCCAACACCGCGTCCCTGCGCTCCGTACCGCACCGCACTGCACCGTACCGTACCGTAACGTAACGTAATGTAACGTAATGTAACGTACCACACCGCACCGCACCGCAATTTAGCCTAGCGCGCTCGTCACTTAGGTTAATCGGCTATCGAATAACACCTCTAATAGTCGCGCGCACGCACTCCCAAGCGCACTTCCGATTCTCGGTACACTTACTCACGCGAGCTCGCCAGCGCGCGAAGTGTCGCTGGTCGTCGCGGCTCTCCGCGGCATTTTTTTTCTCACGCGCTCCTGCCCGACAGCGTATTCCGCTCGGCAAACGCCATCTTAGCTAATCTTCACCGCGCCACCGTCGCTGTCGTAACCGCGGCCATCGCCGTCCGGAGCGTAGAGTCAACGAATCGCGTTTGCGGCTGTTGGCGGAAGTGGCTGTTTCTCCAGGGTGCGCGTTAAGCACAGTCATCTGACCATGAGGTAAAGGGTCTATGATTGAAGGGCCAAGTATAAATTTACTTCAGCATGAACTTGTGAAGAGTGAAATTTTCTAATCAGAGCCTGTATTCTTGAAAAATGTGATACGATATTTCATGGGGTCTGTTCTTTTTCGAAGAACTTTTGAACTAGTGCATACTAGTATAATAAGTTAGAATGAAAGAAAATATATCTATTTCATTCCAACTTATTACACTGGTTCAGAAGTTCTTCGAAAAAGAACAGACCTATGAATGTCACCTGATATCACGATTCTCAGCCAATTGCCTCATTAATGAAATATCGTATACAATATTTTTCATAAATTTTCGAGAATAAGGGCAGACTATCCCAATTCCTTGGCAAGTTAACTGATAGTTAAAGCATGTCTGTCTTCGTTTAAATTGAAGGAAAGACAAAGATAAACATGATTTAACTATCAGTTAACTTACCGATTAACCATCAGTTAATTTACCAAAGAATTGAAACAATCTGCCCTAAGAATCTTGGAAGCATTTAAAAACGTTCACTTTTCACAAGTTCACTAGAAGAAAAAATTTATCATTGTCACTTAGAGTAGAAATTTATCTCCTTTTTATCTCGATGTTTTTCAGAGAAAGAGATAATGTTGAGAGTTATTGTTAGGCTAATATCTTCAGAAAATGAATTTTTTGTAGTATATTTTTAATATAACATCTTATTATTTTTTATGTATTTTGTAATGTATTTTAGAAATTATTTATACCTTTAATAAAGAAAAAACAATGCTCAATTTGTCTTCTGTGGATACAATTCTTGATATACTATTTATATCACACATGAATAATTTGATGGTCTAAATAGTCATTATTAATTCATCTATTATTCAGAATTATATATAATTTACTATTAAAAGCAATTACTACACACATATATGCGCATGTGATGATTTATTTTATATAATCATCTACTTTGATATTTCTGATGTCATAAATGTATTAAAATGAGAAGATAATTAAAGAATTTTAAAAATATACTATAAAACTATCATATCTGTGAGATTTTAGTACATATGTTACAAATATATTTAAATAGAAATAAACATTGAGAACACATGATTGAAATACATATTGATTTGACATATTAATCTGACATATTAATCTTTTGAGTTGGAATTACGTTTTCCAGATGTTTTATTATTTACAAAGTAAAAATCATCTGACATTAAATACATAATATATATGTTTTTGTTTTCCTTGAACATCAATCTTTATATGTATACATATATACATATATATATATATCCCATGTAAACATCACTCAAACCAAAGAGGTTAAACCAGTATATTTCTGAACAGTATAGTATATTTACTATACAAAATATAGTTTTAGAAATACATCATTTTTTCCAATATAATATAGTAGAAGTAATTGATGGACAATAAATGATACTTATAATAAAATTATGTTTTATGATCATAAAATATATCATATAGTTATTAAGTATTTTAATTATAATTATGACAAAATGTAAGTTTATTATATTCTTAATACTAAATCATTATGACTTATTATAATAGAATTTTAATCATCTCGAAATTAAAGTCAACTTGTAAATTTCTTTTTGGAAAATATTACTTATGTATTTAAAGTGTCAGAATCAAATAACTACATTGAATATCGTATCCAAACATATCTATTGTCCATAAAGCAATGTGCATAAAACTATAATAGTGATATAAATAGAAATATTTAAAAACTTAAAGCTATAATATGTACAAACTATTATATGGATACGCAAAGATCTTATCTAGATAATATGATTGATGGTTTCTCAATTAGCATTCTCACAAGCATCAATCCAATCATTGTATACATCTAAAGGTTCTGAGAGTAGGTTCACTGTTGTCTGAAAATCTTCCAAGCATACTCTACATGTTATCTTGGCTGTGTTTCTTGATTTGTCCCTATATAATAGGAAAAAAATAGATTTAAATTCTTTAAGTTTCTATGTTTGTCAAATATAGATATATAGCATTTATATTAATAAAATTAACATGGTTGGCAAAGATATATTCAGAAAACACAATTGAGTAAACATATTCATTATTACTATTCTAAAATATTCTTTCAAATCTATTATGAATTTTAAAGCATACTTCTATCACAAAACAGTCATACAAAAACACAACTGTCATGTTTTCTGAACACATTTAAAGTTTATATTCCTATCCCAATACATTAGATATTCAATATATCGAAGAAACTTACCTTAGTCAATCATATCAACATTAATGAAGTACAACAAAGTACAATTCTTTTGTTATCCAAATAAAAGCATGAGTTTCTGGTATACTTACATTTTAACATCACATGACTTTTCATGATTACAAAATGGACAATTGAATTGAGTGTCCAGTGGTTGGATAGCCTTTCTCTTAATAGGTGGCTTTCGTTTGCTCTTGCGTCGACCCATCTCGTAATAAATAAAAAACTATAAATATTTCTTCCAATATTCCTCTTTTTTCTATACAACCACCTTTACTACACCAGTTCTTATTATAACTTTTCTGGATTATGTTTTATTCCTATTTATGATAATGTTTCTCTTTGTGGCAAGATTAGGTTACCTGTTTAATATATTCTATTTCAGTTTCCACATAAAATTTATATTAATAATAGAGATTTCACATTAGATCCAATCTGAATTCTCACCGCAATCTTTCCTTTCTCTATTTTATATCTAGCTTGGCCGCCGCTAACTAGATAGTCACGCCATTTGTCGAGTTGTATAATATGTGTAAAGTATTCCTAGGTTCGAATTGGTTTATGAAGATAATTCTGAAATTTTTTAGTAAAGTAACTTGATTTCACTTTTTCTAACTGTAAAAGTTACTTAGCTCGTATACCACGACAATGGCTGCATTCCAATATTCACTGCCAGCATTGAAAATCTATAATATACATAACACAAACTATGTATTTCCAGTATTGGCAATGAATTTTGGAACACAGCCAAGGTATGAAGGCCCATCTACAATGGCAAGAATAAGGTTGTAAGCGTAAGCAGTAAGGTAAGGTAATAAGAATAAAAATACACCAATCACAATCGACTATTACAAGAATAATCTATTGTGACTGGTCTATTTTTATTCTTATTGCTTGTTACCTGGCATTGTGCAAGGGGCTTCAAGGTCATTCTACAATGGCTGCGTTCCGATATTCACTGTCAGCACTAAAAATCTATAGCATACGTCACGCAAACTATGTATCTTCAGTACTAGCAGTGAATATCGGAACGCAGCCAATACGTGTCGTAAGTTGTAAAGGCTCGTCTACAATAGCTGTAAGAGTAAGGCTGTAAGGCTGCAACGTAAGCTGTCAGCGAATGAAAATATTTCATTTCGTGTCTTGCAACCTTACAGCCTTACTCTTACAGCTAATGTAGACGAGCCTTAAGAGTAAGACTGTAAGGCTGTAACGTAAGCTGTCAGCGAATGAAAATATTTCATTTCGTGTCTTACAATCTTACAGCCTTACTCTTAAGGCTCGTCTACAATAACTGTAAGAGTAAGGCTGTAAGGCTGTAACGTAAGCTGTCAGCGAATGAAAATATTTCATTTCGTGTCTTGCAACTTTACAGCCTTATTCTTACAGCTAATGTAGACTAGCCTTTACAGCTAATGTAGACGAGCCTTAAGGTTGCAAGACACGAAATGAAATATTTTCATTCGCTGACAGCTTAAGCGTGGTCTACAATGGCCGCAAGCAGTAAAGCCAGCGGCACACGATGCTTGTTTTCGTGCTGGATTGCTTGCTGAATGAAAATACTGCGTTCTCATTGGTACATTTCCGAAGATGGATGGAAATGCACCAATTAGAACGCAGTATTTTCATCCAGCAAGCAATCCAGCACGAAAACAAGCATCGTGTGTCGCTGGCTTAATTGTAATTGGTCAATTTGCTTATAGCTTATGACTAATTGCTTATTGTAGAAGGCTTCTAAACCGTAAAAAATTAACCAATAACAGTCGATTATTTTCCTCACATTTTTTTCTGAAAAACTTCTGAACTAGTGCAATAAATTGAAGTGAAATAGATATATTTTTCTCATTCTAACTTATTGCACTATTGTGCACTTTAGGTTTGTTCTCTTTTGAAGAACTTCTGGGTACTTATTATGGAACTCGGAATCGATTCCGATCAAATTTATTTCGTTATTTCCTAAATTTCTATTGTCTTTTCTAGGGGAAACGGAATTAAGCTAAGACTCCATGCATGCGGTGAGCTGCGGCAAATGCTGCGGTGACCAATCAGGAGGGAGGCGCAAGTCCGGTTGCGGCAAGCTCCGGCATGCGTCTGTCTCCTGATTGGTCACCGCAGCCGTTTGCCGGAGCTCACCGCATGCATGGAGTCTTAGCTTTATTCCGATCGGAATCGATTCCGACGAGTTCCATGATAGGTACCCTGATCTAGGGCAATAAGTTGAAGTGAAATAGATGTATTTTCTCTCATTCTAACTTATTGCATTAGTGTGCGCTAATTCAAAAGTTCTTCGAAAAGAAACACTCCCCTTGTATCATTTTTCATAACGCAGTAAACGTTTTCACATTTTATTTACCAAATCTGTAAATGAATATTTCAAATATTTTAGTATATATTTTCAGATTTTATTTAGATCTAAAAGTAAGTATATATCAATAAATCTAGCTATTTAGTTCGAGTTACAAAGAGATGTATAAATCGAAAGTTTTCTTGTAAATTAATATTTTTCTTCATCGTTACATCGCCATTTGTAAATTTTATTGAAGTACGAAAGTTAATCACGAGAAAATATTTTGTTCTATAATCTTCAGTTGTATTTTTCAGAGATTATCTATTGATAATGTCTCCAAAACATAATGAAACTCTTCCAAATTGGCATTTGTCGACTTGGCATCCAGAGATGATATTAATATCAAAATCACCAGTCACCCTACAAGGCTTCTTAATTATTTCAAATTTGCCTTTCCCTACATGGGATTGCCTACAATCTAGAATAAAATTACAACTAATTGCTCCAAATTATCCATTACTTCAAGATGCGCAGATTAATTTTGGCACAGCAATAGCTTCACTGCGTGATAAAAAGTTCAGTGATAAAGTGAAGGTATTAATGAATAGTAACATAAGGATACCTACATTTTTAACACAGTTACAATCACTCATTGTAAGTATTAAATAATTATTTTAATATTTTTTTTATGTCATAAAAATCTAATTAAAATCATATATATTTATAAATAGGGTGAACATTTACATAATAAACATCATAAAAGTCATATGAACTATTCATCTCTAAGTAATTTTATGGAAGATTTGAATACAGTTCTTTTGAACCCATCAGTATGTATATTTGTAAGATATATCTCATAAAACTTTAATTTGAATATTACTGAAGATGAAACATCTATGCTATGTTAAAGGAAGTGCAAGTGTCATCTGATGATAATTTAAAAACCATTAAATTATCCTTAAATGATATATCTGTTATATTAGAAAGAAATGAAAGTGCTGAAATTCCTTGGAAAATCATATCTTCTGATTTTCCCAAAATACCAATTTTTGAGTATTTTGCAAAAAACATAACTAAGTTAAATATTGCAATAACAAAGTTCAAATGGCAAGTAGAATTGTTGGAGAAAGCATGGGAGCAATTGAAAGAAATTGATGAGTAAGTATTAATTATTTGTATTGCTAATGTTTATAATGTTTAAAAGATAATGGTTGAAAGACTCATAAACAATTTTTGAAAAATTAGTTTTAATGTTTATCAGTGGAGTTATCAAACCATGAGAAAAGTTGCATTTAAATATTTTTATTTATTCTAAAATGTTTCTTGTGCCAGAAACTGCTGTGTGATTGATCCATTGGAGCCAAATAAAAGCCACATGCATAGACGTATTTACTTATCACAATTCATATCTATGACAATTACTATAAGTCCACTAAAACCTACTGCTTTGCCAGAGATTAAGTTATTTGGCAGTGATAGCGAAGTAAAAAAACAAACAGACTATATTTCTAATATTCTTGTATGTTTCATAATTATGCATTATGGAATGTAATAATCAATTTTCTTATTTATAACTAAAACTCTCTTTAACATTTTATAGGACTGGGACCCAGACTGTAGCATTTTGGAAAATCTAAAGATGTTACTAAATATATATGAATTTCCTAAGCAGCAGAAAGACACAGAGACAATAGAGGACAAAAATGCTATTATTGGTAATCGTGAATGTGGTATATGTACTTCGGAAAAATCAGAGGATGATGAATTGCCTGATAAGATATGTAACAACACACAATGCAAGATACATTATCACTCAGCATGTTTATCGAAGGTATATGATCATAATGCACATAAAAAATTGTTTATTAGAAATGTAGAATGTACTTTATAAAGTAGTGTGATCGATAGTACTTTAGAAACAATAGGAACAGAAAGTCAACATAAAATAAGTTTATTAAAGTAAATAATTTTTTTTTTGAAAACTAGAAATGAATATAATGCATCCAGATTTTTCATCTAATTGTTATAAAAAAAAATGTTCAATATTTGATGTTCTTTATTACAGTGGTTACAGAAGAACGCTGGGAATCAAGTTGTATTTGGATATATTTATGGTATATGTCCATATTGCAAGGAGAAAATATCATGTCCTATTGAACATTAATGTTTTCCTACTTTTAAAAAATATTTTATTCAAATATATACATGTGAGTATAATTCATTTCTTGGATCCATTCTTTCATAGATTGATTAAACTCTGAAGTCCCACATATTAAAATCAATGTTGTCTCTATATCATTACATTGAAAATAACTAGCAACAACTAATTTATTCAAACGACCGATTTTTATATTGAGACCATGAGGACCAATTGTCTCCTCTGAAAGTGAATTATTTTCACATTTCACAACCATTCTTATAACTAAAATATTAATATTGATTTCAACTTAATAAATTCAATTAATATTGGTTTCATTTTAATAATTAAAGAACGATTAATATTTAAATTATTAATTTATAAGAAAATCTCTAACAATATTGAAGGAATTTATAGTTAAATATGCAATCCTCTTGGAACATCTTGTCTACTTATAATCTCTATAAATAATCTTGTTTTTTATTTTATTCTTTAAAATGACATACCATTTGATTGTGACAGTTGTAATGTACATTTAAAATTCCAATAATCTGTTAGATATCTCAACTCTTTTTTTAAAGGAACATGTATGATAGATTGAAATCCCGCAATGAGGTGTATTTTTGTTAATTCTGTTTCGTCATCAATAATTGTTTTTGCAATAGGATAAAGTGCAGCTATCCCTGAGCCAATGCTGAACATGATGATCTGTTGAAAACTATTAATGGATAGATTTATGTGTGAACTAATTTGTACCTATATATCTTTACATACCTGTTATTTTCATATTTAAAATCTCCATATGGACCTCTAATATCAATTATACTACCCAGTGGTACATCTCTTAAGCATGTACTAAATTTGCCTTGTTTATATACCTTTATCAGAAGAATCAAACTTCTTCTAGTCCATGAAATCGGTGTGTATGGTCGAGACATGCACCAAGAATGTAGCATAACATATTGGCCAGGTATAAGATGTAAACTCACACCATTTTGTATTTTACTCTCTATATTATATACAAAAAATATATCTAAGATATGTTGGATTTGTACAATCATAATATATTTTATTAATATTTTCAATTTAATATATATCATCTTTATATCTATACAAGAAAAATTGTATATAATTTATATAAATGTTAAGTACATATAATAGCAATACCTTTATATTCTAAATGAAGTAAAATATAGTCTTCCGAAGTTTTACATATATCCGTAATAACAAATGGTTTATAGGATAAAAGAGACAATAAATTACTACTTGTTTTAACTTTTACATTTTGTGCCTTTCTACTTTCCCATTCATTTAATAGTTTTTTGTGAACATCAAAGACACATGGTACACAACCATTACCACAACAATCCTCTTCTAGTGGTGTTTTGGGTTTATCATCATCATAGTCATTGTTACAATCATTATGATTATCCAGATTCATTTCAAACAAATTTAAGTGTTTTTGTTATCTCATTGACATAATATTCCTACAGATTCAAATATTTTCCATTATTAGTTTAGATATTTTCGGATTGAATATATCTGAATGTTTATGTGTCAATTTAAATCTATACATAACAATTTCGAAGTATTGTTTATGTATAGATGTAACTGTTTAAAAATATGCAAATAATTAAGTATAAGATCAAAATATGTAAATAACGAATTATATATTAGCAAGTTAATCTATATAGGATTTTAGATACACGTACACTCATCGGCTGCGTTCAACAGGAAAAGCTGCTTACTAAGCACTTAGTGATTATTGTTCTTGATTGATTCGTTTTCTTGGATCTGTCAAAAGTTTAAAATAATACCTCAATCATAAGTAATAATCACTAAGTATTTACTAAGTAGCTTTTTCTGTTGAATGTGACTAATATTATGGCCGCTCATTGAGCGCTTAGCAAGCTCTTGTACGGTCGCGGACAGTATTACCAACTCTGAATTTTAAAATCCGTCAAATGCTTCTCCAAAAAACCCCAGAAATAAGCTAAAATTAATAAATGCGTGTGTGTGTATGTGTGCACTATGTATATGCGCGCTATGTATACGTGTGCATATGTTTTTAAGAAAGGAATTAAAATAAATACATAATTAGTTTTATTGTTGATTAATTTTATTCATAATAATATAATTATATTATATTATTGATACAATATCACTTTTATATATATATATTTATATATATATATTTTTTTTTTCATATTTCATTTTATTATAAGCAGTATTATATACACCGTATTATATATATATATATATATACGGAAAATAAGCCAAGTTGGCGATACTAAAGCTAAGACTCCATGCATGCGGTGAACTGCGGCAAATGCTGCGGTGACCAATCAGGAGGGAGGCGCAAGTCCGGTTGCGGCAAGCTCCGGCATGCGTCTGTCTCCTGATTGGTCACCGCAACCGTTTGCCGCAGCTCACCGCATGCATGGAGTCTTAGCTTTACGCGGATATAAAGGTTGTCACTTTTTTTTTAATGACTTTCAGGACGCATCCCGACTCGAGAAAGATGAGAGCTGCTGCTCCGCCTGCGCAGTAACTCACAACGAAAGAAATAAAATATACGTGATATGACATAAGTATGTCAACAATCATTGCGTTTAGCAGAGAAAACCGCTCAATGAGCGATTAGTGACTATTGGTCCTTATTGTTAGATCCTTACATTCAAATCAATAACGTTGACAAATTATTCAACAGTTGCTCAACCGTTGAGTGTCGTGAACGCACCCAATTCTTACATTTTGAAAAATCAACAGCGGAGGAATAGATACATAGTGCAAGTCATTCAAATGGGAATGCGTCTTTTGCAAGGTATTGAACAGGTATGTATATTAAATTTTAAGTGAAATCGTATTTATTTAGTCACTAATCGCTCACTGAGCGGTTTTCTCCGCTGAACGCAATGGCTGCGTTCAGAAAACACAACGGTTGAGTAAAGCTAAGACTCCATGCATGCGGTGAGCTGCGGCAAATGCTGCGGTGACCAATCAGGAGGGAGGCGCAAGTCCGGTTGCGGCAAGCTCCGGCATGCGTCTGTCTCCTGATTGGTCACCGCAGCCGTTTGCCGGAGCTCACCGCATGCATGGAGTCTTAGCTTAACAGTAAGGACCAATAGTTATTAAGCGCTCAGTGAGCGCTTTGTTTTCTGAACGCAACCACTGGCTGCGTTCAGAAAACACAACGGTTACATAACGGTTGAGTAATTCGTCAACGTTATTGGTCTGAATGTAAGGATCTAACAGTAAGGACCAATAGTTACTAAGCGCTCAGTGAACGCTTTGTTTTTTGAACGCAACCAATGACTATGTTTACACGGCTTCTAACTTCGACTAAAGCCAGTAGCACACGATGCTTGTTTTCGTGCTGGATTGCTTGCTGGATGAAAATACTGCGTTCTGATTAGTGCATTTCCATCCATCTTCGGAAATGTACCAATCAGAACGCAGTATTTTCATCCAGCAAGCAATCCAGCACGAAAACAAGCACCGTGTGCCGCTGGCTTTAGTAACGCTAATGTTATAACTCCTACTTAAGGTGAGTTGCGTTTACACATTTACGCTTATCTATTTGAAATAACTTAATAACTTTCGAGTGAGTCAAGGATTTCCATTAGTACCAATATAAAAGGCCGAAAAATGAAATGATTGTGATTGTAGTCTGAATATAAAAGAATTAGAATATGAAAAGAATAGTATGTAAACAAATCAACAAATAAAGTGAACTTTTAGGTTGTATTATGAATTTGAAAATTATAAAATATGTATATATCTATATAGTAAAATTTATATAATAAAATATAATATTTAACTAGAAATGAAATTAAAATTTTAGGTTATCAATTTTGGAAAAAATTAATCATGGAAAATATGGAAAGCGTACACTTGTTTGTTGCTGTATATTTGAAAATAGTAGAAAATATGACGATGCAATATATACTATATGTACGAAATATTTTGATTAAACGGCGAAAGCGTCAGAAAGAAATTATATTACAACATTTGTTGAATTTAACACCACTAAATCATTTGCTTGATCTCGGACCCGTATTACAATTTTCACGACATAAATCAATTTTACAATCAAGTTAAGATGTTCAATTTTTATATTGGTATTATTGTCATATTTACACTGCGTCCGTTTACACGTCTTCCTTACGTCGATGTAGAAACCCTAAAATCCGTATCAGACTACGGATTGGGATTGAGTATTGGATTGAAATTTAACCAATCAGGAGTAAGTTTACTATACTTGAGATTATTTTCTCTTTTTCAATTGGTCAAATTTCAATCCAATCTCAATCCCAATCCATAGTCTGATACGGGCTTAAGCCTCTTCACTAAATGACTTTGAGTTATTACATCAATGACTACGTTTACACAGCTTCTAATTTCGGCTTAGTAACTATCGCAGTTAGTGCAGTCTCGAATCCGATTAGAGTATATTTTTAGATCTAAAAGAATATACCAATCGAATCAAAGAATTCACTAACTACGGTTGTTACTAATCCGGATTAACCTTGCCGTGTAAACGTAGTCAATGTAATAACTTCGTCGTAAAGGAGTGTTTACACGGCATCTAATGTCAGTAGTTATAACATCGATGTTATAACTTTGGCATAAATTGGTGTAAACGTAATCATAGTTACCATTCTTCGCAACTCGTAATTGGGCGTTTGCACCCTATTTTGAATCGGGCTTTAGAACACACCCATAGAAATTGATATTTCCATACGGTCAGATAAGGAGAATGGCGTAGGGCTTACTTCCATAGACTACGTTTACACGGCTTCTAACTTCGGCTTAGTAACTACCGTAGTTAGTGCAGTCTCGAATCCGATTAGAATATATTTTTAGATCTAAAAGAAAGTACCAATCGAATCAAAGAATTCACTAACTATGGTTGTTACTAATCCGGATTAACTTTGCCGTGTAAACGTAGTCTTTGACCCAGAGCCATCTGTTGAAAGAAGGAAGGAAGAATACGGATATAGGCTGCGACCCGATATTCACTGCCAGTACTGAAAATACATAGTTTGTGTCACGTATACTATAGATTTTCAGTACTGGCAGTGAATATCGGAATGTAACCATAGGTTGCGTTCAGAAAACAAAACGCTCACTGAGCGATTAGTAACTATTGGTTCTTACTGTTAGATCCTTACATTCAGACCAATAACGTTGACGGATTAAGCCCCTTGCACAATGCCAAGCTATAAGAATAAACAGGCTATAAGAATAAAAATAGACCAATCACAATAGATTATTCTTGTAATAGTCGATTGTGATTGGTCTATTTTTATTCTTATTGCTTGTTGCCTAGCATTGTGCAAGGGGCCGTACTCAACCGTTGTATAACCGTTATGTTTTCTGAACGCAGCCATAATTTCACTCGTCATGGCGTGTACAATCGTCGGATCTTTGTATCTCGTAGAGTGTTTACGCGAACTTTGAACAACAATATAAAAAATATACATACGTCATTATAACCACACAATAAGTGTGCTAATCTTTTTTCAACATAAGAATTTGGAACTAAACGTGAATACATCAAGATCTGAACCATGGCACCGGGATATAATAGGACGAATAATATTCAACTGCATAACGTTCCTCCCATGTCGACAAGGTAAAGTAATTAATTATTTTAATCGTTATCAACATATGTTTATAGTTCGTGCAATTACCTATTTTAAATATATCGTGAATAAATCTTGCAATATATTTTTATTATATTCATATCTACATTATGTGTTAAAATACTAGTAGTATTACACAGTAATATGTTATTTAATGTTATTTAATGTTGTTTACATGACAAAGTATTTTTTTCAGTATAAGCTTAGTAATAGCATTATTTTTGGTAATTATTTGGAAGACTGGCCTCACCTTGGATTTCGCTCAAACTCACCTGTCTTGTGTATTTTGACGTGTAGAAATCTGCAAATAAAAATCGTCGCTCGGCTCTAGTTTGCGAGAAATAAATTGTTAAAAAATGACATGCGAGGTTAGAAAATCTGTCATGTCGGTAATACAGACTTATGGGTACCTATCATGGAACTGGTCGGAATCGATTCCGATCGGAATAATTCCGTTTCCCTTAGAAAAGACAATAAAAATCTAGGAAATAACGGAATAAATTCGATCGGAATCGATTCCGACAAGTTCCATAATAGGTACCATGGTCTGTTCTTTTTAGTCGGAAAGTGTAAAGTAGTACATGTAAGCGGCGGAGGGGCGAAGCTTTTTATCCAGACATTTTCATATATTAAACATATGAATTTTTAGCTCATGTATCAGTGGTTATTACACACCAAAAATAACCACTGATACATGAACTAAAAATTCATATGTTTAATATATGAAAATGTCTTTGAGTAGAGGGCTTCGCCCCTCCCTCGCTTACTATTTTACACTTTCTGACTAAAAAGAACAGACCATAAGTCTCTGTATTACCGACATGACAGATTTCCTAACTTCGCATGTTATTTTTTAACAATTTATTTCTCGCAAACTAGAGCCGAGCGACGACTTTTACTTGCAGATTCGGCTTCTACACGTCAAAATACACAAGACAGGTGAGTTTGAGCGAAATCCAAGGTGAGGCCCGTCTTCTAAATAATTACCCAATTTGGATCAAAGGTTTTTAAATATTTCATATAAATTTATTTTTAACAGTTGCTGATAAAATTTATAGATTTCTTTCTCGAGTGGTATTTCAGAATATATAATACAAAGTATTATATTATATTAGTCATTAAATATGAAAATATCTGATTTCCTTAAGTACTAAGTTCAACAGGTGATATCTCTAACATTTTATTTTTACAGTTTTTAGTTCTTTGTTGTGAAGGTACACTATCACTCTTTCATATGTTTTGGTTGATTATCTTTCAAATTGTCTTTATTACAATAATTTTTGTATAAACATGTATAAGTTAAAAATTTGTGCTATTTTCGGATAAGTTCCATCATGGAACTAATGCAGACAACTTGAAATATGAAACAACATGTTTGGTGAAGATGTGGCTAATGAACACAGTACATCGATATCTTAAGAAGTTTTATTCTGGCAATTTTAATCATGAAAATGAGCCATATGAATAACCTAAGACCAAGATGGATAATGAGTTAAAAACTGTTGTGAAAGCAAATACATCTCAAATTATGCATGAATTAACAGCAAGGTTTAACGTTACTATTCCAATAACATTGGACCATTTGAAACAAATCGGCAAAGAAGCTGGATAGATGGGTTTTGTATGAATTAAACAAACGACAAAATAAATCGTCTTAAAATATTTAATTCTCAACAAGCTGTGGAAAATATCTTCCATGATTTCATCACCACCTGCTCATTAGGTTTTTTCACTGCTGGCATAAAGATAGCAGCTACCATTAAGATGATAAAATTGCGTTGATAATTTAGGCGCATACTTTGATTAACGGGACTGGAGGGTCAGATTGCTGAAAAATCATGCTTGTTTTTGATAATATTTTGTGACGAACTAAATAAGAATTAAAATTTTAGGTATAGTCATACAACATATGAAGAGTAGAAAAATTTTGTTTATGAACAAATACTCGTATAAATATACAATATATATAGCTATATGATAAATATACTTTCCTTTTTTTTTTTTTTTTCAAGTTATCATTTTTGCAGTAATATCTCTGCTCTCGGTGGTCCGATTATAGCAAATTTTAGCTAGAAATCTTGAGGATGCTTGTCATTATCCAGTAAACCACTAGAAAAAGGATCGAACAAAATTAACAAAATGGCAGCTATTATTAGGAAAAAATTCAAATTTTTCAGTTCTTTTACAATAAAAAAATTAATATCTCGAAATGAAATATTTTGAGTTGTCCATGGTTCACCTGAGAGCCACATGAACAAATATTATTGCTTTAAAATTTCAAATCAATACGAAGCTCAGTTTCGGAAAATCACTGCAAAAAGTTAAACAAAATTTTGAGAAAAATGCGTTTAAAATTTAAATGTATATTTATATTAAAATTTAAACATATATTTATATGAGTATTTGTTTAAAAACAAAATTTTCCTACTCTTCATATGTTATATAAATATATGTAAAATTTTCATTCTTGCACATTTATTCAGTTTGTCAGAAAATCATTATCAAAAACAAGCACGATTTTTCAGTAATCTGACCCTCCAGTCCCCTTAATTGTGCTACTTCTAATTTGAAATATAATAAACCAAACTTTTGATTCAAAATCGAACATTTTATATTTAATGACCTAATAAATATGTAATACAAAATAGATAAAATTACAAAGGAAACTATTTACACATAGAAATAAAATTATTGAAATATTGAAAGAAGAAATAAATTTATTAAATTATTGTTTAATTTATTAAATAAATTATTAAATTTATTGGTGATTTTAATTTGAGATTAAAGAAAAGAAAGACATATGATAAAGATGATTAAGTCTTTCCATGTATGTATATATTGAAAGTCTGGAGAATAAGTCTGGCACATATGTATAACATGATATATTGCATATAAGGTCAACATATGTATTAAAGGAAATTTAATAATATGATTGATTATCAATAATTATATAAATTATATAACATATACGATAGATGTAAGAAAATATATTATTAATATATACTGTGAATAGTATATTTTTAAAATCTATGTTATAGTATGCCACATACGTTTGGACCTGTTCAAACTCCTACAGTTAATCCACCTCCACCAGTACCACCACGCTTTCCTATAGATAATTATACAGGATATAGTAATTATAGATCATTTGCTTCTAATTATTTAAACAATGGAATGTATGGGGGTTTTGGCAGTTATAGAAATTATGGTGGATATAATTATCCTGGGAATCAAATTTTTTATCAACATGATATGCCCATGCATAATAATAATGGACTATTTGGATATGGAAATATGGTAAATAGGTATGTTATATATATATATATATAGTTTATTGGTAAAAATTATCACTTATATATGTGCACACGCGCACACACAATTTACAAATTTAATGACGAATAAGTTTGATAATTTTAATGATCAAAATATTTTTAATTAAGAGAAAAGATATTAAATAGTGTTGTAAAGACTTTAAACTTTTATTTGGGAAAGATCTTTAAATTCATATTCAAGATCTTTTATCTAAGAGAATTTGTTTTATGTCAGTTTTCAGCAGTATGTTGAAGAAACTACGAGACCGATTGTTAATGTAGTGGAATCTGTATTAAATACATTGGGGTCTATCACAGCGGTAGTGGAATCATCACACTATACTTTATTAACTTCGTTTCGGACGTACGAAGTTTTAGCAGATAATATCGGGCGAATGCGTTCAACATTCGGACAATTATTAAGCACCTTGAGTTTGATTCGATTGTTGAAATGGATCTATAAGAAACTTCTAGTGTTACTTGGTAAACTTAATATACAACTAAAAACTCACATATTAACTTATATAAAATTTCCAATTATTATCTTAATGATGACTACTTTTTTTATAGGTAAAGAATCGCAGGATACATTAAATGAAATGTTATGGCAAAATTCAATGTCACAAATGAAAAGTCAAGAAGAAGGGCATTCGCCGATTTTTACATGGCATACAAGTTTTCTATTTGTCACCATTTTTGCTGTTATTCCATATTTAATTCTTAAGATTATGAGTAATGTGAGGCAGATTCAAGTACAAGGTATCTTTTTATATTTTTGGTTATATCTTTACAAATAACAATTGCTTTTATAGAACCTCTTCTGTTAACAAAGTCTTACACTTATGTAACTATCTTTATCAGGATATTTCACATATTTCATAAACATTTTTTAATGTTTTAAATTTGTTTTTTCTTGTAATAATTTTAGTCAAATATTTTAGGTATACTTTCATCTCTATATAAAATAACTGTGAGAATGTTTTATACATATCAAAAAAATTTACAGTTAATAAACCGTCAACTTGGGTGAAGAGCCGATATCCTGTTCAAGTGGCACATGTACTGTACGATTTTGTGTCAGTTTCTAATGACGAATTGAATCTGAAGGCTGGTCAAAAAATATGGTTGGCACCACAGTCTTTACAATCTAAAAACGCGACGGGTTGGTTAATAGCCACCAATGGTAAAGATATTGGTTTAGTACCTACTAACTATATACAGATAACAGGACAGGTAAAGAAGTCAAACTTAGTAAATGACGAAGCTATCGTTGCATCTCAAAAAATTCAACAAAATGTAGATTATTCCAAGCAAACAGAAGCATCTGAAATTATGACATCTGGCAATATTTCTTCTGAAAATATGGTATCTAAACCCATTAGTTAACAATATTGAACATGACAGATTTTTTTCCGCATGTGTTGAGGATAATTTCATTTGGGTAGACAGATTCAGCATTATATATTAATTTTTAAAGCATTTGGTTATATTTTAATATTATGTATATATGACTGAAATATTAGTAATATATGTATATAAAACGCATATAAGCGGGACAAACTTATAGGTATCACAACTAAAGAAATAATTCACAAAAAAAATGAGTAAAATATGTGGGATAAAATATGTTCAATATTTTGGTTTTGATTTATTTATTTGGAAATATAAAACAATTGTATTTATTCTAAACATTGGATCGGTAAGTCCTTTTGTAGAGGAATATGTGTTACATTGTATTTAATAAAAATAAAAAAAGGCTTTGTTAAATAAGAATTTACGATATACCGTAAAATGAAAATATTGTATTAAAAATTAAAAATCTTCAGTTAATTCATGTTATTTGTTTTGCATCTTATATTAAATGTTAATATAATACTATTTTTTTGTATCACAAGATATTTTATCTTTAATTCGATATATTTATAGGATATAGAATGTTTTTGAATGTTTCTTTATAAGATACAACTGATATTTATTTCACTTATTTCACTTAAATTAAGAATCATATTATGAATCAGAAATATGAAGCAATATAATCATATTTATATATAAAACTACCGAATATGCAATATAAGTTTTAATTACAATAATTCACGGAAAATAAATTTAAGGTTCTGATTTATTGTTACGATCGGTATTTAATAGAATAATGTACTCGTGGAGTATTAGTTTTAAATTTTATGTCGATTTTGGTGAACATGCATTGTTCTGAAAAAAAATATATCGAAATTTAAAAAAAATCGAATTTCCTGAAAAATTATAACAGAAATTTAAATACCGAGATAATTTCCTGAAAAACAATTTTACTGAAATATTGAAATTATCTCGTAGCCAGGTACGTTAGTATTTATTTAGTTGAGAGAGTTTACAAAAAGAATGTATCTAAATGGATAGATATTAATATACATATGTCTGTTTTCAGAGTATTAGTTTCTTTTTGTGACAATTATATATTTTGGAAAAATTATATTTGGGGACATTGCTTCAGTAGTCAGATTTCAATATTGTGAATATTCGAACGCGCAATATTTAAGAAATTATCCCAATTTGCAAATTTTGGAATTTGTTTCGGGACAATACATGTTTACTGATTTATTTTCGTTTTTGAAAGAGAAATGAAAATAGCTCGTTTTCCTATATTATTGTCCAATCATATATCAACAATGATTCACATAAATATATTAAATATTACACTAATATGTTGCATAATTTAAATTTAAAGCTTAAACGATTAGACAATTTACTTCATTACAAATACATATAACAAATAGATAAAACAATTGAAAATTATAACATCTTATTTATAGATTCTATTGTGTATTCAGCTCAGATATATATTCACATTCATATTTTATTGGGAATATCGAATAAACTTTAATAACAAATAAACACAAAAATATATATATACATATATATATAATAAATATTTTATACTGTTACGCTGCTTGTTAATTATTAACATCCTTCCAAAATAAAATACGAGAACAACTTATACACCATATAAAATATTATGAGTACCAACGTTATGTTATATGATAAAACATATTTACAATTTTATCCTTTTAATTCAATGTCATTGTATATTTAACAACTATCACTATACATTTAACAGAATGATCATCTTGTTGTAAAATAAAATGAGAAAGCAATGGAAGCAAAGCAACTTTTTCATTTTGTTTAAACTGCCAACTTTGGACTTTACTCTGTAGATAATACGTTTAGCCTATATATGTATATTGTTGCGTTCCAAAAGGAAACAATCAAACGCCGACTCGAAACATCGCGCAAATTGGCTAATTAGCAAAACGGATGAATATAGAAATTGTCTTCTTTATTGATAAATCTCGATTTCATTGAAAAAGTAGAAGTCAGAAACAAGCAAATGAAAATAGTAACATAAGTACGTGTCTCTAACTTTATTCCTTATCGCGACTATTGATTGAAAAATCCAAAACTATTGTTATATCAATATTTTCTGTATGACGTTGGCTCCATAAATATTTTACATAAATTACATTCGTGTATATGTGTGTAATCACAATGAATGAGATACGTTAATACATATAATAATATATAAAATTTAATTTCGGGAAACAAATTAGGGTGTGTAAAGGTTCGAACGAAGATTACACAATGATTATATTATATGCAAATTAAATATTATTTTATATTTTATGAATTTATCAATTTGGAAGAAACGAATTCCTAAAAGACTTGACACTATAAATCGAAAAAAGCAAAATATTATTATGAAAAGATAGAGTGGACGAAATATCTTTGTCCATTAAGACAAGAGTTTAATGGAAAAAAAGATCGATTTATGTTTATGTAATATTGTAGCATATAGAAAAATTGTGCAACGAAACATTACAATATGATATAATTGACAAAAGAGAAGAAAATGATATAGCCTATCCATGTCATATTGTCAATTTAAAGCTCATTCCTGCTTTTATGAAATAACAATTTCTTATATAAGCGAATGTTTATTTAAGCATGTTTTATATTTGACGTTTAGAAGATTACAATTGTTCGAAAGTTTTCCATTTAAAATATGCTGAATCATGTGATTATAAGACACACATACACTTGTAAAAAAAACCTATAGGCGCGCGCACACACATACACACACTCACTCATTCATAAAAAAATAATGTTCTCATGAAACATTTATTATTTTGCAAATTCCAAGAAGTTTTATTTATAAGTTAAACTCGAGATATAAGGCATACCATGAACGATGTAACGCAGATAACATAATATTTAGCGAACAGTATCTATAATTATAGTTTCAATGATATATGATTTTGGCCGCAATTTTTATATAAAAATTCGTACTTTTTGGTAACTTTAGGAAATTAGAGACTTATAATTGGCTGATTGACGGTATAAACGACAGTGTGAACAACGAAAAATATATATGCCTTTCTGTTTAAAATGTATAATCTAGATTTCGAAATGTATCGATATCTAAAGTATACTTGTAAAGTAACGCAACTGTCATATTGTTTCATAATATTCATAATTGCATTGCAATTCATAACCTAATTATATATTATACCCTTCTAACAGAGAAGTTGTTTATATCGTCGTTCTCCAATTAAAGAATGATATTAACTTAAACAATTAATTTCAACGACGCAAGAAAACAAGAGGATTCTACAAATGTTGCATCTTCTCTTATAAATTATAATTTAAGGATAAATCTTTGTCAACATACGCAGCATAGACTTAAACGTTTTACGGCGCATGCAACATAAAATTTACTAGCTGACGAGTCTTACGATGTATTTAACCGAAGCAGCTTGGATTAGTTTGATGTTCAAGTAAATTTGATGTTTATGAATTCATGTTAGTTTCGAATATGATTATTATATACATCTCCTTATTGATATTTTTGATGAAGAACCGGAAATTAAATTTGGAATGGTGATTTTTTTAAGTGTTTAAAACAGCTATTTACAGAGAAACAAAATATATTTCAAGTTATTCATAACAATTGATTTCTTTTGTTGATCGCTCTCCGAACGAATCAAATCTCCTGAGTAAAACACGATATCAACTTCCTAAATTCCAAACCGTCATTCTTCATCTTTCGATGACAAACGAGTTTGTTAATACTCGCAACAGCATAAGACACGTTTTCTTTCCCGAAGCGTCACATATGTGCCGTAATTTGCAATCCCTTAAAACTATTTACACTACTTCATGTGAAAAAGTTCATAATCGAGGATTTCAAAAAAAAAATATATATATATAGGATATAATCTTCGACATCATCGTCAATGATGTAGCGGTTCTCGACACAATCAGAGCTACTAATCGATATGAATGTTCGGTAAACGCATTACGCATTTCTTTTTTATTAAAATTTGTTCATCTGCCGGGGGAAGCTTACATTCGTCGTGACTATCTTCTAAGGATCGCGACCTTCATGAACGTGTTATAATAATGCACGACGAATATACGACTAATGTAACAGTGGGAGACTTTCTTGTAACTTGGACAGCATACATGTATAATCTGCATTTGCACAAAAGAGAACGTACCAACCCTCTATAGTCAATTTGACTGTACAATAACATACTATAAACAGCATGTTTCCCCAACATAACATTTACATATTGTAACAAAATTGAAGCTATTATAATTTATATATGCTTACATATAAATTTATACTGCTTTACTTAAACTTGTTGCTGCTTTTCTCTTAGCAAGAAGCTTAATAAAAGTATTGGAAAATATCTAACGGAAGTATTCAATTAAGAATATCAATAATGCAATCTAATTTTAAGGACATGAAAGAAGTGAATAAAATAAGATTTTTTTTCTTCTACAGTATACTCAGTTTTAATAAAGTCGAGAATTCGTGAATCTCCTACTGAGATATTTTTGAAGAGCCACATCGTCTATAGAGGGAATGAGAACAACATAAAACGTGTAAATATAACTATAATTTTTTACCGTTTTCCCCTGCATTGGTATTACGAATGTAACATTGTCACATAATTAGTAGAATCATGTCCGGCACATTCCATAATAATAATCATGAAATGCGATTTCACGTGAACACATGATCAAGTTGCTTTTACACGTAGCATCCTTTAGTCGAGCTTACTCGAACTAGCGACACGATATTCACATCACATCTCAAAATTACCATTCAGCGTCTCCGTTTGCCTTTTGAAACACATAATCTTTCCCACTTAGATTCATTATACCGTCCTTGAGATAAAACTTCCATTTGTTTCTACTCCTTGTAATCTGAAAGAAAAATAATGTAAGTTTGTACTCGAATTATATATATATATAATTGTAGAAACACGCTAAAGTCCAATAGTTTTACGTAATCACGGCCGTACCTTATCATATTGACATACAACTACATTGTCGGTATCAAAAAGATCCGCAGGATCATCATCGGTAACATCATCTTCGGAATTAAGGGGTTCCTAAAATAGACAAATTTTGTATAAATCAATTTAAACCATCAAACATACGACTTTTCTACAAATATTAACCTCTTCACGAGCCGCCGCCTCATCATTTTCTTCCTCCTCTTTATCGTCAAGATCCTCATCGTCATCATCATTATCTTCTTCTTCCTCTTCGTCGTCATCGTCGGAAGAGTCGCCCGCCGCTCCATCAAGCTGAGCTATATTATTTTGCTGCTAGCAAGCAATCGAAATGTTATATTCCTCACGTAATGTATGCATGTATGTATGGATGTACGTATGTATGTGTATATATATATATATATATATATATTCATTATTTAGATTAAATATCTTATCACCTGGTTCTGCATTGGCCTCTGCGTGACAATATTATTTGTACTTTGCGTAACTACTTGAATAGGTTGATTCACTTGCAATGGCGTTAACGTAGCTTGTCCCTGTAGCGTAGCATTTACATGTTGTTGCAATAAAGTAGAAGCTAAATTTGCTGGAAGACCCATAGCGGCGGAGATTACCGGACCAGTTAAAATTGTGTGTAATTGATTCTCTGAAAGAAAAAAAAAAAATGCGATGCTTTTCCATTTGCCCTATTGATTAAAAATTTCAATTTTCTCGCTCGTTAATCTGCTCTTGTGATGACATAGATAAAAATAAATCATGATAAGAATATTCTCTATATTATACAAAATAGTTCTAGTTGATATTTTAATATAAGAAAATTATGTAGATATAATTCTATATTTACACAAATTAAAATTTACAAAAATTACAATTATTACTACAGAAATTGTTGGTGATATATTTATCAATAAAGTGTACAATAAACTTTTTACCTTGAATAGCAGATGCAGGAACTTGTATAGTTAAGATCCGTTGTGGAGCGTCTGGAACACCAGTTTGAGGCGGCAAGGTGATCTGGATGGGCACTTGTCGGTCGAGTACAGCGGCAGGAGCAGTCACCACTTGTTGCACTGGCGCTGATGAGTGCTGTTGCAATGTTGTTGTCCCTGCTGTAGGAAGTGTGTGTTGCTGAGGTGTAGGTCGTTGTTGCTGTGCTTGTTGCTGTTGTGGCTGCTGAGGAGGTTGTTGCTGTGTTTGCTGCTGCTGAGGCTGCTGTTGCTGCGGTTGTTGCGGTTTTGGTTGTGGTTGTTGTTGCGTCGGTACTGTGTTTCCGGTTTGTATATAATGATTTCCTATAGAAGCTATTGCAGCATATGATACATGTATGTGACAATGATTTACAAAACAATTGTTATCACATGTCTTATTTGGAGCAGCAATTGGGTACTTTGTATACAATGTTCTATTGTAACAAAAACTTGTATGTTTGATTTTAAAGATTATTTATGACTGATCTATAATGATATGATGGTTATTTATGATTATTCATAATGTATTAGTAATAATTTTTATAAGGATATTTACCTTTATTGATACTTATTGCTTTGAGCGGATTAAGTTGAGGAACTTGTGATTCTGGTGGATCTGGATTCATCTCCACAGCCTTACAAGATAGTAACTTTGTTTCCCATATCTGTTTAAGCTCCTGTAGAACTTGCTCATCTACACCCTCGTCTATGAAAGACTCTCGTACACCAGATATTACATCTTCTATCACAGTATTGTATAATTTCAGCTGTAGAGTTAGTTTTTTGGCATTAGAAAAATATTACACAGGGATACATATTATAAGTTTAAAAGATAATAATTATATATAAAATATAAATTAACTTATTACTATATTAGCACAATTCAAACGTTATATTCAAGCTGGAATGTTCCAAAAATTTAATTTTTGTCAGGCAAAAATAATGAAAATTTGAAATCTTCTTTTCAAGTATCATAAACTTCCTTATATGAAATATGTACATATGTCAGGACTATATGATTGATCTTTTAAGTTTAAGATATTTTTGTTATGTTAACTTGATTGTCTTATCTCTGGCTGATAATGAAAATTTTGATAAATATAATGTGACGACTTAAAAAGATTTTCTAGTGAAAACACTTTAGTATCTGAAAATGACATACAAATCACAGATATGTTAATACTTAGGAATTGAAATAATCAACATCAATATAATATCGCATGTCATAGCCTGCATCTAAAAGTATTAAATATCCTTAGCCGAATACGAATATTATTTACAAGGCCACTGCTTCTTCCCACCCTACATGTCTACGTGTGAGGTTAGCAGCAGTTTGTCAATATACGTAAAGTATGCTACCGACAGCCGGATATCGAAAACCGACTTCGACTTGTAATGCATATGAATTCCATGTGGTGTTAGAGAAGATTATCGGGAAGAAGGAAATTGCTTGTTTACGGGAGAAAAACTTGGCAGCGACTTTTGTGGCACAAGTTCTCCCATACTTACTCGTTTAAATCGTTCGTTTACTCACCACGGTGCTGTGACTGAGAGACATCGTGGCATACAAGGCTGGAAAATTGCGCGATCAATGGAGGAAATGATATCGAAAATGACGCGACTGACGACCCCTTTTCTTTAAACAATACACCTCAGCATCACCGTTCACGCTCGCACGTATTCGTGCAACAGTAACTGTTCCACCACGCTCAGCTACGAATAACCATCAACTTCGCTTACATCAACGACCCGTCGATTCTACCATAGATGAGTTGCTATGAAAGACTGACGGTTTTACCATGACTTATGGAGTGTTTACATTAACCGAGACGTACAATTAAGGCCGACACCCACAGGACGCGGCAAATATCGACATTAACCAATAGTTAATCAACGTCTCACGTGCCGCATATTGGGGAGTTTTTGCAATACCGTCTTTCAGATACAATAAACGTAAATCGTGAATACTATTGGTTGTATACGTACATTGCGACATTATTTCTAAGCGAATAAGGCCCCTTGCACAATGCCACGCAACAAGCAATAAGAATAAAAGTAGACCAATCATAATCGACTATTACAAGAATAATCTATTGTGATTGGTCTTTTTATTCTTATTGCCTGTTGCCTGGCATTGTGCAAAGGGCTTAACGTTCACAATTTAAGTTTACCGTATCAGTGATGCGATTCTGTAACTCGTTATTGGAGTTAACGACACTTTCGTTATCGTTGCGCAGCTTTTGTATACTGTAGAAAAGCTGCGCAACAATAACGAAACTGTCGTTAACTCCAATAACGAGTTACAGAATCGCACCACTGGGGCTCTATTCTTGAACTACTTGCGTATACATAAGTGGCAAGTTTCGACTAATCGCAATGGAAAATCCCTAGAACCGTATTCTTGACAGTCGCAAGTGAAACGTATACGCAAATTATGGCTGGTATTCATAGTCAGGTCTTATATTTAAGACCGTCTTAAGTTCACTTTCAGATACTCTATAGCCAATGAAATGCTTTGTACAGAGTTTGAAGATAAACTTAAGACGGTCTTAAATATAAGATCCGACTATGAATACCGGCCTATCATTCGCAATGCAACGAATGGGTAATACCATCCATTTCTCTCGAAACGTATGTGATACATTATCCAAAGTATAAAAAGTGGAGTATAAGAGTACACATAGAAACACATTGTTATTAAGAAGAAGAATAATTCGACGCTAAGACGGCTAAAAGAGTGAAAAATAATAGCTGACTTTACATATCCGTAAAAGAAATAATAAATACGAAATTTAAGAGAAAATAATAACATATAAATTTCACTGCATTTTAATTATAGAGTAAAATTGTGTAACAATAATGGATTTAGACGATATAATAGTAAACATACCAGTTACAAATGCGTTAGAACATGCTGAAATAATGGAAGAACCAAGAAGATTTTTCCATATTAGTTCCATATTAGTTCCATATTTTCCACTTTGTCCTGCTGAACGCAGCCAATTAAAGTTCGTCGTATCGTATTTTTGGTCGATATTTGCAGAAAGTACATATGTTTTCCAATGTTGTCAAACGTAATTAAACGCAACGGAAAGCGTATACGTTTCTTATTATGCTTTTATGATTCCAAATAAAATGGCCATCACTGTTGAAAACAGAATCATTCTCTTTTTCATTATCTATCATAAGTTCTTTTTCCATAACTGTGGAAGAATCTGAGTTTATAATCGAAAAATCCAATGAACTCATAATTGTATCTGTATGCTGCGTAGAGCTTGTTGCTGTAATGGAAGGACTTTCATGCAACTGAATACTAGAAGGACTCATCCTTAAGCCAGCGGCACACGGTGCTTGTTTTCGTGCTGGATTGCTTGCTGGATGAAAATACTGCGTTCTGATTGGTGCATTTTCATCCATCTTCGAAAATATACCAATCACAACGCAGTATTTTCATCCAGCAAGCAATCCAGCACGAAAACAAGCACCGTGTGCTGCTGGCTTAAGTATTGTGTTAAGTCCGTTGTGTGAGTTACGATAGAAGTATTTGGTGTTTGAGGCTTAACTAATTTAAATGACAATATTTTTGGCATAACTTTTATAGCTGAGTTCTTTGGAATCATAGATCCTGTTAAAGAATTAGCATTCGGGTGTGCTATCATAATTTTCTGATTAGATTCAGCCATTATGAATTGTTTATCTTGCTGAAGACTATAACAAAAAAAATCATTAATATTAAATACAATAGTTGTGTAAGTGAACACTTCTTAACTGGTTAAAATAACTTTAAAACAAATAATGTTTGAATATATTGATCACAAATTACTGAATAATATGTCGTATGTAAAATATTACATTTTTGCTCACGTATTAATTCAAATAAAATATAAACATAAGTCACACAAATTGTTCTAAAATAAAATCACTTAACCTATTTTGAATTTACTGTTAGTTAATTAATTATAAAAATGCATATTTCAGCAGTCAACTAAAATCTTATGCAAGACATTTTAAATACCTGAGTATTTAATACACGTTTCCTTAATTTAGTCGTACTTTTTTGCATTCTTCTTCGCAAAAGTAAACAAATGATTGCGCGTGCGCTCATGACAAAACTGTTTTTGCCCAAACTGCACCACCTCCGAAGCTGGGGTAAATGGATCACACTCCTACTTGTTCCTTGAGGAATGCTCCAATGCGACGCGAACATTTGGTCGCCATATAGGTTCCGGTGACGCAAACGAATTGGAACACATTGGGGCAAATAGGAGCATGTGAAGCCTCTTGCACAATGCCAGGCAACAGGCAATAAGAATAAAAATAGACCAATCACAATAGATTATTCTTGTAATAGTCGATTGTGATTGGTCTATTTTTATTCTTATTGCTTGTTGCCTGGCATTGTGCAAGGGACCTTAGGGTATGCGACGCGAATAAACCTCATAATAGCATAAACGCATAAGTGGAACCGTGATCGGAAACTGGCCAGTCGGAATCTCGCGTTTCCGAACGGAATCGTGAAAAGTTCCATAATAGGTACCCAGGAACTGGAAAAGTCGGCTTTCAATACCAACTTTACTTCAAGCTTCGTTGAAATATTCAGATTTCTACTGAACACTAACCAATCGTTGTAAACTTCTCCCTATGATTTAATATAACGTGTGAGTGGCGTTGAAGCATCTATTGTATGCACAGAGCCATCTATTGAAAAAGAAGAAGAAAAAGAATTCTCTGTGAGGTGTGCACCTTGTCTTGATGTTATTTGTTATATGGTTATATTTCTACGTTAGAATATTGTAGAATATTTCGTTTTGCGAGTTGTGCATTCGGGAAAATTGGATAACGTGGAGCTGTAAGTCTCGAAGTCACATAATTGAGTGTCTTAATTGTGTCCATTGTTCGTATAACTATCATCGTAGCGAAATATCGTCGAAAAAACTGTCAGGACGGAGTTTCTTCGATAAAGTCTCGTTGTACTTAACCTATAAAAGACACGCGCCACCATACGCAGCGGTGGATCATAGCGCAGCTCTGTGTTCGTTGTGTAAGCTATCGCGGACTCACCACGCCGGCAACGGATTATAATTTGATGCGCTATGCGATTTCGCCAAGGCACATCATGGTGATGTGTCTTTGATGTTACTTCCTCGTTTGCAATAGTTGCGATAATTCTCTCGTTTGCATCATACCTTTTGTTTATCATCATCGATTTGTGGTTATGTCATTGATATATCGTTATATATTTAAGATGTAACGCTTAACATTTATAACATATAATATATGTAAAGCTAGAGAAAAATCTTTTACAAAATTAGTTGTTGAGACATTTCCCTTAACGAATAAATGCAGTGGTTATACAATATCATTATTAGATGCATTGACTTATTTTTTGTAATTAATATGTTTGAAGAGATCATTTTTTTATATTAGAAATTTTATATCATAGTGAAAATTCTCTTTTTATTGATTATTTGATTTTTATACTGTCAAAAAATCAGATTATCAAATTTTTTCTATATTTAAATTATATTGTAATAAAATTTCTAGTTTTTGAATATATTGACATTTGCAGGTAAATAATGGCGAATGCAGAATCACTTGCGGAAGTGACAGATGTTGTACAAATTCTTCGACAATGGGAGGATGAACATAGTTCTGCAAACTATGATCCTATCCCTATCCTCCAAAGACTAGCAGAAATAATAGAGTTGGAAACAGAAAATTATTTAAAGATGGATCCTGATCCTTTTGATGAAAGACATCCATCACGTACTGATCCAGAATGTAACTTTGGACATATACTGAAAGTCCTATTTAGAAAGGATAACTTCATGACAAAGGTATGTGTGTGTGTGTGTGTGTATATATGTGTTTATGTGTATTAAATAATATATTGGTATTGTTTAAAACAAATCTGTCATTTTAATATACAATTCTAAGACTTGATATGTCAATTAATATAGAATATATATTTTTCCTACTACCACTATTACTATGCAACCACATTATAATTTTGCTAATTTATTTATCAATCTTCCCATACCATGTTTATTTGTAGTTGATAAATGACTACCTGAGAGATAGTTACTGGACGCGGGCAGGAATAAATGGGAGAGATGTTAGAAAACTCAATATCGCTGCATGTCGCCTGATGTTGGATATACTTCCTGGTTTGGAGACTTCAGCAGTATTTCAGCCAGATATGGAAGGTCTTATCAACAGATTATTTAACTGGGCAGAAAAGAGCATTGAGCCGCTGCAGAGTTATTCAACTGGACTTCTAGCAGCCGCAATGGAAGTGCAAGATATTGCCACTGGATTTAGAGATCAGAATGCCAAGATGGTGCCACTGATGTTGCAACGGTTGCACAAATTGCAGCACAGAGCACATGAAGATCGTCAAGTAGCAGCAAACACTAGACCGTTTGCTCATTTTGGGCAGGACAGGAACAATATCAGTAACGATTCCGATAGCAAAAGTGTACCCGGTAAACGGAAAGTGCGGGAAAAACGATACGATAACGGTATCACAAAGAGTCCAGCGCAGGACTTACTCTTTTCCGACGAGGATGACTCCACGCGCAATTTCGACGACGTACCGATCTCCAAGAAGAAAAGAAACAACTCTGATTGCGACCAAACACCAGTGAAAGGTAGCAACGATACCTCGTATCCTGAAATCATGTCTCCACCATTATGTATACCGAAAACACCGATCAACTCGACCAACTCACAAATGACGCCGTCCAAGCAGAGTGGCATGCAGCTGTCATCGAGGCATACGAATCTACCTTGTGTTCGTAATTTACAAAAATCCGGTCTGTCACTCAATTCCAGCGCGCATTCTTCGTTGTTGGAGGGTAATTCAAATTCGTCTTGGGCGGAGATGGAGTCATACGTGATTGGTAACGTGCAGATGCATCCACCGACTCTCGCGACTAGGCAAATTTTGATTTTGCGCTATCTCACGCCCATGGGCGAATATCAGGAATTTCTCGGCCACGTATTTGAGCAAAATGCATTAGAGCTGATTCTGAATTATATAAATGTGCGCGAGACCAAGGACAGTAGACTGGCCTTTGAGGCTCTTAAGTACCTCGCGTCGTTGCTCTGCCACAAAAAGTTCTCGATAGAATTCCTTAACGTCGGCGGCCTGCAACGATTATTGGACGTACCGAGACCCAGTGTGGCGGCGACTGGTGTTTCCATTTGTCTCTATTACTTAGCGTACTGCGAAGATGCTATGGAGCGTGTGTGCCTACTGCCAAAGCACATCATATCAGATCTCGTGACTTACGCGTTATGGTTACTGGAACGTAGCCATGACTCTGGACGATGTCACGCGACCATGTTTTTCGGTTTTTCTTTTCCATTCAAAGTTATACTGGAAGAGTTTGATGCACAGGATGGTTTGAGGAAATTGTTCAACGTGGTAAGATATTACTGATCAACTTCTGTGTTGTATCGATAAGATTAAACTTAATATTACTTTTACTTATTTACTTGAAAAGCGAGAGTACTGAGTTTTTTATCGCGAGAAAAATAACGTGAAATACATTTTAATGATATTTCTTTCCTGCTATAGATATCTACTTTGTCCATTTTAAACATTGAAGAAGAGTCTGTTATAAATGATGATGAGGAGTGTGCATCAAGGCAGATAGTAAGACACGTAGCGGTTGCTTTAAAGAGATACATGGAAGCACACCTGCATCTGAAAGCCGAACAACTACAAAGGGCAGAAAATGTTAGAACTGACCGCGATACATGGCAGCCTTCCTTACCGCCCTACAAGGTACAATATTCAGCGGCATGTTACATTTCTCTGATCATATATTGATATATACAGGGTGTCCCATTTTAAAAAACGCACCTCAATAATTTTTCAACGAAGCATTTTCAGCAAAAATGTTTCGGACAAAAGTTGTATGATTCCAAGGGGGACATAAAATAACTATACTATTTTGTTTACAAATGGCACTACTTTCGAGATATTCACTCTGATCATTACTTTTCTTAAATGGAACTTTTCTTAAATGATACTTAATGATACTTAATGATACTTTTCTTAAATGGAAACCCAAATTTTTTTATTACACCGTCTTTTTCTATCAGTTAATTTAAACAACTTTTGTCTGAAACATTTTTTTATTTGCTTAATATTTTTTGAGATATTTAAAGAAAACTTGATAACTTTTTCAATATTTAACTCACGATATCTCGCTAATTATTTGTCGGAAGAAAAAGTGGTACTAGACTTTTTTGCTCTACTTGGTCTCAAGGATATATTGTTATAATAGCGCCCTGACTTTTGTTAATTTGATGATTTTGAAATTTCCAAAAGTCAATAAGTTAACAAAAGTCAGGGCGCTATTGTAACAATATATTCTTGAGATTAAATAGAGCAGAAAAGTCTAGTACTATTTTTTCTTCCAACAAATAGTTAGCGAAATATCGTGAATTAAATATTGAAAAAGTTATCAAATTTTCCTTATATATCTCAAAAAATATTAGGCAAATAAAAAAAATGTTTCAGACAAAAGTTGTTTAAATTAATTAATAGAAAAAGACGGTGTAATAAAAATTTGGAGTTTTCGTTTAAGGAAAGTAATGATCAGTGAATATCCCGAAAGTGGTGCCATTTATAAACAAAGTAATATAGTTGTTTTATGTCCTCCTTGAAATCATACAACTTTTGTCCGAAACATTTTTGCTGAAAATGCTTTGTTGAAGAATTATCGAGGTGCGTTTTTTAAAATGGGACACCCTGTATATATTGATTTGTGTTTGATCATCTAGGTAATAAAAAGTTGGAATAACGCGATTTTTTTATTGCATTAAATAATTATTTATTATATATTTTTGCACACACGCGTGCGTGCATATTTTGAAGACATATATTGTTTTAGGCATGTAAACTTAGCAGTGAGGAAGTTCAGGCAAAAGTGGAGATACTTCAGGAATTAATGTCAGTCAGAGCAATGTGGTCACCAGTTGAGAAATTACATCGTTTGGGTGGTATTACGTTGCTTTTGCAAATCATAGCTTTCGCTCGCGAATGGAATTACAGTGGACGGTAAGTATAATATATTAATATTATCGTACTCAACGATAGTTCTCGTCGGACTTTTTAATTTTGCATTTTGAACTTCCAATTTAATAAAAAGCCAAGTGACAATATATCTTCAAGTTCTAAATGGATAGTCTTTTTTTCTTTTAGGGCACACATGCAGCACACTTCCAGTGCAGAAACAGTAAGATCATGTTTGGATGTGATTGCAATCTGTTCCGTTGTTCCTAAAGTCATGTTGCTGTTATGTGAAAGGGTCGATATGCCAGATATGTCGATGACAATGGCGATTAATCTGTTACTAGCCGCGGCTGAGTGCGAAATTGTTGCGGATGCCGATGTACAAAAAGCCGCGCTCAGAGCTGTGATTAATTGCGTGTGTGCTCCCATTAATAGGGTATGTTTCATATTCATCATTTGTATTATTCATAATGTAAATAATTGTAATTTTATTGTTTTATTTGTGATGTATAATTTCTAAAGATATTATTGACAAAATGTTTAAGATTGGTGGAAACGTAGCTAGATACTCCATAACCGGATCCGCTAAAAAGAAGACAAACATTCACAACAGCGAAGAATTGATACAGAAAATCTGGGAGAGTGTCAGGTCGAATAACGGAATAATGGTATGTTTGCGTATAATTACAATTTTGACAATCATTTGTGCGATTAATATAGAATAAGTTTTATTCCGCAGGTGTTACTGCAGTTAATGATGGTGAAGACACCTATCACTGATGCTGATAGTATACGAGCATTAGCATGCCGTGCATTAGCTGGACTAGCACGTAGTGAGAAAGTTAAGCAGATTATTAGTAAGTTACCAATGTTCACTGACGGTCAAATACAGTCTCTTATGAGAGATCCTATCTTGCAAGAAAAACGGCAGGAGCACGTTACCTTCCAAAAATATGCTCTTGAATTGATAGAAAGAGTATCTGGTAAAGCAAAACCAACAGGTGCAGAGTATGAAATGTCTTTAGTCAGTTTACACAGGGTAAGCAGCTTTTTCGATTTGTCTTTTTTCTTTTTCACAGATACGTACAGGCTGTGTTCTGCATAGTACCTGCTATCATTCAAAATTTATTATAATAAATTTGGAAATGTGTTTAACCCCTTGTCCTATAATATCGTGTGAGACTCGTGATATGCTTTGCGGGCTAAACATAAGAAACATAAGTCAGACTCATGCGCATATCGCGCCAAACATAAGAAGCACTGGTAAGACTCATCGCATGTTTTGCGGGCCAAACATAGGAAACACAAGTGAGATTCGTGTTTCAATTTTTATGTGTTTTGGTCAATGGCTGCGTTCAGTAGAACAAAATGATCAGTGAGCGCTTAGTTATTATTGTCTGTGATTGGAGCATTCTTTTAGATTCTTCATAGACCCAGAAGTATTTACCAATCAGGAGCGAGAATCACTAAGCGCTCACTGATCACTTTGTTCTGCTGAATGCAGCCATTGTGTTCTGTGTCTGCAATTTGTATTTTGCGACTTGCGATTTATGTAGATTGGGCATTACGGATGCAACTTTATCATCGACTTTGGCACGCGTTGTCGCGACTTAAATCATAGTGCAAGGGGTTAATAATAAAAAAGTTACAAATTACTATATCTTTGTTTGAAATATGCTTATTTACAGGCAAATGTTGTAGCGCAAACAAGGATACAATATAATGAACAACAACTTAATCAATTAATATATCAGCATCTCATGTCGAAGGGTTTAACTGAAACAGCTAATATATTGCACAGAGAAGCAAGCCTGGATTCGTCTGCACTTATGAAATCTATAGCAACATATCAACCGTTTACATACCGGAATCCCGTAAACGTAACTGTAAGATGATATATTGAAGCAGATTTGCGTTTATACTGTTTATATGTTTATACTGTTTATAATGTTTATATGTTTATACTGTTTATATGTCGTATAAATGTGATATTTATATATTGGCAAATTTTTTCGCGTGTACGTTCTTTTGTTATTTATAATATATTTATTATTTATATCTAATAATTTATCTGTTTTTTGTGCACAAAGTATCTATTCATAACATCCAAAATTTGTTTCTGTTTCAGCCAAGAAACAGCTTTTCTCCTGGTGCTCCCGTCAATTTATACAATACAAGCAGGTGTACATCAAGAGAAACCACTTGTAGGAACAACGCTACTCCCACATCGTCATCTCGATTTATATCCCATGCGACTTCATGTACTAACTCACCAACCGTCAACAGTAACGTTCGCCTAAAATTTACGGACTGTTTGAATCAAAATGTCATTTCAAATATAGTCAACCAGCCGATTAAATTACAAATTAGTCAGAGGTAAGATTCGTAGATATCTTCTTGACATATTCTTCCCTTGTTTTCGCATTTTTCAATATATAACGTCATAACATTGCAGGAAATCAACGTCATCCGATAAAGCACCTCTAGTCACTTCAACTAATTCTCAGTCTGTAGTACAAATACAGCTTACTACTTGTAGATCATTACAGAAACAAATTTCCAGAGATCCTGGAGGTGGTGGAGGACCTGGTGTAGTCACCTCCAACGTATCTGTCACATTAGACTCTATTATTACAGAATATCTAACCAACCAACACGCTCTCTGTAAAAATCCTATGGTGACATGTGCACAGTTTAATCTTTTTGAGTAAGCAATGAAAATTCTTGATTTTATATTAAAAAAGAATCTCATATATTTTTTTAAAGAAGCAATTTATTTTACTTATTATTTATTTATCAAGATGTTTTGCCACAATTTTATTTTGTTTCTTTACAGGCCACACAAATGTCCAGACCCCTGTATAAAAAATTCCTCACCTATAAATGTGACAGTAAGATTAGCAAGACGGTCGTTAGGAATGGATAGCAGAAAGTTAGATAGGAGATACATTTACAGCCGTTTCTGTCCTGTGAAAACCTTCCGGCCTACCGACGTGGGAGGAATCTTCACTTGTTGCGCTTTTTCGGTAAATATGGATTCGTTGCTTCAACTTGTTCTCGCAATTCTTCGCGTGTCTCTGTCTAAACATGTATGCTTTTCTATACAGCCATGTACACAATACCTTATTTTGGGCACTCATGCTGGTGACATCAAAATGTTCAATACGCATACGGGAATGGAGGAGGCGACTTACCAGTGCCATGAATCGTATGTGTATCATATGGAATGTAATCAACGTGGTAATCTTTTATTAACCTCAACTGCTTGGAGAACTCCTATGTCAGCACTCTGGGATATGGATTCATTCTTTGAGATGAAACTACCCTTGGACAATGAAGATTATGTCGAATTCGGAAAGTTACAGGACAGGATAATTGGTACACAAGGAGAAAGCGCGACGGTAAATTGCATGCTAAACACTGCTATTCTATTGCATTAACAGTCTTGTGTGATTAAAATATTATATATGAATATATAAGTTATTATTTACTACTTTGTTATGCCTATTTATACCAACACTGGTTAGATTTTAATTTGAGTTAGTCTTTGTCTAAATAGTTTAAATTCAGATTAAAGTTTAATTAATGTCGGTAGGAATGGGCTTTACTATCTATATTATTGTATTTATCTTTAAAGTTTTTACAAATTTTCTATTTAAAATGTTAAATAATAATTCCCTTTTTCATACGCGTAATTGTGTTAAATTTCGAGACTTGAATATTCTGATATTGTCTATATCTTATACTCTATGTGCATATATATGTCTATACTCATATGTACATATACAAATTTCAGATATACGACATAGGAACGGGGAAATTATTAACAACTTTGACACCATCAATTTCGAATCAGTACACGAAAAATCGCGCGACGTTCAGCATGAACGATGAATTGGTACTTAGTGACGGAATATTATGGGATGTTAATTCGGGCAAAGAAATTCATAAATTCGACAAATTAAATCAAGCATTGAACGGAGTCTTTCATCCGAACGGGATGGAGGTTGTGTCCAACACTGAAGTGTGGGATTTGAGAACGTTTCATCTACTCAAGACGGTTCCCACTTTAGACGAAATGGAGATAATTTTCTCGCCGGTCAACAATATTATATATGCAATGTCATTAGACCAAGAAACCGATGAGGCTCATTTTGCAACTTCCTTCAAAACCCTAGATGCTTTCGATTACAGTAATATCGGTGAGTATTACTATTACTGTTACCATAATTTGAAGTAAAAAATGCAACATACATGTTTTAGTTGTAATTATAATTTGCATTCATTTTATAATCAATTGTCATTTTGTACTTCAGCGACTTACGACGTAAAAAGAGGAATTTATGGTCTTGCGTGTAACAAGTACGATACGCAGATTGCTATAGTAGAGAACGCGGGTGAATTCTCAAGTATACAGGAATCATGCGTTAGATTGTACGATGTTGGAAGACGCAGAGATGATGAAGATGAAGCCGACGAGGATGATGAGGAAGAAGACCTCGACGCCAGTGACGATGATGGTTCAAACTCAGGATCTGATGATAATAACGCAGACGGTAAAAAAATTAATGTTGTTACATTATCGATCGTTAGATTTGCAAAAATTTATTAAAAATAAAAAGGAAACTTTAATTGATTTATATTAAATTGACAAATATATAACTAATGAAGTATTAATGAAGCATTACTAGTAATATATTAAGTACTGATGAAGCATTCATATAAAGGACAGATTTATGTAAATTTTTATTGAAGCAGCAATTGAGTCTATTTAGCGAGTTATCCCACCAATTGAGTCTATTTAGCGGGTTATCCCACCAATATCTAAAATTATGTATATTATCTGGTTGAAGCAGATGGTGATAACGCAGATGCTGGTGCTGAGGACAACGGTGACGATAACGAGCAGAATGATAGGGAAAACAATGATGATGACGATGATGACGATGAAGATGGCGGCGATGGAGATGATTCTGATGAAGACAGTGTGGATTATGATCCTAACGCTGACACCAACGATATCTCAGACGACTTCTCCTTGTCGGACATAGATGATCTGGAAATATTGTTCTCGTGAACGTCTGATAATTATATGTATATAAATAAATATATATATATACACATTTTATATATATATATAAATATATATAAATATGAAAATATATATATTTATTTATATTTATATGTAAAAATATATGAAATCTGAAAAAGAGCAATTTCATCGTGATGCATTATTAACACCTTGAGTGCCATGTTAGATTTGAATATGGAACCTTATCAGATCCGAATTTTTCTCTGCTCGACATACACGATCATATGTAGAGCCGGATGATTTAATGGATTGCCAACTATACGATAATATACCCTGATTAAGCAAAATAGTAAAATTATTTCTAATTGGATAAGTTAACTATCACCCACGAACGGGTGACGATGTTTTTGCGGAAAATTTCGTGTTACCCATATATGGGTGATGTAACACTCAACGTGCTAATGGTGCAGACTATAAATGTATAAATATTTTCCAGCTAATATCAACTGTTGTAACTTGAACGTCTTCGTTCGCGTCACGGGTCTGTACTTCTTAAATTGCAGATAATTGTAAATGATTATTATTAATCTTTCGTTTAATCATTATCATTGAATAAAAAGATATGCATATATATATATATATACATATGTATATATATATATATATGTATGTATATTTTTTCCAATTGAATAGTAAGTATCAATCCGTGACGTTCCTGTACTCGTAATCAATTGATTATAAGGCTGCATATTCATGCACCATGACCAACACAATCGGATATTGATATTTCTTGGAAAAAGGCAAACGACAGAACAAAATACCCTATATTTGCAAATGTGTCCCCAGTAAATATCAATAGTAACATAACATTAATGTTATAACTTTCCACTCAGCAACATAACTGTTAGAAACAAAAGATATATTATGCTTATATTGTTGAATAGGAAATTATGACATTGATGTAATGATATTGTTAGTTTTGGTGTTTACTGAGTTTGAACATCCAGTTCAATGTATTTTGAAAAAGAAGCACCTCCCTCAACGGGTAAATTCTGAAATTGTACATATACTCTTAGCATTATCTCATATACTTAAAATTTATTTTATTTTATATAAATAAAAACCTTTGTTTTTCTCTATCTCTTCTTCCTTCTTCCTTGATATGAAGTCGCCACCAGAACATTTATTAATTATGGTAATCGTATTGTAAATGTTTACTAGATACGCGTTTATCTGACATTGTACTACCTCCATTCAACAGTTATTCAGTTTAACTGACTTCTACGGGGGAGAGGGCGGTGGAATTATTTCGAATAATGAGCCTTTATCATGTATACTCTACGTGTTCATTCTTTACTGTTAACTTTGTGACATCCCATACCTTATACTCTTGCTGAGTTTGATAAAAATCGCGGAAGAAACAACATACAATAAAATACTGAGATTAATATGATTTATGTTTGTACATGTCTTGAGGTTTGAAAAAATACATGCGTAAGAATTTGATGAAAAACGTCTTCATAAATAAAAAATATAAATTATTATAAACATATTTAATACACATACTAAGTTCTATAATCTCTCAACGATTTTTGCAAGGCGTTGAGATATTTAAATATTGGCGCAGCAATCCAATTATCATTAGCGTGGGATATCTATCCTTAGAATAGAATAGATAAAGAATGATATGTTTGGAGATATATTACATTTCATAATTTTTTACAGAGTTAGAATATTCTACAATGTTTCCGTATGCCTCGAGAGATTAAAAGATTCAGAGCAGAATTAATTTTTATTTATCTAAATAAGATAATATATAAAATCGACCGAAAGTTTACGGAAAAACTTTATTTTAATTAAATAAAAATGTGATTACGAATATAATTAATGTATAAGATAGGATACTTGTAAAAAGCCCACTAAATTGTGTAATTCGTTATTAATAAAATAACTGAAATTTGTATAAATCTCTATTTAAATACTTCTCGGCGTCTTCTATGTATGCATGTCTATATCACATTGCATTTTTCATTGTCAAAAATAATTGATTAGAGATATAAGTTGAATTTTATTAAATATCTTTTATTGCAATAATTAGATATTCACGTCATTTGTACTTTTAAAGATCAATAGTTTACTCAAAAATGTCTTTAATACAAAAGCAACATAAAAATGTTCTTAAAAACATTTGGTCAAAATAATTAAAAGAAAGCATGTTTTGATTTATTCATATCTGTGCGTGCTAATAGTGCCATTTTTCTCGCTGATTGCGAGATCGATGTACATTCTGAAAATTTTCATTGCATTTCCTTCTTGAATGGCAGGATTGGCTGTTTACGGAGAAGATACAAATTTTGCAGATAAACAGAACAAAAACTAGTCGATAATTAAAACTGACTGAAATGTTATCATGATAATTTCCTATTCTCTATGCTTATTAAATCACTTCTCATGATGAATTTTATATTATTACTACATAATGGAATGCGCATCTTAAGATTATGTACACTTAAGCGTTTCTATCAAATTACGCGGAAATTATTTATAAATATTTCAACTTTGCCTCATACATAATGACCTAAGAACACGAAATTAAAAAAATATAGCTAGCATAATAGTAAAAAAATATCCATGCGTGAGAAAACACGAAGAAGACAACTGAATTTGTTAATCGCCAGGAATGCTTTTATTGATACAAACATATGGCTGTGTATTAAATTTGTCTATTGCACGAACTGCTTGTCCGCTGATTGTAAAGGTAACGCGGACGATCAAGCTTACATCGTCGTTGTATTGTGCTCGATATTGCAGTAAGACATTTCATTTCGACAAAGACATAGCGCGTTACAAATTACGACGTTCGCATATCAAAACTGCATGTGCACCAAGTGGCACAAACGTGCCACTAACAAAGACATCGGGTATCACAATACCATCACACGCGAATGCTTCATTTAAGTGTTTCGAAATTATTTCGGCGCATTAAATCAGTACACACATGATATGACGAGTCCTCGAAATGAGTCGACGGTCTCGCATATCCTGTGATACGCTCGAGAAATGTCGCACAATGTCTCACAAAGTCATTCTCTGTCGCGATTAAGTAGCTTTGAGCATGTCGCAATTTGTCTGCCGTGCTAGCGCAAATGCTAAAATGCGCATTAGAGTTCGAAAAATCTCTCACCATTTATAACTTTATAAATAATTCTTCTAATAGTGCTTCTTATTTCTGTCTTTTTTTATGCCCTTTGGAATCAGTCGTAGTTGCCTCTGTATGCGAACCAACCGAACCTCAGACAAGAGTTCACGCTCGCTCTGACACTGCTCATCGAATATGGGGTATCTTGCAATTATCAGCTGGGCGGTATCGCCTTGGCGGTTTGTCCGAATCCTAAATTAGGCCTCGTGCCGAACCATGACATTTTCCATTCCAGAGTTTCTTGTAGTAGGCGTTCTTCTTCTGGCGAGAAGTGCAACAATGTCGCCACCGCCCTTGTCAAATGGAGAGCCTTTAAGAAAAAAAGAAATAAAATATAATATCACACAATTCAAATACTGAAAGTATAGACGTTAATTGGATAATGAAGAGAATGAAGACGTACGCACCTCGTACTCTCTGCTGGTGAGAAACTTAATGAGAACATGCTTGAGGTATTTAAAATTAACGTCGTCTTCCCTGGAATTATTATGTCTGGCAGTGACGGTTTTGGATGAACTCGGATTCAGAATCGCCGCGGAAGCCTCAACGTCGCTGTCCAATGACGAGGTTGGAATCCTCAGCTCACGTTGGAGCGTCTTCTTCATGTCGGCTAATCGTTGCTGCAAAACTTTGATTGTCTGCGTGCAAAACGGAGAAAGACACGATGAAAATATCAGGTAACTGCTTCAGATAGTAAATCTGACAAATAAAATCGTTATTCTTGAAACAACATTGATCTGCAAACAGTACCGTTTACCTTATTCTTGTCGCTCAATTGCTCTTCCAGATCTAACAAGCTGCTCTTGAGTATTCTTTCATTACTCTCCAACTTCTCTCTGCCGCGTTCCACCTCCTCTAGTTCCGCTACTCTTCGCTCAAGTTCCTTCAACGTGACCGCCGCTTGCTCTGCCTCCTTCGTCTTCCCGATCAAATCTTCTTCGAGATGCTCGATTCTACTCTGCAGTTCCGTGTTTTCAACCTCCTGCTGCCGATTCTCCTGTCTCACAATCTCCATGTCCTGCGACATCTGGGCATTTCTCAGTAATGCAACGTCTTTTTCGCTTCTCTCTTTCTCAAGGAAAACACGCAGCTCCGTCATCGTTGTTCTCTCGGACTGGAGAGTCTCCCGCAGACGAGTTAGTTCCGTGCGCAACGAGGAATTACTCGAACATTCTTCCTCTAAGGACGATTGAAGACTCGACAACTCGTCGGTGACTGCGGTGAGTTTACTCGTCGCATCCTTGAGGTCTGTTTTTAGCTGGCTGATCTGCTTCGAAGAGGATTCCTGAAGAAACAATACAAGTCCATTTAAATGGCTTACTGATGTCCATTTTTACGATAATTTCTTATGGTTGTATATATATGAGTCATGTATATAATGTACACTCTAACAATGTAGTAAAGCAAATATCTCATGTGAGAGAACGTATAGCAATTATTGGATCTTCCTCTTTAAAAAGCCTCCTTTAAAAAGCTTCCTCTGATTAAACAAAGAAATTTGAAATAATATATTTCTGCTTTTGAAAAAAGAAAAAAAAAAACATTCATTAAATTCTTGTCGGGCTGTTGTCTTATAATTACTGCCACATATTTTATCTATTAATTGTCAGACGATCTTGGATATGGTTTACAGCCAACTAACAAGTACAACACATTCTCTTTGGTATTTCTTGCACTATGCAATATAGGCCTACGTAACTGACGTGTACATTGGAGATTGTGACAAAATAATACGGTCATCAGCTCAACAGGTTACAGTGTATACTTGTAAAGGACCGATTTCATTTCAAAATCGAATCTGTCTCTCAGCGTGAAGAACAGCGGGACGATTTTAAAATGAAATCCCTCCGGACTTCCTTCCTATGATGGAACCGTGATGAGGGTATCGACAAGTTTCGCTCAAGAACAAAAAGTGATGGAAAAGAAGCGAAAAACGGGTGAAACGCAAGAAAGACTGTATATTTGGTTTCTTTCTTTATTCCACAAATAAAATGTACATAAGGTGCAATCGTACATAAAAATATAATATAGATATATATTTCTGTATATATGTATGTATTATATCAGCATACACAATGTCTAAAATCCATGTACAAAGGTAGTGTACAAAGGAGGATAATGCTATTCTCTTGATAAAGAGCAAACCTGAACGGATTGCGCGGAGAGAATCGAACGACTTACACATCCCTCCAACGGGGGGATCTTGCCGAAAAACACAGCGGATAGATAATTTTTCAGCATGCTTAGAGTAACAATAATAAGACAAGATCGTCAAAAAGCGAAAATCAAAAAGGTTCGCAATGCGCAAAATGTTTCGCAGATGCACGTGCAAAGTACTTAAAGACTAAAGGGAGCAAAAGATGTGCGTTAAGCAAAAGAAGAAGCGTCAAGCTTCCAAACAGCATGCGACGATACTGCCGATATGTAGTTTCTGATATGTAATACTGAGACCAGACGACACGTTTATATTCCTCGTACGCGATGGCACAGACAAGGACACTAAGGTATCCAAGAATGTGATTAGTGATTGTCTAGCAACAACTACTACTACTACTGCTGCTACGTCGACCGCAAACTCTATAAGACTTTCGCTTCGATTGCTCCGGACGGTGTGCGATTCGACATGTCGAAGTAATGAGAACGACTTAATGTAACTAAATATCGTTTCAGAATCACAATTTCATGTATAATATATGACACACTTGGCATTCTACAAGCTCGCTCGATAAGAGATGTGTGTATAATGAACATTTATTTACTAAACTTAATTTGATTGTTTATTCCGCTATTAAGATTGGTTTGTTGCACTTGACTTGTTTCGTTGAAAACTCTACTAAGCACACCTGAAAGCAAGTGACGACGCGCTAGAGTATACGTAATGCATGTTACGACACACTTTAGTTAAAATAATCAAGAACCGGACAATGCGGACTATTTTATAAGGTCGAGTCTATCTGGTGATAACCGCTTCAACTTCATTAACATACTGGTCGTTATCCGTAATTCACGAGATAAGAAATGTTAGCGAAACCTTCAACGAGAAAATCTGAAAAAGTGGAACGTGATGTACAAGCACAAACTGTCCCAATGTCCAAATGCATCTCCCGTCTAGAGGAAACAAAATTCATCAGTCTTATAAAATTTGATGACCATCGGACGATCGGCCGCGCGTTCCGGAAGTAGACGCGTGGACGTAACAAAGGATCGGAAACGATCAAAGCTGCCAGTTCGTTGTCGACAAGCGCATATCGAGAGTAGACAAAGTGGCTCATATACCTCTTTCTTTCTTCCGATGCATTAAGACAAATAAGAAGAGATATTAGACAAAGGTTTCTTCCGGTAATGGCGACGCGACACAGCCTTTGGAGAGAATAACAGAAAGGTCGTACGCTATGTTGTAAGATCGATTGTATCTCGAGATCATGATTCGGATCGATAACACGAGGTTCGCGCGCTCGGAACTCGAACTACGCAGTTTCTGTGATGACGAATCGTGCGTTCGTGTTTTCAGACGTTTTACAGAAAATGAATCGTTCAGCACTGTGATCGTTTGTGACACCTACCACCGCTTCCGGAAACGATTTGGCGCTGTCTACAAAGAACTCGGTAATTCGATAAGATTCTTGGTAAAAGGGCAATCTAAAGATCTCATGCAACTTGGTGTCCACTACATATCGCGGTAACTCACAATTTGCCGCTTAAACTCTTCCACCTCGTCATCGACGCTGGCACGGAGCTCTTTCAGTTCCGTGGCCATCTCGTCGATGTCCTCTGTCATGCGCAAAAGCTTGGCGTCTTTCGTCGCCATGACAACATTGTTCACCTCTATCTCGGCCTCTAGCTGCTTGATTCTCTGTTTCAGCTTTTCCTTCTCTTGTTCGACTCGTCTACGCTCCAGCCCTTCCTCGCCGGCCTGTCTACTCAGCCTGCCAACTTGCGTCTCCAGACTGGAGATCTTGCCAGACCAACTGGTCTTTATGTCGGACAGATGTAGGTGCGCTTCCTCAAGCTTTCTCTCCAGCAACGTTCGCTCGCGCATCAGATCGGCTATCCTTTCGTCGACCGTCACCTGATCGTTCGTCTCCAGAGCGATTCTCTGTTCCAACACAAACACTTTGTCCTTTAGGTGACGAACCTCCTCTTCCGTCTGCGCCAGCTGACAAGAGAGTTGCGCTCTTTCTCGCTGAGTCGAATGACGCATCGTCTCCATCTCGTCCTGAAAGTGAGCGCACGATTACCGAAACATTGTCTGCTAGGGTTCTCTTCCAATGGAATTATATACTTAGCTCTCTTTTCTTTTTATTTTAAAAAGCTTCCCTGGCGAACCTTAATCAAAGCGACAATACGCGAGAATTTGAGTTTGCCAAGCGAAAGGTAAAAGAATAATTCTCCCAGAGACAAAAGGGAAATACGAAAAGAAACAAGAGAAGGGGAGACAAAGGAAATAAACAAGAGAAGTGAATTAGATGCTCACTGAGCGTCTCGATAGTTTCTTTCCGATTTCTTTTGTCAAATTAAAATCAAAACAGTCCGCAAATGCAAGTCAAGGAATCAAAATCACAGACCTTTTCGCGCTTTGCTCACTCAAGATGAGAAAACAGAGCTACCGTCACCCTTTAAAAAAAGAGTTACAAAAAAGACAAAATAGAAATAAAAGAGAAAAAGCTGAAGAGGAAAAAAAGTTTCTATAAATAAAAGAGAACAAAAAGATGACCTCATTGTACCTGAGGTGGTGCCGCGATTAAGTGTACACAACAACGTGCATTATTGTCAGGTAGAGTTTCCGTCAAGTTTTGTTCAATCAAGAGGTATCAAGAGTTTATATCAAGAGTACGTTGAGGAGCAAGCATGAGTGTTGAAGCTATTGAACGAGCATTCTAACGTAGCAGATAGCGGCAAAGCCTTGAAGACGTACCTCTAGCATCAGCGGTAGCAGCAGCGAATTAGCGGAAACAACCGCCTAACTCTGACCTCCGACGCTCTCGTTTACCAAAGTTTTCCAATCTTCATGCGTATGTTGCGTTCACGAAACTTTCGGTATCACTTTTAGAGCAACGTCGCTGTTCCATAACTCTAGGGAAACATCTCACCGATATCTGATTATATCTGATGATATCACCCATTACTCTATATACACGAAGGATGCGTACCCGCGAGTCTCAAAAATTAGACTAGCTCACGCAAGAGAACACCTGTTTATTTTTTACGAGTAGAGGAACATATCTTTCTTCACCTCTACAATTTTCAAAAATCGTTCTCTCATGCAAAAACACGTTGGCAATATTTAATCAATGGGTTTGTAAATTTTTCAATAAAACGATAGAACCATGCAACGTCAACAACCGGTACAACTGGATGATTTAATATTAAGACAGCGGAATTGCCGTACAATATTATAACCGAGAGTTATGGAACTCACGTAGTCTCAATTTGAATGTATTTCACTACAGCGAGAGTCACATGTAATATATGTCATGGATTTTCGCGTCTGAGCGGCGTGTCGATAAAAAAAAAGTGCAGGTAGAAAAATATGGCAAACTGTGACGAAACAAAAAGCGATGTAATATTACTGTCAAAAACATTAATACGAGTATAAAGGTAATACGAATATATAAAATCCCTTTTCAAATAAGCGTGCTGGAAAAATACGTAAATTCTGAGGATCCGTCGACGATGATTTATATCATTATGCGACAAATATATTCAATTTGACTGTCAAAAAGCAGAAAGATTCAATTGTATGTTGATATCTATAATTCTGTATGAATGCACTATTTGAATTATATGTTAAGCTATATTATGTGTTTAATAAATAAATAAATAGTAATCTTGCTTTTTAATAGAAGAATTTCAATGAAGAAATTTGCAAATTATAGATTTATGAAATTTCTGACATATATAGATGTATAACGAATACATAAAATATTATTTAAATAAAGTTTCATTAGGTTTAGATTCTGTATATCTTGCATAACAGTAATACGATACAGATGTGTTATGTGATTAATACATTTAAATAAAATAAAGAATATTATAATGCCATAACTAAATGTCAAAGGAAATAAATAAAAATTAGTTACTCTATTAAAATAAAAATTAGTTAAAATTAATTTCAACAAATAAAATTTTCAACTAATCTACTTACTTGCACATTATTCAATTCGTCCTCGTATCGTCTCAGACGGGAAACTTCAGTCTTCAGGCTTTCAATTTCTGATGTAGCAGTTTTCAAGTGATGTGATTTTTCATCTGCTTCCTGCTCCTTTGCTAATAACTGAAAGATATAAGTAATGTAATAAATAATTATATATACATATTACATACCATCTACTATCCAGGCAAAATGATATAAAATACCTTGGTTTTCTTTAAAATGGCAACAAGAAAAATCATACATATAATTAGATTACTTTTCTAAGAAAAACTTACAAGATGTTTAATTTTAGCCATCTCTTGTGTTTGAAAACCTTCCAGTTGTTCTGCATCTTCTTGAAAGCTGTACAATTTCTTTTTATACTCTGGAAAATAATTATGAGAATTGATTAAATTTTCCACAATTAGAAACAGAAGAAAGAAATAATCAATAAGTTGCCTTAAAAATTCAATTATTCAGAATTACCTTCTGCATCTTTGAGAGCATGTTCTAAAGACTGTTTTGTGATTTCTATTTTTCTTATTTCTTCTTCTAATTTTCGTTTTTCCTTCTCCTGTCTTTCCACAATTTTCTTCCATTCTTTTTCCTTTTCAAGAAACTTCACTTTCCATTCTTCCTCCTTTTTTTCCATTCGCTTCAACATTTCAGCCTCTTTCTTTGCTAAACGCTTCCTCCATTCATCCTCTCTATTCTCAAACCTTTTTATATCCTTTGCTGACAGTTGCATTCCATCATTGAGCTTAAGTTCGAAACTATTTTCTCTTCTTAGTGAAATTGGTGGTGAGGGAGACGCTGCATTTTCTTCTCTGGATCCATCCAATGATACCTGGGAACCACTAATACTACTTGTAGAGCCTGTCTGCAACAATAATGTTATTGATATCAAAAGTTCATATAACAAAATTGATCCTTCCTATTTTCATATCAAGTAAATCAAATTAAAAAGTAGTACTATATAAAAACAAAATTTCTTTTTTATTTGTACAGATATGATTGTAATTTATAAGAAAGCATCTCTAAATTCTAAAATATAAAATCTATATATTTATTATAAATTATTAAGTAGTTATAAATTGATAGATTATTATTCTTTTAGAGATCATGTTAAAACTATAGCTAAAAGAAGATAGTGTAATATGATATAACATTAACATTAATTGTCAGCAATTAGCTATTAAGTTTGAGCCAAATTGCAATTAACTGGTGTCGGTCAATGACATATTGATTCCTTTTAGATTGATACTATTTATACAAAGAAAACTGATTAATCAAATGTTAGTCAAAATCGTCACATCCATCAAGTTTCTAAACTCACGATGACGATGATCAACGTTATATTTACCTGAGACACATGTTTGGAATTGATGGCGCGTATGCTACCGGCATTTCTAACGACAGTGGACACGTCGCTGCCGATCTCCTCGCGTATCTTGTTCTTCAGGGTGGCGAACATGATGTAAATGCGGCCGTATTAAAATCAGCACGCGAGATGATAGCGATGACACGCACGCACGCACGCACCACCACCACTACCACCTGTCAACCCTTGTAGCACACGATTTGAATGTAGTGCACGTACACCCGGGCTCGTGTCTGCCGATCCTCACGCCGATGAAGATCACAGTGTATTGAAACGTAGAACGCGCGACCGCCTCATCATCTGTCACACGTTCGCTAATGGTCGATTTCAACGATCCCGGAGACCCATCGCTCGTGTTTCTCGATCATAGAAGCACTCACACCACCAGCTGTGTTATACGCAAACGGTCGTGACGGCTATGACGGCTGCCATGTTGCTCGGTCACGTAAGCGCCAACCAACCTCCTTGTTATCGAATGCAACTTGACAGCTTTCGATAATTCATCAGACTCATTCTTCATAAAGGCGTGCAACTAGAGCCGCAGCGAAACCAGAGAGAATCTAGAGAGCGGAGCGGATTCGCCGGAGGTCCGCCATTAAGACTCCAACTTTTGGTGATGACCGGGAGATTTAACCGCTTTCGATTTCAATGTTCGTCTTTTTGAAATAGTCGTGTTCATGTACGCAATGTTGGCGCAAATATAATAATCCTTTAATAAAAAGTGCGTGTCAATCGAAAGTCGAAATATATATATAAATATATATATCAGATAAGTAACAATATCGTTGAATACATATAAAAAATATGTAAGGAAGAAGAATTTGTATGCTTTGTGTCGTTTTTACTTTTTACAGTTAAAACATAAAAGAGAAAGGAAGAAAAGAAGAGGGAATGAAAGAGAAAAAGAGCAGAATGCGAGAAGAATAAAAAAGGATCAAACGCAAGAAAAAATGTCAATGTGTGACCACAGCATAATGCTTTATAGTGCTTCATTTTTAAAATTATTTTTGGTAATTATTTAGAAGACGGGCCTCACCTTGGATTTCGCTCAAACTCACCTATTTTGTGTATTTTGCCGTGTAGAAGTCGAATCTGTAAGTAAAAATGGTCGCTCGGCTCTAGTTTGCGAGAAATAAATAGTTAAAAAGTGACACATGCGAGGTTAGGAAATCTGTCATGTCGGTAATACAGAGACTTATGGATATAACTTTCAATGCGCAACGAGAACGGGGAGGGTGCGGGAGGGGGATATATAACAAATGAAAAAGTCTCAACATGTATATACATGCAGTACCAACATATGTACACACACACACGCACACACGCACGCGTAAACACACACACACACACACGTTAGGGAGCAAGAGGGGCCTTCGGCCCCCCCTCCCGTATCCTCCCGTCCTCGTTGCACGTGGAAAGTTGCTATAACTTTCAAGGTAGGAAAGGGAGGGAAAGAGGAGGAGGGTGAGAGAAAGAGAGAGAGAGAGAGAGAGAGAGAAAGAGAGAAAGATATATAGAGAGAGAGTGTGTGAGAGGGAATGACAGCCGAGTGACAGTTTGTACGAAAGGAATAATAACGGGGTTATATCACGTTAACAATTTTACAATATAAAATAATAAGCTATAATTTATTTATTTTTCTCGGGTAATGGTAATAAATACAATGAGAGAGAGAGAGAGAGGGGGGAGAGAGAGGGAGAGAGGAAGAGAGGAAGAGAGGGAGAGAGGGAGAGAGGGAGAGAGAGAGAGAGAGAGAGAGAGAGAGAGAGAGAGAGAGAGAGAGAGAAACTGAAAAAGACAGAGGGGGAACGAGTGATAGTGGGGGGGGAAGAGATAAAGCTTAAGATGGGCTTGAATAGAAATGTTGAACGTCGAAATTTTCATTGGTTATATGGTTACACGTTATTATTCAGAAAATATGTGTCATGGAATTTCAAACTGTATGCGCCTAATACATCGTATGTTGGAGTCGGATATTATCGAACTTATACTCCAGGGATTATTTTTGATTTATAATATTTATTCTGAACTTTAATATGAATAAGCAAAAATGGCGCGCGCATAACGCACGCTTGTAGTGTTCTAATTAGAATAAAAAGTGTATTTAAAAAATTCAAGGTGACCTCGACCTGAACTTGAACACAGTATGTCCAAGTCAACCAAGGTCATCATTCTTTCCTTGTCTCAAACTTAATCATTTTAAGATAGTGGATTGATTTAACCGTCACCTGTTAACTTTTGAGTTTCATAACTCGGAATGTACTCAATAAAAAAATACTTTATCATAGCGTTTTGGAAAGGTCTTGAAGTCAACCATAAGAATATGATGTGAAAAATAGGAGGTTCCATTTGAGAAAATTAGGTTGACCATCCTCTGACCTTAAGTAGATGTCCCAAGGTCAAACCAAGGTCACTATTATACGTCCCCTTCGACATCATACAACTTTTATTTAAAATGCTTTTTGTTTTTGTTGCATCTTTTCGAGATATTTGCCTGTTAAGATTAAAAATACTCACCCTGTATATTAGGAGTGTGATTTGGTTTTGAAGGTTTTTTTTCTCCAAAACTAATCTAGCAAGATAATGAACGGATACTTTAATCAAAATATTTTCCTCCGTTTTCTGCAACTTTTTCTCATCTTTCTGGCAAGAGATGGATTCCGCGACAATAAAAAGATTCTTGTTTGGAGTTGATCCAATTTCCAACAAATTTTCGCACTTGTTCGAAGTTATGAAAATATGTATTTCCTAGAGCATGTTGCATCGGATGGAACAATGTCTTGAGAATACGCGAAGTGCGGTAAGATTTCGCATTCCAGCTCTAATAACGTTTGCTTCACTGATAATGCAACATAAAGACGAGCATTGTCGTGAAGAAGGATCATTTTGTGTCGTTTACTCGCAATTGGTGATCGTTTTTGGTCCAATGCTCGCTTCAATTTGCATAATTGTTGTCGATAACGATCAGCGGTGACAGTTTTATTCGGATTTAACAGTTTATAGTACACAATACCTTTTTGATCCCACCAAATACACAGCAATAACTTTGAACCGTGAATAGTGTGCCTCGAAGTCGATGTTGCTGCTTGACCGGGATCAACCCATGATTTTTTTGGTGTGGGATTATCGAAATAGATCCATTTTTCATCCCCAGTCCAACAATTCGATACAAAAGACTTTTTTTCATTTCTTGTTTGATGATCAACAAAACGCAAATGTTCAGCCGGTTCGCATTTTGGCATTTTCCGATAATTCATGTGAGCTTCATACAATTTACAAGTGGTGCAGGTATTACGCGATAATTAACTGGCTGGATAATTAACAAGTAAGTATAAATTAATAATATTTATATATTAATGATGTATGTACGTGACGTATATATAAAATAATAATGTAACATAGTATAAGACAATATAATTAACAAATTAAAATATAAAAAATAAAAAAATAATATAAATAAAACAAAAGGTAAAAAAAGGCGCCAAGTACAAGCGCAACATGTATTGTGCTATTTTTAGAAATTTCAAATTCAAATTATTTTTTTAAAGTATGTATGTGTACATAACATAAGTTTTTACAAGTAAAACTTATACAAGCGCAACATGTATTGTATTATTTTTAGGAATTTCAAATTCAAATTTTTTTTTAAAGGTATATGTATGTACATAACAAGTTTTTACAAGTAAAACTTAAAGATAATACATAAGATTTTACAAGTAAAACTTATATAAAACTTACCTTTTTAAACAAAAAGGTAAATAAAGGCGCTAAGTACAAGCGCAACACGTATTATGTTATTTTTAGAGAAATATCAAACTCAAATTATTTTTTTATTGTATATATGTGTACATAAGTTTTTACGAGTAAAACTTATAACTATAATAAAACTCTGCAACACTTTTCTACTGTACAAAAGAAGTGATATAATAGAACAGTAGCGCCAACTGAGAAACCTAACATATATATATGATTATTGTATACTTAACTTAATATTTTTAGAAATCTCAAATTCAAATTATTTTCTTTTTTAAGATGTATATTATGTACATAACATAAGTTTTTATAATATATGTACATAAGCTTTCAAAAGTAAAAATTATATTGTGTTATAAAAATTTAACACGTTTGTTAATAGTGTCCAATATTTAATAATAAAAATATCTTTTTAAATATTATGTACATAAGTTTTTATAAGTAAAACTTATCAAATTATTTTTTTTGTGGGATATATATGTACATAAACTTTTAAAAGTAAAAATTATATCGTGTTATAAAAATTTAACACGTTTGTTAATAGTGTCCAATATTTAATAATAAAAATATCTTTTTAAATATTATGTACATAACATAAGTTTTTATAAGTAAAACTTATCAAATTATTTTTTTGTAAGATATATATGTACATAAACTTTTAAAAGTAAAAATTATATCGTGTTATAAAAATTAAACACGTTAATAGTGCCCAATATTTAAAAAAATATCTTTTTAAAGATTATGTTATTCAAAATATTCAAGAACACCTAGCTAAAAATACCTAGCAAAAAATGTCCATAACATAAACTTTTACGAGTAAAATTTATCATTTATTAGAACACTGAGTTATATGGTTATTTTACTTGTTATTGCAACAAATTAATTATTATAACAATGCAATAAAAAATATTTAATACAAAAAATCTCGGCGCGGCTGCACCAAAAACTATATCGAACTAAAACTTGTTTAATACATATATGACAGCATTTTTATTATAATAAAATGTACTTGTAAATTCTCTCTATATACATACGGTGTAATGTTCTATTTAAGTTTATACAGTATTATAATAAATTATAAACCTTCATTATAGAATATATTATAATAAAAATGCTGTCATATATGTTTAAACAAGTTTTAGTTCGATATAGTTTTTGGTGCAGCCGCGCCAAGATTTTTTGTATTAAATATGTTTTATTGCATTTTATTGCACAAATCCCCTCTCCTCGGCGATCTAGCGTTTCTTTCTTACTTTCTTACTGAATCGTAATTTTCCGTAATTTGGACTTTGTCTTAAAATATATATACTTGGAGACAACGTACACAAAAAACACTAGAACACTTCTCTTCCTATTTTTTAAAGTTGAATCGATTGGGACTAAAAAAACGTCGATCGGTTCAGCCATTGCTGAGATATGAATATCTCACCTCGTTCCAACTCGCAGTTTCGCGTATAATAGGCACGGTGTGCCTCGCGCCGTTCGGGCGCAACTTCGTTGCGCTTGAACTTGACGCGAGGCACTACCGTGCCTCTTGATATCATGGATTAATATTAAAGATATTAATTAAGAAACAATAGCTGTGATTGGAATGTCTTCAACAAAATTGATATCAGTGCTGTCTCACAAAACCTTCAAAAGTAAATCATACCCCTAATATTTCCTTCATATATTTTTTCAATATGATTTTATTTTCATAAACTATATAATCTACTGTCATAATAATTTTCTCTTATATATCCAAGAAATTTTCACAAATACAGCCTTATATGTATGATTATGAGCAATAGAGTCTTACTTATTCATGTGGATTTTTTGTACTTCCGAAATCTCGATCCTTTGATCGATGAAAACATTTGATATCGGATATTGAAACGTACTGCAATATGTAGCATCCGTGGAAAATTTATCCAAGGAAGAACCGAGTCCAACATCTGTCGTGAAAATCCGAGGACCGGAGAGCGAGCGATTTCCACTGACCGTGAACGAAATGCGCGTGAAAGACTATAAAGAGAGAAATTCATGGGACACATTAGTCTAGCAGACGAATAATTGGTACGAGGAAGGGAATCTTTTCCATTTCCCTGTTATTTTTCTTCCTAAAGACGAGACGATCGAGGAGGTGTAAAATCCGAAGTACATCGTAAACACATCGCGCGCGAGCGTGGGTAATGACGGAAATAAAATTTCGGGATGCATCGTAAACGTGTGGGAGCGGAAACGTACGGAGCAATGGCCGATAATTTTCTCGCATACAGTAAATTTACATATTGTTTCTGTAAAGAGTGTAAAGTAATACTTCCGCAAAGGTGAATTTTTATGGATAATGTTTAACAACTTTGTATTTAATAATTGTATGTAATACAATGTTTAAATTGTTACAAGACTTCATCTAAATCATCATACTTCCTATTAATATTATGCCTCAAGTGAGAAAATGCATTGAATGATTATTGAAGGTCAATATTGTTACGTCCTGCTGACTCAGCGGACCCTAGGCTTCTTTTATAAATAAGGGAAATCGAATTTATTACTTATCATATGGCCGAATGCGCTCAGGCATGATACCACACGACAATATCTCTGGAATTTTCGATACCCCGAAAATACTAACAATCTTGAATCAACTCCTATCCTGTTTTCCACGCGCTTAATCATTGATAACAGTACCACGACATCGTTCTTAGAAATATCAATATTTACTTCTTAAGATAGCTGCCACGTTTTTTTTATTTACAAAAGACTTTCGAAATCCTCTTATTGCCACATGTATCTTATTTCCTATAAAATAATCTTCTGTAACATTTCCCCCAAAACCCCATTCTCTCAACCGAGCTAACTTTTTAAGAAAAGTCAAAAGCTTCATTCACTTCTCGCCGATCCAGCACTCAGGATAGACGCTTCTTTCCAGCACCCCTTCAGGGTTTCTTAACAATCAAGCCAACTTGTGGCTTAGACCGACCAGTATTCTTCATTTGTTAATTATTCGGTGCAACGATCTTGTGCCTTCTTGGACCATTGAGAGCGATCCTGCCGAAACCAGCTGCCTGTTCTTGGCGCAGAACTTGAGGCATCTACCCTCACGGAGACATAGCAACCACACCTTTCATTGTCTACTAAGATCAGAGAAGTCCAGCAGTAAGTTATTTATATTTTCTTTTACCTGAGTGACCTCTTTCGTTTCATTTTTTTATCTTTTCTTCTCTCTCCTTTCTTTTCCTTTCGTTTTACTTCCGTTTTCTATCCCCCTTGGCATTTCTCCTTAATTGTTAAATCAGACGCCAGTGGTCAATCTTTTCGATCACAGTCGGACATAACGAACGGAATTTTGCTCAGACCGCGATTGTTTATACATCTATGTATATGTACACTTTATAAAAGCTTGTAAATTTTATTTCATTGTGAACATCCGTCTAATTATTAATAAAACAAGTTGTTTGTAATTGTAAGCCAATCACGGTTTCCAAATAATTATTCTCAACCAAAAAATTCTCCCTTCCCTCAACCGTCGCTCACGGTCCTATCACAGGTAAAAGGATTCAGTTCCTTGACCTAAATAAAGGACCACCGACGTATGTCCGCGCCAGATAAAGGGGTCATTCCGATCCTTGATCTGCACCGCAGATTTACGAGTACGTCGGAGCTTGCGAAAGCAAGCGTCAAGTTGCGTTCCTCCTCCAGGACGTAACAATATCCTGCAAACTATATCGGTAATATTCATTGCGAGTACAGGTTATTCTACCAAACCGTAAATATGTTAGAGACGTGCTGTATAAATTTAACAAGGATTTATGTTTCAGAGGCATCTGTTTGTTTCCCGAAACATTATCCGAAATTACTGAGAAGTGAAGAATAAAGGAGAAGTAGAGAAAGGAGATAATATTCCGAAATAACATACGAATTAGTATTTTCAATCCAACATGGTAAATCCGTCGGAATATAGCCAAGTGAACAACATGTCACGTACTTTCGTACGGCGCTTAATTGACGAGTTTGAAGAAGAAATAAAATGTATGTCGGGAAAGTGTATGGACATTGGTTGTGGTCCCGGTGACACTACAAAAGATATTCTCCTATCCGCACTCGACGCAAAAGCGGTAGTCACTGGTATGAAAATAATATATTGCTAAAATATGATATGAGATTTATCATTTAAGTACGATTTGTTTGAAGGTACGGATATCTCGGAGAGTATGATTACACACGCCAAGAAAGTATACGGTGACGAGATACGACTCAATTTCGACATACTTAATATTGAAACAAAAGAGCTGCCAAAAAAATATATTTCTCAGTACGATCACGCATTCACATTTCATGTTCTGAATTGGTGCCAAGATATTCGGTAAGATAGATATTTAACGAAATACGGATATAAATTGAAATGGATAAACTCATTCGAGAAAGTATTACATAATTTAATTATCCACATCTATCCATCATCATTTTTATAATTTTTATCATTTATAATTATTTTTATAATTTGCTGATAAAACTTGTACCAATATATTCCAATAAACCTGTGCTCCAAAGATTAAATATACTTCTTTTATCTAATAGACAAGCAATTGAGAATATATATCATTTACTTCGACCTGGCGGAACTGTATTATCACTAACAGTCGTGTCTCACGACGTATTTGATATCCTACATAAATTGTCGCAAGATGTACGCTACAAGTCATATATAAAGGTAAATTTTACCTATATACTTTTTTATTGCTTATATTCCTTCGTAAATATTTATCATAACAAATTGTTCAATATTTCCTATGTGTTTGCATAGCATATAAATCATTTCATTCCGCCGTTTTACAACTCTCTTCAACCTCAGAAAGAATTAAAAACGTTGCTCAAAAGTATTGGCTTTAATGTACTTCACTGCAGCCATCGTGAAAGAACATTACTCGCTGAAGATATTCGCCCATTCATACGTATGTATCTTTAACAATGTGTTGGCGGATGACAGATGTCACCTCTAATAATTTATTATCATTTGTAGTAACAATATTTAATACAGATCCAGCTTAAACTATATCTTCATATTTTAAAATAATTATTAATTATTAATTATTTCAGTTATGATTCTATCTTTCGTGACACAATATTTGGAAAACATGCCCCACGAGCGAATGGAACAATTCAAAAACGACTTTTCACAGGAATATACAAGAAGAAGATTTGTCTATAAATGTACGCGCGGACGAGATGAAAGGATTATATCAGATTTACATGAAACATTAGTTTTTTATGCACAAAAAAGTAATGATATATGCTAAAAAATATGCGTTTATATGCGATCGTGCAGTGTCGTCGATGTTCGTTTTTATATCAAAATAAAGTACATTTTACTTACTTTTTACCACTACTAGAACACTACAAGCTAGAACACTACAAGCGCGCGCTACGCGCGCGCCATTTTAGCTTATTCATATTAAAGTTCAGAATAAATATTATAAATCAAAAATAATCCCTGGAGTATAAGTTCGATAATATCCGACTCCAACATACGATGTATTAGGCGCATACAGTTTGAAATTCCATGACACATATTTTCTGAATAATAACGCGTAACCGTATAACCAATGAAAATTTCGACGTTCAACATTTCTATTCAAGCTCATCTTAAGCTTTATCTCTTGCCCCCTCACTCTCTCACTTTCCCTCTCTGTCTTTTTCAGTCCCTCTCTCTCTCTCTCTCTCTCTCTCTCTCTCTCACTCTCATACACTCGCTCACTCTCTCTCATTCTCTTCCATAAAAGAGTACAATATAGAAGATAAATTTAACTTATTTTATGAGCATAGCATTAATAATATAGTGGGTTCTATAGAAACAGAAAAAGACAAAGCAGGTAAAGAAACTATAGAGGGGATAGAAGTAGAAGTAAGAAATGTAATAGAGGATTTTCAAATGATTGAAACAAAATATCTGGAGGAAGTTGTTATGAGCTTACCGAACAAAAAGGGAACGGAGGAAGAAATTTCGAGTAAGGTATTAAAATCAGTATTTCATGTCATAAAGGACGAGTTTATAGGAGTAGTTAATGATTCTCTAAAGAAGGGTCAATGTCCGAATAGTTGGAAGACATCTATGATTGTTCCGATACCAAAAATGGCGAAACCTAGGAATGCAAGTGAATATACCAATTAACGTTTTACCGATATATGAAAAAGTACTGGAGATTATTGTTAAAGAACAGGTAGAGTTACATCTAGAAAGTAATGACCTCATCACGGAAAATCAATCGGGCTTTAGAAAGCAACACTCGTGTGAAACTGCGATACAAATGATTATAGACGACTGGAAACTAATAATCAGTGAGGATAAGATGATAGGAGTAGTATTTATGGATCTGAAACGAACGTTTGAAACTATAAACAGAGAAAGGCTAGTAAAAAAATTATATCAATATGGAATCAGAAGAACGGTATTGGAATGGTTTCAATCTTATCTGGATAATAGAAAACAACAAATGCGTTTTGGGGATAGAACATCTAAGCTGCTTAAGACTAAAACATGGAGTCCCACAGGGTTGTTGGGACCTTTATTGTTTATTATATATATAAATGATATAATTAAAAGTTGCCCAGAAGGATGTAGTATAAAATTATTTGCAGATGATACCATATTGTACACAGTCGGCACAAAGTTGTAATGAAGTTGAAAAAAAATGAATTCTATGTTTAATAAAGTTGAGAGATGGCTAAGAGTAAATGGATTAAAGTTAAATGCAAGTAAAACAAAATATATGGTTGTAAGGGGTATGAGGAAAGAAAACGCCCAGTTAGCAAAATGCTAACAGAATGCGCGCAGATTGACGCCAATTTCGATCAGATCTCCAGATCAAAACCATAGCCATCTGTGTCCTCATTAGGCTCGTGTTTTGTCGACAGGATCTGTATGACAGGCCGTGCGAGCAGATTGTCGGCAGAAATCGCGCAGGTCCTGCTGCCAAACTACACGTAGAGTCTGCGCGTAGAGTTTGCTCAGTTTCTGCCGCCAATCTGCCGTCAAATTACTGCAATTCTTGCGCGGTTTTTGCTACAAATCTGCCGTCAAATATCTGACAACAGGATCTGGCGCATATTTGACCGCAGATTGGCGGCATAATTTGATATAACAGATTCTGCGTTAAATTTGTTGCCTATTTGCCATCAAACTATGATAGCAGGCTTTGTTCGAAATCTGCTCGCGCAAGTTTGGCTATCTGGGCGTGTACGGTGGTGAAATGTATGGATGGGACAACAATAGAACAGGTGGAAAAAATAAAATACTTCGGTGTAATCATTGATAGTAAACTAAAAATGGGTGCCATTGCGATTATATGTAAGAAGATAGGGAAAAAAACAAGTTTTTTGAACAGGATGGGTAACAGTATATCGGCGGGTATAAGATGTATCATATATAAATCGATTATTGCGCCTCACTTTGAATATATTCACTGCCAGCATTGAAAATCTATAGTGGGTGTTTTCCGATATTCACTGCCAGTACTGACAGTGCTGTGAGTACGTTCCAAAATGCACTGCAGTAAACTTTCGATGAGTCCGTGAGAACGTGTGACGTCATAGATTTTGTCGTCACTTCCTGTTTTCGTTACTGCGGCTGTGGTGCGATTCTGTAACTCGTTATTGGAGTTAACGACACTTTCGTTATCGTTGCGCAGCTTTTGTATACCGTAGAAAAGCTGCGCAACAATAACAAAACTGTCGTTAACTCCAATAACGAGTTACAGAATTGCACCACTGTGCTGCGATTCTGTAACTCGTTATTGAAGTTAACGACGATTTCGTTATTGTTGCGCAGCTTTTCTACGGTATACAAAAGCTGCGCAACGATAACGAAAGTGTCGTTAACTCCAATAACGAGTTACAGAATCGCGGTACTGGCAAGGTAAAACATTCGCAGTAGAAAGATGGCTGCGCTCGAAAAGATGGAGGAAATTTGTTTGGTAGATGCTGTTACCAACGAAAATTTTACATTAATTGTAAACAGGAAGGATGCAACCAGAGCACGAAACGGTAAGGAGAAAATATATATATAATTTGTATTATAAAAAACGGGATAATATAAAGAAATTCTTGAAAATATGAACTCATAAATTAGTAATTAGTATATTTTTTATTTATTTTGAAATATTTTACATGTCAAAACTACTTGTATTTCTTGTTTAGATTTAACCTTGCTACGCAGTTATTACAGCATGCAAGACAGTCAAGAAATATATGTACTTCGCAGCAAGGTATAAGTGATTTTCATTATCAGGGCTTGGATTCTTGAAAATATATCGCATACGATATTTCATAGAAAACTATAGTTCATTTCACGTATATTATAGTTTTTCACTAAATATTGTATGCGATATATTTTCAAGAATCAGAGCCTAGGGTCAGAATGAATTATAACCCTGTTCTTTTTCACTGCACTTCTAAGCTAATGTAATGAGATAGAATAAGACAGATATGCCTTCTTTTATTCTATCCAGGTAAGCAGATTCATCATTTTGATGTCAAAATCGCGATTTTTGCATGAGCTATACTATTTGTTACCTGAATAACTTGCATAAGTTTATTAGTGCAATGAAAAATAATAAGCTTTATGTTAGCAATATAGATAAGCAAATAAACATTATTAAATTCAGCTTGACATAATATGTTTATAATTGTAGCAAGTACCAGTAGCATTCAGCAGACATCAACAGCTAGTCTAGATACAGCAGTAGAATGTGCAGAAGGTAAACCATTGGCAGATGGACAGTTATATATTATTTAAATATTCACATATGTTTTGAGCAAATATTGAATTCCTATTTCATCACATTGCAGGCACACATGCATGGACAAAACAAGAAACTCTCTTACTTTTGGGCTTATATCGTGAACATCAAGAAAAATTTGTTGGTGGAAAGGATACAATAAAAAAGCATTGGGATACTATCTCCCAACTCGTGCAAGAGAGACATTATATAAGTGGTTTCAAGTGTTCTACAAAACTGCAAGCTTTGAAACGTACATATAAGTCTATTATGGATCACAACAATAAAACTGGGAATAACAGGAAGGATTGGGAATATTTACAGGTTAGAATATTCAAATTTATTTGTTTGTTAAGTTATATATGTTAGTGTATGTGTGTGCTTAGTACAATATCCATAATATCAGTTTAACATTTTGAGATTTATTTAACATACAGATAATGCAAGAGTTATTTGATGAGAAACCCTGGATGCAACCTATGGCAGTAGCAGGATCGTATTTAAACGAAAACGAAAATGCTATTGATTTAGATGAAGACAAAGAAAATCTTCTAGAAAAAGATAACGTATAACATGTCTTATGATATATATAAAATAGTGTATGTGTGCGTAAATATATATGATATATATATTGTTTATTGTAAATTTATAGTGTCACTCACTAAAAAGACAAATGTGCGTACATTACTAAATGATTATATATCATTCAGTATGGAAGAACGCGTTAAGCGACGAGAAATTCGGACAAAACAGCATGAAGAGAAATTACTCGCCTTTCAAAAATCGCCTTTCAAAACTCGCCTTTCAAAAATCGAAAATATATTAGAGAGACTGACAGAAAAAGAAGATAAGTCGGAAAAGTAGAAGTCATATTAGACTAAGGATATTTTCTTAGTTGTTTTTTTAAATGTTTTTAATTGTTAAATGTTTTTTTCCTTAATTTTTTATAAAATGTTCCTAGTAAGAATAGTAGAAGTCATATTAGACAAAGGATATATTCTTAAAATGTTTTTTCTTTAATTTCTTATAAAATGTACCTAATAAGAGTAAATACTTTACTATTAAGACTTTACTATTCAGAAATAGCAGTCGAATAAGCACACAACACACCGGATCGATGTCTTCTAAACGCTTCTAAATATCTAAAAGACAGATCCGATATCTAGTCGACTTGCCATTTATAGTTTGATAATTTATCAAAAATGTATTTTGTAATTGTATGAAAATTAATATTATATAATTAATATTATATTAAAAAAAAACTAGTTTATAAGAAATATACAATGTGATACTGATACTGTGATATAGAAAGTGTTCGCGCGTAAAATGAAGCGAACGCGTGCCGGGACCGCTTCGCAAGAAGCGCGGGAGAGTATGGAACGGATCGCAGAAGACGGGTTGCACCAACAAAAAAGAATCGAAATGAATCTCGGTCGCTGCGACGAAATGCTCTTAAATAAATGTATTTAGCCGAGTTACAATTAATCGGAGCGCCGGGAGAAGTGCTTCGGAGCTTCGAGCAGTTGATCTCGCGACGTCAGCGATTTTCGTTAGCGGCGGATGATCGGTGCGCCCGGCTATCGGAAACGATAATCGGCGTAGGACGTTACAAAGTTTTAAGATTTAGACAAAATTCGCGAAACAAAAAGAACAATAAGAAAAAGAATGACTAATCGAGAGTCCGTTCAGGACAGCGAGCAAGAACTGAGTGTCCGTCCGGGACAACGACAGAAATCGGAGAGAGTTCCGGCGGTGGAAAATTCTCGAAAATACACAAAATGATGCTTCGAACGGATTCTCGATTAGAACAAAAAACAAGTCTGATTGGATTAGTTGGCGCTCACTGATTGGTTTAGCTTCGCGACACATCACAAATTTTGTTTGGAATAAGTGTTTTCACGTGTCGGGAGGCCGAACAATCACGCCGAGCGCAGCGAGTGTCGCACGAGACATTAGAATGTCGGAGAGTCGCCTCGTACCTGTACACTGACGTCAGCGGCGACACAGCGATCATGATCGTGTAAACATCACGCGCAGTGTTGCTGATTCTCGGCGAATCCGCAACAGAAAGTGAAAGTACAAATTGTTTTAGTTTCTCAAGTTATATGTTATATGTTAATATTACATGTATTTATTACATTGTATTACATTGTATAAATTATAATTAATTAAAATCGCAATATTATGTTTCAATGATTTGTGATATTTATGGAAAAAAGTATAGAACAAATTTGTTTAAATACAAAACTTATTTTTATTTTATAATTCACATGTTTTGTTTTATGATAAACATAAATAAAAGGCATTTTACGATAAGAAGTACATAATTGCATTTCTTTTATCAACTCCTCCTTGTGTGTCTTCAAATGGTTCTGTTTGTGCACGATTTTGTTCATTTACAATGACAGGAATGTCTATCGTATCGTTTTGCAACAAACATATGTTATGCAAAATGCAACAAGCGATTATATATTTAGGTATTAAATCAGTTCTATACATTGGAAGTGTATCTAAAAGACTTCGGAAACGACCTTTTAATAGACCTATTGAACGTTCAACCATCATTCGTGCAAACGAGGCGAGTGTTGAAACGTATTTGACGCTCAGATAGATAACCATTGTCTTTAAATGGTACCATTATATATTTTGTGAGACGATAGGCTGTATCACCCAATATGTGGCTGTCGTGCGGAAAATTATTATCTGTACACATTTTTTCAAAATTAGACAAACGGAAAATACGCATATCGTGTACAGAACCAACTTGGTCCGTATAACAATGTATAAATTGCAACTGTTCATTACAAACAACCTGTTGAGATATATACATATTAGTTTGTGAATTGTAATGCTAATAAGGAAAGAACATTTACAAAATCAAGTAAAATTTGCTCCCTGCATTGTAATAGTGGCTAACTCATACAATCTCAATCTGAATTTATAATCTGATATAATAATCTAATGATGTAATACAACATTGAAGACATATATTTAGAATTATATACACGCATATATATAGTTAGAGAAATATATCAATATTAAAATATACTATAATTTATCTCTTACCTGTAACTGAATAGAGTAAAACCTTTTTCTATTTATATAGGAATCACTGTTATTTTGTGGGGTAATAATTTTTGTGTGTTCCATCAATTGCACCAATCACACCAGGAAAATCATGATTTCTTTTAATTGTTTCTATACTGTGTTCAGCTTCTTCCACAGTTGGCCAGTGAATAAATGTTGCTACTTTCTTATATAAAGCATTCACCACTTTTTGAACACTTCGCTGTACTTATACGGACACCAAATCTGTCAGAAACACACCTATATAAACAAATAATTTTGTTCAATATTTCTATATTAAATTATATATACTTTTATGGTGTAGTGTTTAATCTTTACCGATAAGAATTCGGTGTACTTATGAACCAGATCGCTAAAAGTAATTGCTTTTCAGGAGATATCGGATGTCTTCCGTATCTGTCGCGTTTACATAATTCAGGCTGTAATAATTCCAATAAAAACGCAAAAGTATAGTAATATTACATTAATTTTTATATTAAAATATATTTTTTATACTATAACGTGCTGAATTAATAATTAATAAAATTCAACAGGTTATACTATAAAAACAAACACTTACGTAAAAAAATTATTATATTATTAAAAAGTTTGCATTTATTTTTTGACGGAGATCACTATTTTCTCGCGGTTTCCGTTGAGCAACAATATGCACGTTATCTATTCGTAAAATTAAATAATAAAGTCGTAATTGAAATATGATAATAAAACTAATTTCTTCTTTTACTAGACTAAATTTATTTTTGCTACGAAAAGAAAAATGTAACAATGGAATATCTTTTACAAAACAAATAACATTTCATTTAATTTTTAATTTAAATTTATTAGCATAAATAAATTATTCTGTCATATACTTTAATAACAAATCATTTTTAAAAGATGTATATATTGGCTAAGAGTGGATTTCTATTAACTTTTCGTCTCTCATTATAATTCTCTCTTCTTTATTTGTGCATTAATACTAAATATTCTTTATATACATATACATTATATATGTGTCATTTATTTATATATATATATTGTCATGTAATTAATATATTTAACCAAGCCGTAAGATCACGAGAAGAGAGGAAGAGCGAGCAAGTGCGCGAGAGAGAAAGAACGAGCGAGAGAGAGAGAGAAAGAGCGAGGTATAGGAGTAGCGAGAAAAATCTCGCGGCTCACGCAGTCAATAAGCTAGACGAGCGGGAAAGAAACAGATAATATGTCGACGCTCGTCTAGTCTACCATGTGCTACCTCGCGTGCGTGAAAAATAATTCCTCGCTTCGCACGTTCCCTTGACACGAGACGCTACCGCGTCTTTTGATGTCTCTGGAGCGTGAAAGATGAAAGAAAAGCGGAGAGATGTTCGCTTAGCGATAAGATCGCCGCTACCTCGCCTCGTGTTTACTGCCGCGCGCCGCTCAATAGTGAGACAAAGACGGAACGATTGTCTGTCGTCTGTCTTTTTCTAATCTACTATCCATTGCATGGAAGTAGTACGGACACGAACCTAGGCGCATTTTACTTTTATCACCGTGAAAGTGCGCCTAGCGGACGTAGTTTAGGCGCATTTTGGTCAGATGGCGTATCTAAAATGCGCCTAGCCATATCCCCCGAAATACGGCCGGTGGCCGCTCTCATTCTTCTCTCTGATATAAGCTATTACGGAACACATCGCCAACACTGCTTTATGACGTCACGTTCACAGCACTGGCAGTGAATATCGGAATGCACCCTATGTAACACAGCGCAAGTGACATGATGTGACAGGTGAGCTACGTTTTTAGCTCAGGTAATACGTGACAGACAAAAACAGAGATACTATTTGGATACTCTCTCTCTCTAGCCGCGGCCCTTACCAGGCCAGCGCTCCTTCTAGTTAGTTATATAGTTCAATGAGTATAGGTGACACAAACTATGTATTTTCAGTAGTGGCAGTGAATATCGGAACCAGCCCCCCGTTTCTCGTAGTTTCAGGTGTCCACTTATTGAAGTCGCGGCGCTGGCAACAGTCAACACAGTTAATATATATGTGTAATGTTAAAGGAAAAAGGTTATATGATATAGGACCAGTAAATGCGTTCCTACATATGTTACACTTTCTAAATTTTAATATGTAGTTACATAAATATACTGTTATATGATAGATAATACAATCTGTAATTTCAGGTAGATAATAATACTTTATTATGAACTTATTGAAAGTCCATTCGCTTTTTTCACAATAGCATAATACAAATTTATATGTATATGTTTTGAATTCTTACTATAGATGTTTGATCCATAATAATATATATATATATATATAAATTAATAAAAATATAAATATATATATATTTCTTTATAATTATATAATCAAAATGTACAACACAAAATAAAATAGATAGTATAAAATAAGGTAGGTACATAAATAATAAAGTATTTTTGTTGTTTTAGGATATTTTTTATTTAATTTTTATATTTCACAGTTTTTTTAATATTTTGACTTTGTTTCTTTTTCACATTATTAATTTTATGACAGTATTGCCTCATGCGCATACAGATGTAAAATTCGATTATTTTTGCTAAAATAGCATCACCATGTTCTTTACATGGAAAAGACAAATTTTCTGTATAAATATTATCTATAATGGTCTCATATACATCAGCACGATGACAATATTTTGAAAATAAGCTTTCTAAGTAAATTATAAATTTAAACATGTTTAAATTTGGATGTGTTAGACGACCATCAGTTTTGATATTTATTAACAGCGCTGCAGGAAAAAGGCTACACGTTATGGGATCAGTAATAGCGTTCTTACATATATCACACTTTGTAAATTTTAAAATATAATTACATAAATATCTCGTTGTACAATAGACGATACAATCAGTTATTTCAGGTAGATGATAGTCATGATCTATTATTATATCATCAAGAATCCATTCGCTGTATTCAACAGCATGATCCAACTTGTCTTTTAATTTTGTTAAGGATTTATCTGGTTTTTCATATAATTGTTTTATATCAGATATAGAAATTATAGGTTTTGTACTATCTGCAATAGAACAATTTCCATAACATGGGGGTTCAAGGATGCTTGAAGTACTCAAAATTTTATATAGTTGGAGAAAGGTAGGGGTTGCGGGATGGTCATTAGATCCTGCTGCTTGTCTTATTGAACCAAAAAATCTCTATGGAACAATATATAGAAACATATTAATACTAACTTGTAATAAAAATAATGTTTTAAATATTTCCTATAATAAACGTTCAAAGGTATTACGAAAAATTAAATATTTTTTGTCACAGTTCTAAAAGGTATTGTATATATTTTTAAATATATCATAGAATATACACACACATGAATTGATGGATTGATTTTATAATCAATATTTTAAGATGATCTAATGTTTTTTATGTACTGTTCTAACAGTGCAAGGTTTTCCTGGGGACGATCCAAAGATGGTCTAAGTATGTAAATAATGTTAGGATTGGGTATATATATATATATATATATACATACATGTGTCTTTCATAATTAAATGTTTGCATATATAGACATATATATATCCAGTCAACAAAATGACATCAAGTGACATTAATAATTTATTAATGACGCCTTTAATATCAATAATACATCATTAAGACGTCTTTAGATGTCATTCTGTTACCTAGAGACACATCCCAGCAAATACGATGTTACATGCAACGTACATGTTAATTAAAATTTCCTACTCAACAATGTAGCTATTATGTAACATGTGTGTTATATAACATTTACATGTTAAGTAGGAAATTTTAACTAACATATATATGTTACATGTAACATTATGATTACTGAAATATGAGCTTTGTTATCAAACCTCGAGTGAATCTTGATTCAAGCGGCCTGTTAAAACAGAGGGAAAACCAGCATTTGTCGTTAAATATTTTACTATATTTAATGTTGATTTTATCGTCACGCGAAGACCTTCAGCAGTTTGTCTTGTTAAAAAATTTTCCTCTTTAATAGTACCATCAAGGACATGTTGCTCCCAAGCATCTAATTTTTCAAGAGATGTCTCTAAAATCTATTAAGAAATTGAACGTTTAGCATAATATTAGCTTCTTCAAAATACATAAATATATAGACAAAAAACGAATATAAATTACAAAACAATTATTAACTAATTGAAAATATTTAATTTACTTTGTAGTCCGTATTTTCAACAGTCAAAACTTCAGAAACCTTCAGAAACTTTATTTCGATTTAGTACATCAAATAAGTTATTTATCCATTCACAAAAGTTTGCAGTGTTATCACATTCTTGTAATTCAGGTAAGAAATTTTTATAAAATCTCAATCCATGAGACATCGATTTACTAAAAACCTATAACAATGGCGTTTATATAAAGTTTATATTTTGTAAACTATTGGACTGTTCTATTAAATAATCTGTTAAAACGTTAAATAAAATACTGTTAAGATGTTTTACTTGAGTAGCTAGATGAACTCTCATTTTAGCTGCGTTAGTAAGTATTAAATGATTGGTTGTTATTTTTGGACATATTCGCATTAGAGCTAGTAGCGATTTATCTTTATTATGTAATATTCGGAAATAATCCCATTTGATATGTTTTTCATCAGAATTGAGCTAAAAATAAAAACGAAAGAGATTAAATATTTTAAATTTTCGCATTGTGAATAAATATTTGACTTGGTTTCCAACTTTGCGCCGCATTCTTTGTGGATTTGTTTTTGGCGATTCGTGAGAATTCGTGAGAATTTCATTTCACTTTCTTAGAATAAGGATCGATTTTATATTGAATATATAGAATATCAAATTGATCCTCATTTTCAAGAAATGAAGTAAAAGGTTCACAAAACGTCAAAAACAAATCTATGAAGGACGCGGCATAACGTCAAAAGCTAAATGAAATATAAGAGAAATTCACTATTTTTTCGAAAAACAATAATAATACTTCGATTTTCTGAAATCTCTCTTAATAGTACATTATGCACGAAGTAACACACAACCACATAAAAATTGAGTTATTATTTTACCTGTAATGGTGTACTATATAATCGATTTCTAATAGTTTTGATAAGGTGTGGTGTATCTGAGAATACATATATATAACGTCGTCCCCGTTTACAGTGGGGTGATTAAAAACATTAATTAAATCATCTTTTTTTCCAGATACACCTACAATATTCCAAAATTTTCTATTAGTTGCAGCACCGTCAGTAATTATACCATGGACTTTAACATTGATATTTTCTAATAATGCAATAGCCTATAATATGAAAAAAATAAAGACAGTATGAAGCATATTACATATTTAGCAATTTTTTGTTGAATTATGAGAAAAATATGATATATATAAAAATATTTGCACTGCATATTGTATATACCTTAATTACTAGTTGCGCAAGTACTTCTCCTGATACAGGCCCCTTGGAAGCAAACACTGCTACTGGTTGGGAATAAGAATCTGCAAGTGGCTGAAACATTATTACTAATCCATGGTCTGCTTTATCATCAAGATTAAATGATGGTATCCCTTCACTTCCAAAGTCAATCAACCCTGTATATGTGAGATTCTTAGAGTTCACATTAACAGACTCTAAGATGTATTTCATCGAGCAAAATTACACCATGTTTTTGTCTCTCTTCTTTTTTTTCCAATGCTAATTTAAACATCTCAAAAAATTTTGTGTCGAAACCGCATGGTGTATCAATAAGTGAAATATATCTAAAACCAATTCATATATTGCATTGTTATATAAAAATCGCCATATACTCATACTATATTATACATATTTCTAAGTAGAAATTATATTAAAATAATAAAAAAATGTACGTATATTACCTTTGCATAGTTCTAATACATGGAAGGGGTAGTATTTTGTTTTTTCTTAAAAAGTTATAAGCTTTAGGTGACTTCATATGTAATAACATACATAATAGTATTCAATCTTCACTATATCTGTGACCTTTAATATTTGTATGTTTCGCAGCTTTTATTATTTCTTGTATTGCAGTTAACTGATGTTGAGAAATTTGTGTTTCTTTTAATTGGTTTTTTATGTTCTCTATTAAAATTTCTTTTACTTTCATCATATTATCTGCAAGTTCTTTTCTCAATTTATTTGATATATATTTAGCTCTATTTTTTGCTTTTTGTGCTTTATAATATCGTTTGCGTAATAATAAAATTTTCTTTTGTTTTTCTGTTTTTGATACAGCTATTTTTATTCTTTTAATTGATTTCATTATTTTTCTCCGACGGTATTTTTGATTTATAGATTTGTTTGCAATGGCACAAAATTTACATTTCTGGGATGAAAGTAATAAACATTTCTTGTGTCTCCATATACCATTAATATCTTTAAAAGCTTCATTATATTCAACATCTTTAATCTCACTTTTATTTGTACCACAACATATGTCAAGGCTATCAAAAGAAAATAATGTCTCTTGTAGCAGTTCTATTCTATTTATATTATTATAAATCTGTATGTGTGATGGAATATTTAAAACGGGTTGCTTTAAGACATTTATTTGTAATGTCATATCTTCTTTGAGTATGACTTCTTTAATAGGGTTAAATGAATATCTGTCATTATAATTTTCTATTTTGTTGCATGTTGCTAAAAAGAATACCAATAATCGTGTGTCACTACTGCAATATTGTATGTGCATCCATTGACTTGGCATATTAAACTGTTTTCTGTTTATACTATCTATTAAGCTATCAAATGATAACATTGTCGTACGATCCTCTATTGTATTATTTAATGATGGTACTATCACATGTTCATTTTCTTCATGTTGTTCAATATGCAGGTCATGTACATTTTGATCAATATGTATAGAATATGTATCTTCTATATTTGGGGTTTCTTCAAACCAGGGGAATTGTGAAGGCACAACCCCTTTACGTAGCCTTGGAATTTTAAATGGCGCAGACTAAAGAAAATATTTACAATATGACAATTAATAATGACAAGTATAACTTACATAGTTGTTATTTAAATGATTATTATTTAATAAGTCAACAAGTGAATATTGCTGTTATATATATATAAATTATTAAACATTATTGACTATATTGCCTACTTTATACTGATTTAATACTTGTACTAAATAGTAACTTTCTATTTAATAATTTTAATTTATGCATGTAAACAATGGTTTATTAAACTAGTATAATAGTTTTTTTGATGAATATTATATCAGTATTAAATGATCGGTGTAAATTAAGCAAATGGAAAAATGACTTAGATAACTAACATAACTTACCACACCAAGAACATTTCCCTTCTCATCACAAATTTCACGTTTCCACAAAATATCACTACTTAAAAAGTGATGATGGCATACAGCTTGTTTTGAGTTGATAGTTATATCGTTTCTCCTTAAAGCTGCTTGCCATGCTTTTCTCACATTTTCGTCCTTTGGCACATAAAAAAAATGAACTGTTTCATGATTAGAAGTGTAACCTGATGTACAACCAAGTGCAATACAGCGCGGCATCATTTAATTAAATTAAGATTACTTTTATTAGATACATATTTGATTTTACTTTTTATTTTGTTATTTTTCTCGCGAAGCTTTAACACACTTCTAACCTCAAGTCATTGAAATTACAGATGTAAACACATGGTAACTGTTGCTAGCGCCACGTAGCGGCTTGGCTTCATTACGTAGACATACCGTAACAAAGGATATAATAGCAAGTGTCAGGGGCCTGATCGGAACGCAGCCTGAAGGTCATTCTACAATACGTGTCGTAAGTTGTAAGCCGTAAGAACTGACCAATTATAGCCGATTATTTTTGTAATAATCGACTGTGATTCGCCAATTCTTACGGCTTACAACTTACGACACGTATTGTAGAATGACCTTAAAGGCTCGTCTACATTAGCTGTAAGAGTAAGGCTGTAGGGTTGCAAGACACGAAATGAAATATTTTCATTCGCTGACAGCTTACGTTACAGCCTTACTCTTACAGCTATTGTAGACGAGCCTTTATAGCCGCTTACTTTTGTAATAATCGACTGTGATTCGTCAATTCTTACGCTTACAACTTACGACACGTATTGTAGAATGACCTTAAGCCAGCGGCACACGGTGCTTGTTTCCGAGCTGGATTGCTTGCTGGATGAAAATACTGCGTTCTGATTGGTACATTTCCGAAGATGGATGGAAATACACTAATCAGAACGCAGTATTTTTATCTAACACGAAAACAAGCACCGAGTGCCGCTGGCTTTAATGGCAGCACCAATCAGAGGAGGAAACATGATCCGCTCCACTCTCTCTAGATTCTCCCTGGCTGGACGACCGTAGAATTGTGCAGAGTTGCGCTCTCTTGTCTCTCGTGTCGTATTCGTGGCCGAGTTCGACGACGATCAGCGACGAGATGCGGTGCCGTCTCTGCTGACAGGCATGGCGTTTGACGGCGTTTGACGAGAATCTACTAGAAAAGTGTGCGCGGGCTCACGTAGTGCGCAACGAGGGTGATTGCTCGTCACCGTCATCGTCGTGGCCGCTGTAGATCTGTAAGATCGGTGCAACAACGACTGGTGCGTACACGCGCAGTGAAAAAAATGTGAGGCCCCGAAGCGACAGCGGGTCCGGAGCTCGTTGAAAGTGAACGAGAGACGGAGAGAGAGAGAGAGAGAGAGAGAGAGAGAAAGTGTGAGAGAGAGGGAGAGAGAGAGAGAGAGAGAGAGAAGAGACTGAGAAGAGGGAAAGAGACGAAGGAGGGCAAGAGAGAGAGAAAGAGAAAGAAAGAAGGAGAGGGAGGCAGAGAAAGTCGCCGTGCCGAACGGAGAAGCGAAGGAAAGGCGAGAGGAGACGACACACCGAGAAGCTTCTTGTGATTTCGGAATCTCGGCGACGAAACGGTGAGAAGATACACACGGTAATAATACGAACGGCGCTACTTCGCGATGTTCTTTCAACTCCACACCTTCTCAGCACTCTTTTGTAATTTGTTTCCTTTTTCTCCGGTCCCCTTTCGACCAAAGCCTGATGATCATGCGGCTGTTTTTTCTCCTTCCTAGTGCGGGAAATGTAGGAAAATGCAACGGAAAGTGGACCGCTACCTCGCGCGAAGATCATCAGAAAATTCAGTAATCTGTTTTTTTTTCTTTTTTTTTTTCGAGATATACTTTTTTTACTTTCTCACGCGAGGTAGTCTCTTCCTCTTCGATTTTGTTTTCCTAGAATATTCGCGCTTTTGTAGTGTTATTTCAATATAAGATATACATAAGATGTATATAAGTGCGACTAAAACAACAGATGCATACATTCTGATGCACGTTGATTGTACGAAATGCCGCTTGCGCTCGTGAGAATCGACTTCGCGGACAATGCGCAATGCTCGTTCGCAGATAAGGAAAATGTTTTTGAATCACCTGTGTGTGCGTACGTTCATATTACGCGAGTCCGGCTGCTTTATCTAATCGCACACTGCTACATTTTCCATGCTCGGCACGAAACAAATGTATTCTCTCGTTTCGCGCGGAAAAATAGAAAACAAGCGGCAAGGATAGGATAGATCGGGTAGACGTCATTGATAAGAGACATACGGTTAAATCTAACCTAACCCTAACCTAACCCTAACATCTCAGAATACCGATACATTTCAAATCGTACAAACAAGTTGTAAAAGAAAGGTTCTCAAGATATATGCGAGGTATATAACATGTAGTCAAAATAACATTTATATAATATATAGGATGTTTAAAAAAAAAGCTTACGACTTTAAAAGCAAGTAATGCTCATAAAATAAAGGAAAAAGGTCCTGACATAAACATCTTTGTATTGTAGAATTGCGAATTTATTTTGCTTCAGCTTATTTTGTATTTAGCATTCGACAACATTTTAAATAGGTCCTTCGGTGAAAGATGAATTGGATAGTATGGACCAGTCTCATGGTCCTCTTATTATCCTGATTTAAATTAAATCTTCTAGAATTTTTTTATGAAGATTTCTTATGAGCACTGGGTCTGTTCTTTACAGCTGCATTGCTGAACTGGTGCAACTATATTTTTTCTCACTCTAACTTATTGCACTAGTTCAGCAGTGCAACTATAAAGAACAAACTCCTAGATAAGCAACAGACGAATTACATCAGAGAATACAAAACAGAGAATACAGAATGCTTCTCAAATAGTTAGAACAAAGTCGAATATTTTTGAAAGAGTCTGCAATTCTATGGTATAAAGATGTGAAGCGAGTGTAGAAATAGGAGGAGGACATGTAGAATATCTCCTGTAAACTTTGTAAACATCAGAAACAAGTAGGTCATTTGCTTAAAATAAATAATTGTTTATAACTCTAACAATATTAATTTTCCAATCCATGTTTATTAGGACTTTTTTTCCCTATTTTGTGTGAATACTGCTTGCTCTTAAAGTCCTGAACCTTTTAAAATATCCTATATACAGATATGTATTTATTTAGGACAGAGACATAAAAGTATGTAAATATACACCGCGATAAGAAAATGTCAGGGTTGGGAAAGTTACTTTTTAAAAGTAACTCGTTACCGTTACCATTACTTTCGGTAAAAAGTAACTCGTTGCCGTTACTCGTTACTGATCTTAAAAAATAACGCGTTACCGTTACTTGAAAGTAACGATATTTTATTTCGTTACTTTCCGTTACTTTTTTTTGTTGTAAATCCAGGATTATAAGAAAGGTGCTAAGACAAGATATAAATCGGACATAAGACGATTAGAAATATATATATATATATATTTAAATATTTTTATTATTTTATGTTATTAAGTATTGTATTTAATGAAAAGTTTCTTAATTAGTGGATATGAATTTAATATTTGGACATTAGTGCCTGTTGACTTTAAAAATCTTTGCCATTCATCATAGACAGATTTCTCATTTGATGTTTGCTATTTAAAATTAAAAAAGTCATCGTTATTATTGTGCTTATCAGATATCAAAAAATTTTTAATTGAAGGAATTCCTTATAAATCTTCTAAATACGTTTGCGCAAGTTTTCACTTATCTTCAGCTAACCAACTCAATTTGGGATGCAAACAGCTGGCAATTATCAATTCTTCTTTTTCGAATGTAGTACAAAACCTAAAGTTGAATCAATAAAATTAAATATGAACATATTGATTTTTCTTTTTGATCAGATGAATGTTGTTTGATGAACATATGTATTAACCAAATTACACCAACTTACCTTTCTTTTACATCTTTCTGTATAGCTAAGGCCAATGGATGACAATATGTGAGTCCATCTTTATTGGTTCTCATTAAATTCAGCATAAAACAAAAAATGCATAGAAATTTAATACAATTAAGTTTAATTTTATAAAAATTAAAAAGTAACGATTAAAGTAACGGACGTTTTGTTACTCGTTACAAAAAAAATGTATCGCCGTTACTTTTTCGTTACTGACACCAAAAAGTAACGGCGTTACCTAATCGTTACTCAAAAAAGTAACGAGACCAGTAACGGCGTTACAAATAACGCGTTACTTCCCAACCCTGGAAAATGTAATCTTCATATCAATTCCTCGTAGTAATAACTATCTCAATATCGGATGTTTATAGACCATCCTACCTTGTCGCGATAGTATAGAATTCTCGTAAATTGAAGTTTCGCTGATTCTCCATGACGAAGTACAAAGCTATCATCGCGAGTATCGCGCACTGTCATGTCGCGGAGACTCATGTAATAACAAACGCGCGATGCAAATGATTCAAGGCAAAATGACGCACTGAAAAGGAAACCGGAACAAACGCTCGGAATCTCGTGATCGCGTGCCGATAGGACAGAGAGGACGAGAGTAGCAGCTCGTCGTGTCTCATGTCAAGAAGAGGAGCCTTGTGTCTCTCTGCGACCACGTAGAATGGGTGAGAAAATTATCGAGTTATCAGCTTTGTAGTAGCGACTGAAGCTTGGATATCAGTCAAACATTTGAACTGGATTCAGGTCTCGACGTGAGTCACTGGTTGGTCAACTGAATTTTTCCGTCTACGTTATAGGCTAATCATGATCCACAGACGGCTAATTGTTTATAGGGATTGAATTTAAAAAAACTTATAACTATGATATTTTAATAATGGTAATCTCATTCTAGATCTTAACGACCTATTGCGCAAACGAAAGAAGAAAAATCACTCGTTCGCAGTTTAAGCAAATACGATCGAATCTAAAATACCTATCCGTGCTAAATGTCGATCAAACTTTCACTTGAATTTAAGTTTCTGCTGAATAGAGCTTAAAGCCCAGAACGAGCTTTAGTCGATGTTGGTGGAAACGGACACGAGGCGATTAGATTTTATCGCGAGTTGCTTAGCTACCGATCATTGCCTTGGTTTTGTTTCTTCGATTTGTTCCTTTTTTTAGCTGCACTGTATTATATTATACTTTGGCTGTGTTTCAAAATTATTAACAGCGCTGGGAATCCATAGTATACGTAATATGAACTATAACTTTTCAGTGCTGGCAGTGAATAATATTGGAACGCAGTCCTAGTTTAGGGTGAAATAAGCATGTATTCGCGAGATTCCAAGAGAGAGAGAGAGAGAGAGAGAGAGAGAGAGAGAGAGAGAGAGAGAGAGAGAGAGAGAGAGAGAGAGAGAGAGAGAGAGAGAGAGAGAGAGAGAGAAAATACAGAAAATGCAGCTAAAATCGGCTCTTATCCACGTTAGAGTTAGAATCAACCGCCATAAATCACTGAACGATTCTCTTTCCTCAAGCTCTGTGTAAAACAACTAAAACAGCTTGACTATTTTCTTCTAGATGATACATAGTTCGACCCATGACGTAAATACAGAATGTAAATTAAGCTGGAGGCCAGGTTGAAGCGTCGACCCGCATAAGCGCGACTAAGATCCCGTCAGGGCGATCGTGCGATCATAAGGACCGTGTCGTGTTGCACTTCCTGCACTTTCCTTCCTTTTCTGCCTGTGAAGCCCGAGAGAGTGATACACCCGCATCGGCTCGAAAGACGGAAAGTCCGAGAAAAGCGCGGCTGAAACGGCGAACGCACGGCGCGCATTATAAATAACGCGCTATTTGGAGTCGCGCGTTGTGCGCGCGCGGTGCGGGGTGACGTCTTCCGCAGAAACATGGAGGCGATTGCGCGTCGCCTGAATTTGCGTCGCGACGGGACGTGGAGGCGCGTTAGAAATCGCGAGTTGGAATCGCTTGCTCGACCGATCGCGAGCTTCTCCACCCGTATCTTCCTTCGTCCGCCCGCTCTGCTGAATGATTCGAAGTCGAATTTGGAAGTTTCCCTCGCTTCAAAATGACGAGGCGCCGATAATCCCTCCATTGCATGCGCATCGGAGGCTCTTCACGATTCTCGCAGTTGTGGATCTCACATGTAAACACGGAAACGATCGTTTAAGACTGCGTTCGCGGAAACTTCACCCGGATGCATTCGGGTATACCTTACGTCCTTCGGAAACCTTAACGGGTAACGCTCAAGTGATAACAGTGAAGTTGTTCGGAAACTCTGTTAGGTGAATGATTTTCCACTCTGGAATTTCAGGGTGGATTCAGGTAAATTGTTATATTTGGTGGGGTCTTTAAATAGCGTTTTCGATTTATTGATTTCATCCAACTCGATGTCGTTCTAGGTGCGTTCCGAAATACGTTGATAGTATTGAAAATCTATAGTCTATCGTTCACCATTGTCTAATCAACTACCGTTCGCCATTGTCTGTCACTATCTATCTACCGTTCGGAAATTACTAGCACCCTGCCATTATCATTATCACTCATTCATTTCTACTCGCAGGTGAAGTTTCCGAACGCAGCTGAACGAATATCCATGTCGCGGACAGGTACGCGAAGTGAACTCAACGGCTTTGCTCTCATTCGTAGATACAGAAGTACCCTGAGATCACGAGACGCGAACTGCTACGCGGTGGATCTTTGTCTCGCGCTTTCGCGGGACGGGTATAATTACGCAGAACCCCAAGACAGACTCCTGCTTCTGAAGAAGCAGGACTCGACTCATCGAACAAATGCTACTTCTCAGCGAGCTCCAAACGCTGACAGACGTCTCACTCGATGCTATATAACAGAGTTCATGTCTCGTTTCACGTTTCGGAGTAAAGTGTTCAGCGTTTTGCTCCTCGCCTAGCAGCTCCCGATCGCCCCAGAAACGTCGTTATCCGATTACTTCACGCTCGGTCGGACCGTCGGCGGCGATGACGCACCGAAGCGACGAGTCGCCGTTCGCATGATACGTCGCGTTGCGTGCGGAGTCTCGTGCGTCGTCGTCGGTCGCCGCGCGAGACGCTAACCCGCTCGGTTTCGTTGAAGCGATCTCGCTCAGAGGGGAAAAAAACGTCGTTCTCAATTACTGCGAACTGCGAGCGCTTCCCGCCGAGCGCGCGCGCGACGCGTAGACGCGCCGCCGCGCGTCATCATCGTCGTGCACAGCCAGCCATGGTCGATCGCGTTTCGCGAGAGAATTGGAATAATTGCCGCCCCGGTAGCGGCTGTCGGTTGCATAACGATGTATTCCCACCTCCGTCGTGTAACACGCGCAGTTCCGCAGTTCTGACCCATCGGTTTCCCGCCGGAGAAACATTCACGCTCGCCGGTACAACTCGCGCGCGCGCGCTCGCGCGGAATCGGTGACGTGGGAAAAGATCACAACAACGATGACGGCGGCGAGAAACGCGTCTCCCGCGAATTATCGAGAAGAGCCTCGCGTGCGCGTGAGGTTAACGGAGAACGTCGGCGGGGAAATATCGACGATCTGTAAAAGCCCTCGCTGCGCGCACACGCCGTTCGCGCTGTTCGTCACGTACCAGAAATTTTCGCTGCCATCATCGTCGAGCTATCTATAGACTGTAGTAATAATAATACACATAGGGTGTCTCAAAGCCACCGCTCAAAGTCGCTCTCTCGTCCGCGAGCGCGATCGCTCGAGCACGTCTCATTCCGTCGAGTCTCCATGTGACCGACACTCCGATAAACATCTTCAAATTCGTTTTAGGTTGCCCACGCTCCGACTTGTGTGTGCGTTTTAAGTTACGTGACCGAGAAAGCGGAGAGCGCGGTTTCTCGTTCACGTCGTTCGCCCTTCCCGAACGTTCCCGTCTTCTTCCTTCCTCGAGATTTGCTCGCGGACGCCCGCCGTTAATTCGAGCGCTGATTATCTCGGATCCGGTGCTGAATCGTTAAGTGTTAACCGCAGATAAGAGGCGCGACGAGATTGCTTTGAAACGCACTCTGTGCATCTGTACATCTCCCTCCTTGTGTTCCCATCATGCACGATCGCAATCGCGAGGATCAGAATGTGCTTCCGTTCATTCTGAAATGCGCGATCCGTCACACGGAAACGTGTATACGCGGGCTGTTATTATTATTACGACACGGATTTAATTGCGATCGCTCCTTATCGTTTCTCGTCGTCTCCGATTCGCTGCTCGTTAATTCGAATCACGACAGGCTCTCGGACGCATTACGAGAGAGCGTTTGGCACGAGACCGAGAAGTCGCATTTAGCACTAAATGAGCACGCCGAGAATACGGGTCTGTTTATTGGACGCGGCTTTTCTCGCGGGTTTCTACTGCGAGGAAAACGCGTGCGTGCTGCGCATACACATACACACGCGTTCTCTCTCTCTCTCTCTCTCTCTCTCTCTCTCTCTCTCTCTCTCTCTCTCTCTCTCTCTCTCTCTCTCTCCTTCTTGGTCTATTCTCTTCCATTTCTGTCTCTCGGTCGCCTCGGATTCCTCGCATTCCGCATTCGGCCGCGCGCATTACGCGCTTCGCTCGTGCAGGCGAATGTATACAAGTTAATTAAGCCCCGTCATCTGATAGCGGAAACAAACGCTCGGATTTATTTTGACTTATTTCGATTGTAGATACACAAGGAGGAATGTCCCGTAACAATGGACCTGGTCTCTACGAGTTTCTTATGGAAGCCGAGCTGCAACAGTATTATCCTGGCATTCGAGGTATTATCTTCGAGTCCTCGTTTCTCTCATTCGACACATTCTTAAAGCCTAATTGTTGAACGATCAGTCACGTTTGTTTATACGTCCATCGAGGACACACGTGCCTAAATTGCACAGTTACCGAAGTGTTCGCGCGAGACTTCGTGTTGTTACCAAAGCGTTAACAAGAAGTACTCTCGTCTTCTGTCCAGGGGACTTGAAGGTGCAAACAACGGCGCAACTGAAGTATGTGACGGAAGAAGATCTGAACGCGATAGGGATGAGCAAGCCAGAGATGCGTCGTCTGAAAAAGTACTTTCAGAAGCACTTCCCGCAGAATTACCTCTCCAAGTTCAAGAAGATGCTGCTGCCGAAACGCGAGGAGCAGTCGCCCGGTGCTCTGAGCATGCTGCCGGAGGAGCGACAGGACAAGCCACCGGTTCGCGTTCCCAACAAGCACATGATACCGGCGGACGCGATCATCGTCAACAAGGAACTGGGCACCGGTGAATTCGGCATCGTGCAGCAGGGAGTGTGGACGAACGACGGCGAGAGGATACAGGTGGCGATCAAGTGTTTGTCGCGCGAGAGGATGCACAATAATCCTATCGAGTTCCTGAAGGAGGCCGCAATCATGCACTCGATCGATCACGAGCACATCGTGCGCATGTACGGTGTGGTGCTTGACACGAATTCATTGATGCTGGTCACGGAACTGGCGCCGTTGCGCTCGTTGTTGGAATGCTTGAAGGAGCCGAGTCTTCGTGCCAGTTTCCCGGTCTTGTCGCTCTGCGACTTCGCCGTGCAGATCGCCGACGGGATGCAGTATCTGGAGCAGAAGCGACTGATACATCGTGACCTCGCCGCTCGGAATATTCTTGTGTTCTCCAAGAACAAGGTCAAGATCTCAGACTTTGGTTTGTCGCGCGCATTGGGAGTCGGCAAGGATTACTACCAGACGAATTTCAACGTCAACCTGAAGCTGCCAATCGCATGGTGCGCGCCCGAGTGTATATCTTACCTCAAGTTCACGTCGGCGAGCGACGTTTGGGCGTACGGTGTGACCTTGTGGGAGATGTTCAGCTATGGCTTTCAACCGTGGGCGGCGTTGACTGGTCATCAGATCCTCGAGGCTATAGACGAGCCGAATTTCCAAAGGCTGGAACAACCTGACTGCTGTCCCAAGGACTACTTTGCCCTCATGCAGCAGTGTTGGCAGCACGATCCACTCAAGAGGCCGAAATTCTCTGATCTGATCAGCGTGCTACCCGACCTAAAACCGGAGCAGGTGCAGGCGGTTCAGGACAGCATCGATCCGAGTCAACTCGTTTACAGGCAAAGCGATGTGATCACGGTCCTCGACAAGGGTAGCAGCAACACGCTGTGGAAAGGCGTGCTGAACAACGGCAAGACCGGCTATTTCAATCCGGCTCACACGATAGCGTACATCGGCTCGAATCTACCCAGCAACAAACCCGGCGAGTTCACGCGCGGAGACGGCAAGAACGCATTCTCCTCGCAGCGTAGGAAAATCCGCACAGACATGATATCGTCGCCGCAAGGCGATCTCAAACATACCGGTCACGTGGGTCTGGACGGCGCATACTTCGGTGACATTAGTTTCCTCGGCGGCAAATACCCGCACTTGCCCCGCCAAGTGGTTACTCCGTACAAACCGCAGGAGGACGTAACTGATAATTCTAGTCAAATCGTAAGTCAGGATGCGAGGAGTGTCGATGTGAACAGGGAATCAGTGAGGGACAGTAGAAACCTACAAGAGACCCAACAGAGCAAACACGGTATGTACTAGCACTTTGTTTCCGGGAAACATTGAATTTATCAAATCGTTACTTGTATCGCTTCAACAAAGATAAAATGTCTATATTTGGTCAAATTTACATTCGTCTGTGCTGAAGCGAAGCAAGTTCTCTAAGTAACCGGATCAAAGCGCTGGTCGAACGTCAGTTACCTTTGATCTTAGTAATTGATCTTGCTGCGTTGCGAATAATGCGATCTTGTGTGGTTATTAGAGAGCTTATGGTCCGATACGAGTTCGGAGATATGCCATGTGACCACGACGGCCAACGCGAGCAAGCAATCTATGACGACCAACATGGGCAGCAGTACCGACACTCTCGGAGCTGACCACGAATACCACGAAATCAGCGACGAAGAGAACCAAGACAGTCCGTTGAGATTCGATAAGGCGTTGAATTTCGACTTTGGCCCGAGTCTTCTGGCAGAGATGGATCAGATGTTCCGATCGCTAGGTAAAAAGCGAGAATCAAAAGATTTCAGACATATTTAGTCTTCTAGTGCCCCTCTCTCCTTCTCCTTCTTTCCCTTCTTTTCTCCCTCTTTCTCATAATTTCTTCCTCTGTCTCATAATGAGATAACATTTGTGATATTATATGTACTCTCCACAGGTTCTTCCCCTCCACCACCGCCACCCGGTCATCCTTTACCCACCGAGCATGAATCGAGCAACGTGAGAAATGAACTGCGAGAGATACAGGCGAAACAGTGTAGCAAGAAGAAACAAGCCACCGTGAGTCCAATAAATGTACAGTAATCTTTTATTATTTATGAGTTTATGTGTTATATATCTCCACAGTGTTACGTTTCTCTTACTTATTATTTGCGGCTCTTTAGATATTATTTTCATTTATATTTATACATGTTGTATGTATGTGTATATACATATATATATATATATATAGTATATACACACACATATATATACAGGGTGTCTTATAACTAATCTGGCAGAGCTCGTGGAGACATAGAGCGGATTAAGACAAATATAAAAGTCCCATACCATTTTATGAGATTCGCAATAATTATCGAGTTATTAATGACAGAAATCTGAGGAATGAGTGCATGCCGAGACGTTATGGGAGGAGCATCTAGCCGCTCAGGCTAGAGAGCACTGCCCAGTCGACAAAGGAATTGTTGCCTCTCTCTCTCTCTCATTTCGTTAGAAAATGGGTTCATTCAACCAAACATATTTTCCGTGTAGACTTGAATAAAACGATAGGACACGATGAGTCTCTACGCGAATTCTATCATACTCTAACAATTAAATATTCTCCTAACGATAGAGTACAATAGAGTACGATGAAAAGTGTTCATCGTACTCTATCTTTACGCGATATCATTTCTTTCGGATCCGATGCAGCAAAACGATAGATTGCGATAGAAAACGATGAGAATCTCTGTAGATCTCATCGCTCTCTATCGCTTTCTCCTTTTCGATGTTTTCCTTGATCAAAGAACTTTTGAATCTTGAACTTTACAATTCAATATGAGCTATCTGTGGTACCTCATAAAATAATCTCATAATTGTAATCGCGAATATTCAGCGGCCATATCGGCGCGAGCTTAGACGCGGTGCGGCGGGATGTAGGAGCGGCGAGGTAAGGACATAAACATTGGCGCGTCGTCCTTCCTCTCGCCGCGCGCCGGCAACAGTTCCTTTGTCGACTGGGCAATGCTCTTTAGCCCGAGCGGCTAGATGCTCCTCCCATAACGTTTCGACGTGCACTCATTCCTCAGATTTCTGTCATTAATAACTCGATAATTATTGCGAATCTCACAAAACGATATGGGACTTTTATATTTGTCTTAACCCGCTCTATGTCTCCACGACCTCTGTCAGATTAGTTATAAGACACCTTGTATATACATATATATGTACATACATACATACACATATCAAGTTGAGAAATAAAAAATAAAGTTGCTCTGATTTACAATCGATGATTTGCAAGGGCGGTTCTTACGCACACCGATACTGAATCTTGTATGATACGTGTGCAGCGCAGCAAACCTCTCCGCAATGTATTCGTTCATGAGAAAATAGAAAGAAAGAGAAGGACCGCGGAAATGTTAACCTCGCCGTTGATATCGATGGAGACGGTAAACGTTTCTCTTGTATCTAGGTGAAGCCTATCTCAGCCGCCGATCAGAAAACTCTCTACTCAGCCATTGCTATGGCACAGGAATTGACAGCACGTTCCATGACAGATCTTGAACATCCACCGGAGTCTCCCCGAACACCTGCCAGTCCTTCAAGACGCAGAAAATTCTCTTTTAAGTTGCCACATCAACACAGTCCTAAACCAGACAGACGACACTTTTCCGAAGAAGCCGCCAGTATACCTGACATACAGGTACATAAAACGGTTGTTTTGTTTCATCTCACAGAGTTATGTTAGAGAGATCACGCGTGAGATCGAAAGACTCTTATAACAAAGGAAGACGCGTTAACAGGAAGAACGAATATATCCCTCGTGTTGTTTACATACTCATTTACACAATCGAGAATTTTAATGTTAATTCGTAGGATCGTTAGAAAAACTCGCATGGTGGGGAAATTTCCCAGCCACTCGGGAACCTGAGGCGATAATATACTAACTGACGCAAACTTTATACGCGCGAGCGAACGACGACAGGAGAATTCTGAATTGTCGGTTGAATTCATCCTTCTTCGCGACCTTTTTACTCCCCGCTGCAGACCAGTCGCGGACACGTCGTTTCCCCTAGAGTTATTCGACAACAGAGGCAGTTCTTCCTTTGTTCTTTCAAGTCGTATTTAACACCGAAGCAATATGATGATTTACACACACTATTACACTTCTTACATTCTCGAGCATACGGAATCTCGTGCGGAGGATCGCTTCGCAAGTCGAGAATCGTCGGTAAATACGACGAAATATGGTCGTACGCAGGCTTGGTTATGATTCGGATCTCGATATGATAGGGTAGAGATGATTAATACATGCTTTGACATATACCGTCTGAAAACTACTTTGGAAGCTGTTATGGAACAGAGTTAATTCCTGCTGCCACGTAAAGTGAAGAGTAGGTATTACATATGTATATAACAATCGCATCTACTAACTATTAACAACTCACTCTGAGATCGATCGATTGTACCTGAAGTCCTTTCGTTTTTAACCTAGTGCTTATTCACTTACAACACGACTAATATCTCGACTTCCCCGTGACCCTTTTCCTCTCTTTCTCACTTTCACTCTCGTCACTCTCGTCTCATTTATTTCTGTATTTTTCGTTTACTTATGATTTGACGTTTGATCTTTAATTGCATCGCAAATCGAACTGTTTTGTTTTAATTTTGCGATCAATGCAAACTCTCTAAGTATCTCTTGTCGACTGTAAAACTTGGTGTGCGCATATAACACACGTTACTGATACGACACACGATTGCACCTATCTGGCATGATTTGCTTGATTTGATATAATGCACTTGGTTGTGAACTCGAATTATGCATGTCGTGTTGGAATTCTCTCGCGAACTTCTGCATGAAGTGGTTGTGCTCGAGCCTGCAGTCCCTCTCGTCCACAGTATCTAGCATAGAATCCCTCGGCGCGCCGTCCACCTTGAAGTTACCCCTGTGGGACAAGGCGTCGGCGGAGTTCTGCTTCGCGAAATCGCGCGAGTTGCTGACGAAGCCGAGCGCTTGGGCCTCGTATGTAGACATGGACTTCGACACGCACATATTAGATAATGCGGCGACGAAGCAGAACCTCGTCAAGTCCACTGAATTCTTGGAGAACGGAAACCGGAAGGGCAACGCGAATTGCGAGGCCGCGGCCGACGTGGACGGTAAACTGAATATACGCCATCAGAACGGCAAGATCTTCAACCTGGAGAACTCCAACTTCGATTTCCCGCGCGAGGTAAAGCGGGTATCCACCAGTTACGTGGAGCGCTACTTCGAGCAGCCCAAGTACTTCGACGACGAGCCTATCCTGGGCTGCCCCGGCGGCGAGAAGATGTACTTTGGCGACGAAAAATTGGACAAGTACGACAAGATCAATAATCTGGAGCAGCCCAACAGGTCGGCGTATTACTCCAACGTGCCTGAGCAAGGCTCGTCGGTCGGTGGTAGGCCCAATCAGGCGTTGCAGAATAAGCCGAGCAACTGCGAGCCGCAATTGAAGGACAATATCGCGCATTTTGAAGCGCGAGCCGACGAGAATTTCGACATGTTGAAGGAGAAGACGGCGAATTTCGAATCGCCCCGGAGTAAGCCGAACAAGTTCGAAGCTGTCAGGGACAAAGCAACGAACTTGGATCTTGGCACACGACCGAAGATTCCCATCGCTTTCACCGAGTCCACGAAGATGAACATCACAGAGTTCACGAAGAAGATCGACTTGTCGAAGTCGCGAGCGGCGAAAGTCTCCTTTGTGCCTAGGAACCCGAATCAGGATACGAAGAGTGGCGTTTACGGTTCGTCGGACAGCATCAAAGCGAACGTGAAAACTGGAGGATCGGACAGTCCGAGGGGCAACATGGAAGCGATGAGGATAAATATACAGAGCTTCCGCAAGATCGAGCAGAATCAGAACGGCCACGAGGGCTTCCCGTTCGTGATATCCAATAATCCTCTGTTCATCGCCGAGCCGGAGAAAAAGGAGTCTCCCATATACAGCAGTTCCGAGAGCCTGCGAGTGAATTTCCAACGTCTCAGGCGGAAATCCGACGCTGAAGCCAGCCAAGTAGAGCTGAACAGCAAGCTATTGGCGGAGAAGTATCAGCGCGAGGTGTCCGGCTTGGAGACCGTGAAGAGTTATTTGGACTCCAAGAAAGGTCAAGGCTTGAACCTCGGTCTGGGCAAGCTGACCCAGAATATGATCCAGTTGGGTAAGAACATCGCTCAGAATTCAAGGAATTTGGAAAGCACTTCGTCCAAGTCACTGGTGTCCAACATGAGGAACCTGGACCTGTCCGTGCCGTCGCAGACGCCACCGTTACGCAGCTTGAACATACCGATCCAGAAGCCGAAGCATCTGGATCTCAACATACCTCTGCAGAGTCAGTCGCCGATGAACGCGAAGCTCAACCTGATGCAGAAGGCGAATCCGCCGCTGACGAGTCCGACCATGCACCAGCACATACTGGAGCCGCCCAAGCTGTATCAGAATGACCCCGCGCGGAAAGAGCTGCCAAAGCTGGACGTGCTCGTGCCGGAGAAGCTTTCTGGCGCCGCGAACGTCTACCGACACCGAACGTCGTCCTTGTCGGAGAATAGGAAGCCGCCGATGAAGAACGTACGCAGATCCTTCCATCCGAGGAACGACTCTAGCGAGGATTCAGACTCGGTCTCGCACTCGGAGACGGACATCAGAAGCCGGCTGCGCTACAAGCGCAGGCACAAGCGAGTACCGCACAGCTTGCGCTTGAACTTCAAGAACAACAAGCCGCCTTTCTTGCACCCAGACACCGCCAAAGGATTCTCTGCAATCGAGCTGTGCGGCAAGTCGCCGCCACCGTCTACCAGCTTCCTCAACTCGCTCTCCCCGCCGTTCTCCTCCAGGAATAATCTGCTCTCATGGCCGGAGAGCGCGCCGAGCTCCAGCCTGACGTTCACCAGCAACTCCGACCTCGACTCGGACACCAGCTCCGAGTATCCGGAGTTCACGAGCGATGTGTTGACTTTCCCACCCTCTCCCGCTCCATAAAGTCCGAATAATGTCATGTTGACGTCATGGCTTTTCAAAGCCTCGATCGATCTGGATGTAGCTTTTCTGTGTGTATGTGCGCGTATGTGTGTGTTGGCGAGTCCGAATTACACGGTTTTGTGTAGTATGGTCGGAAAAGCTGTTCCGTCTGTCTGACGAATGCATGCAATTGTATTGACCCATTATAGATTCAACGTAGATTTCGTACAACGTCGTGAAGTCCTCCGATGCATAGGATAATCTCACTGAAATGGTTCTTAATAATATTTATGTTTTTTATCTCGTCTTTATAAGAGAGACGCTAGCTCATTCGACGAAATTGAACCAGAGAAGTGTTACATATTGGCCGTAAAGAACCATGGAATTAAATTAGATATCTCAAGCAGTTTTATCATCTACCACTACTATATACACTATACTGAAATATCGAAATATTAAACAGGGCATTAAAGTGATCTTCAGTGATTTGTGATGGATGATCTTTAATGGGTTGAATGTAAGCCGTTATATCCTAACGTATGGCTCATCACGCGTGTTCACTCGGTCGGTATACTCCGTATTTCGAGGATATTCACAATGAGGATAAAACGTACATTGAAGAAATTGCAGCGTAATCCCGTTTGTTCCTCAAAATTCGACGCGAACGATTTTGTACATTTGAAAAAAGTGCTCCTGATGAAATATACAATTTTGGATATAACAGGTTGTGTGAGTAAGCGGTATATACTTCACGGGGTATATACGGTATGTATACCAGGGTGTATAAGGTGGACATACAATAATTGATTAAAAGAGGTGTTGTGCAAAGCAACAATTCTCATATACGCTTAGCATGCTTGCATGTTGTACTAATCACCGAATAATATTAACGTATAATGGAACACTTTGGACGTATTTACACGTTTATACTAATTGTACACGTATCCGAGAAACCGATAACAAAGTCCTGGGACGTACAAATCGGTTCGTTGCTAGTAATATCAGTTTTTATTCGACGGAGATTTATAGATACGATACACACTTGCACCTACGTATTTTCGAGTAGTTGCAGTACATTGGAATATAAATCAGGAGTTCTCAAACTGAGACACCGCATATCATCGGTGAGTGCGCCAACCGCGTCCGATGTATCCTGTAATATATTTCTATATATATTCTTTAATATATAATATATGTATATACAGGGGATCCCATTTTAAACGAGCCAGGCAAAAATTTCGAAAAATATGAAAGACACTAAGAAACGTTTTAGACAAGAGTTGTTCGAATTAATTGGTAGAAAAAGATGATGTAATAAAAAATTGGGATTTCCATTTAAGAAAAGTAATGATCGGTGAGTATCTCGAAAATAGCGCCATCTGTAAACAAAATGATATAGTTGTTTTATGTCCCCTTTGAAACCATACAACTTTTGTCTGAAATATTTCTTAATATCTTTCATATTTTTCGAGATTTTTGCCTAGCTCATTTACAACAGGACACCCTATATATACACAATTCCAAGCAATGACGATTTCTATCTTAGATAACACAAAAAAGAGACGTATTGTTTTTCTCTTCATCAATTTATCTCCAATCAGATGGGAAAAAATTGTTGTGTACACTTTATTGCAAAGATAATTGCTTTCACTTACCGCGGAGTTGGCGTAAAAAAAATGTCGCGCAGCGAAAAGGTTTGAGGACGCTAAAGTAGCTCACGTTCGTCAGTATCGATAGGACTCCACGTCGGATGCAATTTTTCACCGCACCACAAACACTGCAACGTTTGTCAGGTGTTGTTGATTTGTTCGCAGTTGGACGTTTGCTCGAGGTAGTCGTTGAATTGAATACACGATATCATTATAGGCAGAACGAAAGACTGAGAGATAGAAGAGGGATGTGAGGCGGTGTGAATGAGAGAATGGAAACGATGAGAGAGAATCTGTTTGGCATTCCATGTATCCATAGTTTCCGTCAGGCGCGTTTCTCATTTCTGTTTAATTTCGTTTCTTCTTCCCTCGTGTCTATCCCCTCCCGCGACTTGTTCAGGCCACCCTGTCGGAGGAAGCTAAGGAAGTGTACAACAGCTTGGTCGAGACGCCGACGATGGAGAGCACCGGCGACACGAATCCCCTGCGTATGCTGCGCTCGGGCCTGCCGATTGTGAGGCCTCGTATTCGCGGCAACAAGCATGCCACCCTAGGCCACCCGGTGTCGCAGTCGCAGTCAGAGGACGCGCCCAACGAGCACGGTTTCCACTTCGAGATGCATCACAGTGGTGCCAGGACCTTGCCGAAGGTGCGAGCACCTCCGCCGCCGCACGCACCACCGCCGTTGCCGCAATCCCGTAGTCTTGAGAGGCATCATTCCGCCCAGGAGATCGAGAACAATCAAAATCAGAACAACGTCGACGAGAATCCGATACCTCTGCCGCCTCGAGACCGCTCCAAGTCGCTGCAGGCTAAGTCAAGCTTGCCGCGACATCAGAGGAAACATCCGTTGATCATTCCCGGCGGTGGTGTCACCAGGACGCTGGCGAAGATGGCCGTGACAACGCCGCCTATCGAGGATCAGGTGGACGGACATTTCGTTTTACAGAATGCCAGCTCGTCGGCTGTTGGCACTTCGTTGCAGGATAGCTACTCTCCAGAAGCTTCAGCTAACAGGTGAGAGTAACCAGTGGAATCAAGTAATAGTAAGGTGACAAAATACAGAGAGTCTTCCATTAAAAAATTTCATTTTAAATTTCACAGCATTTTTTACCTGTTACAGATAGAGCTATCATATTTGACAGCTGTCGAGTAAAAACTATACGGTTAATAACAATGGATCGATATTCACTTGAGCAATATATATTGGGTTGTTTGGAAAGTTATTAATTTCGGTTTTTTGCTTGAAAATGAAAGACGATATTTTTTAATAGAAAGAAAAGTATTATTATTTTGTTAAGTATTGACCATTTTCTTTCAATATCTTTTGCTATCTTTGAGGTAATAACATGATTCCATGTTCGTAGAACTTGAGGTCCCTATTGGGAAAAAACTGAATTAAGTGGTTTTTGATTCATTTGAATCAAAATTTTTACCGTCTAAAGAAGTTTGCATTGACCGAGACAAGTAATAATCGGATGATGCCAGACTAGGTAAATATGATAGATGCGGTAGCAAATCCCATCCGAGCGCTAACAGCTTCTGGCGAGTCATTAAATTTGTGTGAGGTCTGGTGTTGTCATAATGAAATGAATGACACATCTTTTCTGTTCGCCAATTCTGGTCTCTTCTGCTTGATGGAATCATTCAATTTGTTCAATTGATCATAATACACAGTCGAATCAATCGTTTGGTTGTTTGGTAGTAGCTCGGAAAAACCATTCCTTTCCAATCCCCAAACAGAGAACATCACCTTCTTTTGACGGATATCAACTTTCGATATGTTTTGAGCTGGTTCATCACGTCTGCTCCATGATCTTTTGCGTTTAATATTGCTATGCATAATTCATTTTTCATCTTCAGTTATGAGTCGTTTCAGAAATGGATCGTTTTCCTCACATTTTAATAAAAAATCGCAGATGGTAATGCGACGAATAAAATCTCTTTCTTTGAGAACGTGTGGAATCCAAATATCGAGCTTTGAAACGAAACCAAGTTGTTTCAAAGGCTCATGCATGGTCGAATTCGATAAATTCAATCTCTCAACAATTTCTCGCGTTGTTAAATGACGATTTGCGTCCACGAATTTGGTCTTTATTTGGTCTTCATCAGCCTCAACTGGTCTTCCAGAACGTGATTTGATCCAGAACGCATTTTGGGAGATCGAAATTTTCAGAACGAAATTTCAAAATTCTGACACTGGTGTTTAGTCGACGCATCTATACATTTTACATACAATTTTGTAAAGACTAAGATTTACGCTAATGTTCTACAAACGCTTCAAGCGTTCAAAGATAATATTTGAACTGCTATTGGCGAAATTGAGCCACAATTGTGCGAAAATGGAAAATTCCCTCAAAAGACTATTTGCAAGAAAAGTCGAGGTGGCCATTTGGCTTTTGGATATTGTGTTCCACGTTTAATCGTATAGTCTGTACTTCGAGTTGGAATAAAAATATCATAACTTTTTAAAAAATAAATTGGTTTTTTTACTTAATTAAAATGAAACTGTACTACTAAATTAAAATGAAACCTCTTAACAGAAGACTCTGTAATAACTATAGCACCGAATAATAAATTATGTTATAATAGGAAAGAATAGAACAAAGGGAAAACAGATAGTATAGAATAACAGATAGTAAAAACGCTAATAAAATAGAAGAAATAAAGAATAAAGAATAAACATGATAATAATAATCATTGACTTCAATTGTTCAGCGATTGTAAGACTCAAATAAAAAATATAGGGGAAAGAATGATAAGAGACAATTGCAGGTCTAATTTGTATTTATTTATAATAATTATTATAAAGATTATTAAGTTATTGATACTTATAAATATATACAAATTGAACCTGCAATTAGCTGTCTTTTTTCCTATTCTTCTTTTTTAGAAATAATGAAATTTTAGGACACTTGTAGTCGTTTATTATTCTACCAATGTAAATCGAAAACTGGAATTTTTAGTCCGGAAGAGTTTGAGCAACGTATAGACTCCGAGCTGGCCGCGCTAGATTCCTTACCTGTCGAAGAGAACCGGCTGCGACGGTGTAGCGTGATTTCGGAGGACCTGCTGGAATTCTCGGAGAACCTGATCGACTGCGGCGATGCTTCGAATACACGGCAGAACGTCTCGGAAACCAGCAACGACGGCCAGTCAAGCAACTCGTCGAACGTGACCGACAATCTACGCAGGAAGATCAGCGTTGAGTCGAAGAGTTCCGTGAGGAGCAACACGTCCAAGGCGCAGGAGACTACGGAAGCAGACGTGAGTCAGAATCCAACACCGGCTGGTAGTTCTAGCAAACCGGAAGACTGGAGTAAGATCGATCCGTTGGCTCCCATCGCGATGAGAAATCCACCCGCGAGAATCCCTCTGATGCATCAGTCTGGCCCGCTGAACTATGCGTCGCAAGTGGATCACCACGCGCACGCGGAGGATGTCCCGAGCAAGCCCGAGACGACGGTCCAATGCGAGGAACCGTTGGTGCAGATCGATCCGAACGACGATTTCCATCAGACCGCTCATCCGAAGGCATATTTCCTGCCCAACGAGAAGACAAGTCGCGCGAGCGACTTGTCACGCCAATCAGACCATGTCTCTTGCGAAGATCTGTTGGAGTTCGCCTGCGACGGACCGAACACGCGTAGGACCCGCGGGCCTCGCAACGGCGAGCAGTCTGACGAGGTGCGGATCATGCTGAAAGTGTTGCACGAGCAATCGACTCCGGAATCCTGCATCGCTGCGCTCAACGTTACTCAGTGGGATGTGCTGGCCGCGATTAAGCTGGAGCGATTGCAAGGTTTGCTGAAGAAGGAGAACAGCTTCGTAGGTCTCGAGGATTGCAAAGTGATGTTGAACCAATGCGGCGGTGACGTCGTCAAGGCAGCCGCGCTCTTGCGCAGCACCGAGGACACCGCGGCGGTTTAGTGTGTTTTCTACAATCGATTCTGTTGCTTTCGATAGATGCTTCTGACGGTGGCTTGGAAGAGCGAAACTGTTCCGTAATCGATCCGAAATGAATACTCGACGGGGGGGAAACAATCTAGCGCGAACTTCGGACTTCAGTGAGAAGAGAGACTGCGCACAACGGCAAGTTCGAGCCATATACAGTTTTCTAGTTTTTTTCACAGTATGCTTCCTTAAAGCGATTCTATTTAAGATTCTTGATGAGACCATTTGTAAGATTTTTACGTGTAATACGTGTAGAAATGTAGATGAGAATTTAACGAACGTTTATTTATTGTCTTAACGTTATTAAGGCGACGAAAATGTTTGATATATGCTTTATGTTATCTAGTTGAAGGATTGCAAAATTAGCTTACTTGATACGCCCTTTTTCAAGAGGATGGCAGAACGAACTAGCTCTTTATTTAACTTGCCAAGCAAGTTCACCTAATCGATTGTATCTCTTTTATCTATGAACGTAATGTGATAATTCGCACAATAAGAATCACAAATCTCTAACGACGAAAAAGATGTAATTGAGTTTCTTTTTTTTCTTTTCTTTTCTTTTTTTTTTTTAATTTGTAAAACCATACAATTTTCCAGCAATGCGTAAACAAGAGAGTTTGGTTATGAATAGAAATTTTTACAGATCTGAAATAATGCTTGTGTCCACTTTATTTACGGTTCGTGCTGTAAGGTGTAGATTTTTACCTCGCGTATTTACATAGTTCGTGGAAGCACGTCATTTTATATTTCGAAAGTAATATGCGATTATGTGGTGTTTTATACGAGACAATCATTTAATAATATTTACACGCGTTCGGAATCAGTGCTCAATGACGTCAATATCAAAGCAGTAAAGCTACGTTCTAGCGATAGGCAAATTCGTAAAAGCGATCTTGTATGGATCGTCTACTTGCCGCACACGTTATGTTATTTTCTAATTGTAATAAGTGGTAATATCCGGCCCTCTCCAAAGACTACGTGTCATTCGTTCGATGTCATCTCAATGTTCACAAGTGGATATCACAGAATCATCGCATTCACCAAATTGTATATTTTCTAGCCCATTTCCAGCCGAACGATATAACAGTTTTTTAAACAAGGATCTGCAATTATGATCGAACAATCGCGGTGGATCCTGTTAATTAATAAGAAAGATTGGATAACGTGGGCTCGCTATGACAAGGCTCTAATCGACATTTCGAGAACTCTGTGAAGAACAATTTTGAAATGTTATAACTTGTATACACTTGTTGGTATTTGCTAACATTTTAACTGGAGAAACGAACGCAATAACGTTCATTTAGTAGCCGACTAGAGCCTTACCACTCGATGTTTCCAGTAATAAGTATTTGCATAACAATATCGTATGCTTTACGTCGTAAGCTTTACGAAATTTTTATCGAAACCAGGCATACATGAAAGAAGGAAAGAAAACAATCTGCCCACCACAGTATTTTATTATATCTTCAGATCTTAAGACACGCGTAAAATGAAAGTTTCAGACGTGCGAAGTATTGTACCTCGTTGTAAAAAGAAAGAGATATTCTTTGTAATTTAAGGTAATAGATTTGAGTAAGCACCAAATATTTCGCGAATTCTATGTGTTCAGTAAGATTACTTTTACGACCCGAAACGTACTACCCATCGTAAGTTGTGGCCCGCGTTCTCCCCGTACGTTTAAATGCTAAACACGGCTAGTTGACTCCGAGTTTTGATATACCGTTTGATATCAGCGTCGCATCCAATATAAATTTTAGACGAGAGTCAGGTAGCCGGAGTTAGCGTGAAATGTACGAAAAGCACATGGTCACAGCGGATCTGTATCTTTAAGTTATGATATGTAAAAAACCAGTTATAAAACGTGACTGAGAGACGTAAACGGTGGCTTTAAAGGGGCTACTCCAAGTCTGGTACGATAAGATTATCCTTTTCTACGGTCGGAAGAACAAACACAGAGTGCGTATCATTTTTCATCCGTAAAAATCCTTAGGTTAATATACACAGAAGCAATAGGGAAACGAGACGCAAAACTGATGACTGACCGCGGATGCAAGTGCACATTGCGGCTATAAATCGATTATTCGTAGTCTGATACAGTTCCTGTTGAGTTACATTAACGCTGTAGTAATCTATCATCGTTGAAGCGCGCGGGAGAGATGACTGTGCGACAAACGGGAAACGAAGTTTAATCGGGCAAATTATATCTTATCGCTATCGGATTTCGTTCGGTGTGTATGTTTCGTATGTATGCGTACATGCGTGCGAGAGTGCGTGTGTGTAATGTCTCGAAATTGTAAGTACGTATCTATATATTTATATGTATACGTTGAGCAGAATCACGCTCTACGGTATGCTTTCTCCTTATACGCGCTATGCATGCAAAAGTGCGGATAAGGCAAAGAATTTCTAAAATTTTTACAACTAAACTGATCAAATTCTAAAGCTACTTCCAAAATATAGTACGCGATTGTAACGTACGGATCGTTATTTCTGGATTATTATTTTTCTACAATTATTTCTAAATTGACTGTAGCCCCCGGCGAAGGTTAAGAAGCAAAATGTGTAACGCGCATTATTTTTGTACCGTAACATCTTCGTTCGTCATTTTTACCGAGTAATTTTTATAGCGTCGCGATACTTTGAGAACTTGAACGATACTAGTGTGTCAATTCGGAGACGTTGGAATTCGATCGATCCTCGTAAAACGAGTAAAAGGATTCCACATTTTCATCGTACACGCGGACCAGCATAATGGCTTTAACATTTAGTTAATAATTAGATTATTGATATTTTCCAATTTTGTACACATTGTTTCTGGATGTTATAAGGTAAAGCTATTAATAGTCACAGATCACGGCTTTAACATATCGTTCCTGATCTTCTTCGAGTAATCAGTAACTAAACATAAATTAATTATGTACATGTACTATTAAGAATTTTCTATTTAGAATTCTCTTCAATTCTAGTATCCTCTCTAATTGCACGACGACTATTGAGGCTATTATGGCAGTTTGCGCACAGTTTACGACGACTGTAGGAGACGACTAATTAACGAAGAAGAACCGTGATCAAAAATTGTATGTTGGTTAGCACGAAAAAAAACCAAACTTTGCTCATTGTTGCTGCGCGCGCCAGGAGGAGAGCTGGGAGCGGTTTGAAAAGGCGAAAACGCGTGTTTGGCGAGCGTGCTTTCGTTCGCGTCGTTCAACGAAGCCAAATAGGAGCCGATGAAACCCGCCTAAGTAACTCGATGTTACTTACCGTTAGCCTCGTAAGATAAGCGATCGTAATAACGTGTGTATGTGTGTGTGTGTGTGTGTGTGTGTGTGTGTGTGTGTGTGGTGCATCCCCGCGATGCGCGCGTTCGAGTAGCCAATGTACTTATACACGTCCGATCCGTGTTTCGGCGTTATTTTCTACGGATCTATTATCATTATGATTTATTTATACGAAATCTCAGTTGTATGAAAACCGTTTGACGGGAAAATACGCGCGAGGATAGATAAGAATGTCAAGCTTTGCAAAAGGATCGCATACACTATGGGAACGATTATGAAAATAATAATAATAATAATAATAACAACAATAATGATAAGAATAATCATAACACAATAATAATAACAATAATAACAACAATAATAATAATTAGGATTAAGCTCAAGCCATACCTATTTCTCTCGCAGGCAAAGGAGAGAGAGAGCGAGAGAGAGAGAGAGAGAGAGAGAGAGAGAGACGCATCTCGCGAAATGCGTATGACACAAGTGGCTGATAATTTTTTTAATGTACGTTGAATTTTTCGCTACGTCCGAAATCATTTCTGCGATAGAATCATCACGTCGCGTCAGCATCTCGGGACTGAAGCAAGTAAAATATCACACTCTCTGTAGGTATAAGGAAAACATATTATGTCGCGATGTATTTTAATAGCAAGTAGATATACAGAGCCGTTATCTCTCGTGAAGAAAAACTGCATCCATCTACTCACTATTAAGATCTTTCCTTTATTTATTTATCTATATTAAGGCATTGTGTCTCGCACGTTTAATTAATAAACGAATGACTGAATAAATAGAGATATCATTAATTAAAGAACTCGGAGCACGAGTAAGGTAAATGCGATTGCGATGCGATGTAATGATTTTACAGAGAAGCTGTCGTACAAACGACCTGCGCCTAATCCTTTCAGCGGGAGAATTCAGCGTACATTAGAAAGACACGACTGGCCGGTAAAATTGGGTTCGAGAGCAAACGCGTCTGATTTTCCCCGCTCGACTATAGAGAATAAGTCCATCCTGTAACCATTTTGATACGCGATTTTCTTTGTAAGGCAAACACGTTTATACGTCTCTATATATTATTACGCGCGGAACTACAAAGAATGTTTTTTATATCTGCTGTATTTACGATAATATATATACACATTCATAAATCACTGGCCGAGACCATTTCATTTCAACTCAGATTATTGCAAGTGGATAAGATTACCTTGATACCTTGTTATACAGGATGCTCGGAATCTTTTGGAAACGGAAAATTGTCAAGATTTATCAGATCAAATTGAGAAGAAAAGTCAAACATCATTTTGCAAAAATCGCAATGATTAAGTTATGAATAATTGAAAATGACCACATCTAGGAGCTCTTTTAATTGATTACATGACTCTTAGTTTGATCTGATTAATCTTCACAATTTTTCGTTTCCAAAAGATCTCGGACACCCAGTATATTCAGCTTATTTTAACTGTGTGTATTTATTAATATATATATATTATATTATTTATTCGCAGGATTAGGAAGTAACTCGTTACTTATAACGAAGTTACAGTTAGTTATTTTTTTTTGGTAATTATAACTTAACTTCGTTCCATTTTTTCTATCTATAACTGTAACTTAACTTAATTACATTTGTTTGATAACTAGTAACTAATTTAATAGTTACTTTATATATTTCAAACTTGAGTTTCTGACGGACTAGCACGATAACGCGACACGTGCAATACTTGATATCCAATAAGCATACTGTTATTCTAGCTGCGTTTGAAAAACGCGCTATTGTGTCATCTATCTTTATTGTTCATTAGATATAAAACAAAAATAAAATGACGCAATAACGCTGATAGTTTCCTCTTCGAATGCAACCTGTATTTCTTTCAAAAAAATTGTACGTCTATTGAGCATTTCCGTCGCGCGTCGTCAGTTCTCATTTATTAACATAATCTGTGTTTAGCAGTGAGGTGCGCTGCATGGTTTCAGTTATATAAAAAATTCAAGCAATGGATAAAATATCTCAATCTTCGGAGGAGGATTGTAAAATGCCATGGCCAGCATATGCAGAAATATTCGAGTTATAGTAAAAGCTTGGAAACGAGAACAATTGGGCATTTCTTTGCCCAGTTGTTATTAACAGTCTTAAAGAATAAATATGAATTGCTTATTTAAATTTATGAAATTAATTTGTAAAAATTATATACAATATGCGGAATATAATAATCAACAAACTATTTTTATATAAAATTGAAGGAATTTACACAATTACGAAATTTAGAATAATAGCACAATTATTGTAAAAAAGTAGCTGAAAAGTAACGGCTTGTTACTTTTAAATAACTATAATTGTAACACGTTTTGAAGGTCAGTAACTGTAACTTGTAATTGTAACTAGTTACTTTTTCCGTGAAAAAAACTGTAACTAGATACTTTTACAAAGTCACTTTCCCAACCCTGTTTATTTCTATACGATAATTTTACTGTACCGTGTATTAAATAATTTTACTGTACAGTGTATTAAATATTTGTGCATATTTATTTATTATATCGAAAATTGTCGTGGCAAATAATCTCTTCTGTTTTTGAATTAAACAGAATTCGAAAGTTCGCATCTCGCTCGATATTGTCCAAAAAAAGCTGTTGTCAAACTGGTACGTCAGTTTGTGGGATTTAGCACACTTGTACATCGCTATGCAAATGCTTGCGCGAGTACTTGTGATTTAACCCATTAATGCCGGTTGGGACAGAAATTTCACGTTGATTTCAATATTATGAATTTTTATGAAAATGCTCAAAAATTTTAATCCAAAGTACATTACTAGAGGTTCTCGAGGTCGCTCTTTCCGAATCCGCTGCGAGAATAAAAAAATGAGTGTTCGTATTGATTTGTAACGGTTTTTTCCAAAAATGCGATTTTTTCTCGTTAATTTTTTTTTTAAATCATGGATTTCATCTTGATAAAAATGTTGAATATTACTGAAAAGTACTCCAATCATATCCTTGAGACTTGTAATTTCAAAAATACATATCTGAACGTAAAATTTTCTGTACTTTTCAAATCTGTAATAAAAAATATAAGTTTTGCACCAAAAAATCAACGTTGGGCCCCGTTAAGTCCAAAAAGTACATCGGACCCAAATTTGGAGCCTACCACGTGAAAGAACTCGATCAACAGGACAACTTTTATTTTAGATAATTTTTCATAAAAATGCACTCATAACGAATTATTCGACCGAGTTCCCAAGGATCCGGCGATATCTACAGTGATACATGCATATAGTCGCCATATTGAAATTATTAAATTACAAAAGATTTCAGAACTACATATATTTTAAGTACTCGAGGACGCGATTGGAATACTTTTCAGTAATATTCAACATTTTTATCAAAATGAAATCCATGATTTAAAAAAAAATTGACGAGAAAAATCGCATCTTTTGGAAAAAAAAACCGTTATAAATCAATACAAATACTCATTTTTTTACGATTCTCGCAGCGGATTCGGAAAGAGCGACCTCGAAAAGCCCTAGTAATGTATTTTGGATTAAAATTTTCGAGCATTTTCATAAAAATGCATAATATTGAAATCAACGCGAAATTTCTGTCGGCATTAATGGGTTAAGCGTGACGTGACCTTGTCTGACATTTAGCACCGGAAGGGTCGGCAGATAAATGACCAGCGCCCATCGCCCTGCAATTGCAGCATGAGAGTTAATTCCGATCGTGAGTGATATGCGATCGCGCTTCGATTGCTCGGCAAATGAAGGAACGTGAGACACGTGCCTCCACGTGTTTGCGATACGCGATTTACACACACACATACATACTGAACCGCTCGGCTCGACTGAGAGTGTATAGTCGGCATTATGTTGTTAATGCGTGCGCGGATTTTTTTGCTCGACCGTGGCGAGAGCGGCTTTGCTTAGCCGAGCCGGTCGGCCGGTCGGTCGGTCGGTCGCCCCGCGATAGTTGGTGTATTATGGTCGCAGTTATGCCCGGACCGTCGAAGGGGAAAACGTCGTCGTCGGGAGATCCGCTTCTACGTGAGCGTGCGAATGAAAAGTACGACTCGTTTACGCGCTTCATTGAATTACGTCACGCTCGTCGCGGCCAGAATCGGCATCGAGGCGATTTATTTCTTCGCGCACGAGAGAGAAAGAAAGGGAGACACATACGCGTGCGATCTTTCTCTTGCGCTGCGAATTGTGCGATTTTACTCGACGTCCGCATAATCGCTCCGATTAATTTCAGAGCCGGAGAAGAGCGCGATGGAAAAGAGATAAGCGCGCAGCTACTATACGTGCGACGGTAGTGATGAGCGATCGAAGTTGCGAACTAGTGGATTATTGCTGAACGCAGGCGAGGAAGATGTGAATCGGCGAGCCGACTCGGCGATGGATCGTGATCGCGGTGAGAGACGATATATAACTCACGCGATAATTTATACTGAAAGTGAACGCGATCATGCAAAATAGGTTAAATTCGCGTTTCAGTAGAAGAATGAAAGTACGGTGCGCAATTTTGCGGAGAGATTGCAAACTCACGCTTGCGCAACAGAATATTCAAATTCAGCCGAGGATGCGAGTATGCGTGAAATTTGCACGATAGTGTCGAATGTTGCATATTAGCGGTGTAGATACAAGAATCCGATTGAATCAACGTGATAATGAGCGAATCGAATGTGTCTTGGTGGAAAAAGAAATAAACTGAATTCCTGGCTCTTAGAGCCGGCGGGTTTGATTCGCAAGAATCACAATTTCTGCTTCCCTCAGTCAAAATGCATTTAACTCGTTCAGCATCACGTTAATTCAACCAAACGTTTTCTTTCTCGTGCACCAAGGCGAGTTTTCCAGCCATCCTCTAGTAGCGCATATTGTTGGGCCAATATTGGCTACAATTTGATCCCCCCCCCCCAATATTGGCCAATGTAACCCCAGTGTAAGTCAATATTGGTATAACAATGTTATGCAATATTGGCGATATCTTGTAATTTTATATCTAACCAATATTGGGATACATTGGGCCAATGTAACCCCAATGTAAGTCAATATTGGTATAACAATGCTATGCAATATTGGCGATATATTGTAATTTAATATCTAACCAATATTGACTGTATATTGGGATACACTGAGCCAATGTAATCCCAATTTATGTCACCGTAGCCAATGTAACACCAATGTAACGCCAATGAAGTATGCTACTAGGGTTGCCTCTCGTGAATCTTTCTACGAATTTGTGCGAACGGCATTCGCGCCCCGTTTCGCATGATCGCTTCTAAATTAACGTATGAATAATCGCTAACGAAGAAGGTAATTGCCATTTTGAGAGGAAAGCAGGTAGCTTCCTTTTCTTTAAAATTGCATCAAAGCGATACTTCGTGTAACACTTGGTGAAACCAGATAATGTGTGCGTACATAAAAAGGATTTCTGCATCATTCTATTATCGCCCTGTCTTTGCGACGCGAGGTAGAAGTGTCGTTAACGTTATCTATGAGGTAATTATCTATGAGGTAGATAGAATGCTCTTTCTCTACGCGACAAGTTGTTTAGGTCTCTTGTCCTACATATGCCAAAAGAAGAGATAATAATTGATAATAAGCTATGCGACGGAAGTTAGGTCGCTTCTTCTTGTGTTGTTATTACACGTGAAGAAGAATGTTCCGATGAGAAAAGAATACAACGACACTTCACAGGGATTGCGAAAAACGCAATTGCTGCTTTATGCGTATCTCCAGCGATCTCTAATTTGTACCGTGCGCAAATTGTCTACGCAATGATGCAACAAAATCAACCGGAAAATAACGGACCGCTCCGTCATCTTGTCGATTTCACTTAATTTTGATTACGGAATGCCTCTTTTTACACTATCATAACGAAACACTCGAGACACATCGACTTTCTCTGCTCGATATCTCAATGACTTCTAATGTTACAAAATTGTACACCCAAAAAAAAATAATTATAAAACAAGCGGAATCGTCTAAATTTTCGAGGATTTTATTCTTATATGTAGCCTCAAGAGGATTCCTCTCAGATTAAAAGAAAATAGTATAAACACATTATTCTTAAAGTTAGAGGGCGTATATGTTATATGTATAATGCAAATCTTATTGATCTTAATATAAATTTCCTCTTATACACAGATTATTTAACCTTTCTTTAAGAGGATTATTATTTATTCTTACTGTGCTTTATTCTTATTCTTAATATTTATTCCGTACTTTATTCTTACTCTTATTGTTTATTCTTTTTGGTTATACCAGTTAATTTGAAAAACACATTATAGCGAAAGTATAGCGAAAAGTAATATATACATATATAGATGTATTTCTGGCTCCAGTTTTACAATACATAAGTAGGCACGAATGAAATAAAATCATCATAACAAATAAATTTCCAATCAGTTCCAATTTCCAATCTGTTATGGAATTGAGAGCTACAAAGATGTTCATCATAACTAACTGTATGAAACATAGTTAAAAGAAAGAATATATTATTCAACTTCTTGCAACGGATTATAAACTATATTTGACAAAATATGGGTAAATTATCTTCATTATATGTTACAGCAACACACATACCTTTTTTAAAAAGCGTTCCAAATATTTTGACCCATGAGTATATGGTTATTTTTTCGTTTATATCTGGAGGTAGAACATGACTGAACAAAAGAAGCCGACATTCAAATCAACATATTCTTCTTCATGTAAGAGGAAAATTAATTGATATAAGAGGAAATTCTGTTGAAATAAGAGGAAAATAGTTAGAATAATATCTAATAAATTTCAGATGAATGGTTCACTTTAATCGCATTATCGAAAGAGGAATTCTTTTTCTGTAAAAAGGTTTCGCTTAGAATATGAGACTGTGGGAAAAATCACTTTACTAAAATAGAATACTTTCTTTTGGGTGCAATTAACTCCCACATACATTCCGTTTTGAATTTATGCGTGTAACACTTTGTTGTAATTTGTGCCTTTGGAGCAAGACTCGCCGATTCAGGCTTTGAGCCGGTCGCTCAATCATTCGCAGAAAGCCAAAAAATCGCGCTGTAAACGAATTGATTCGCCTTATCGCAACGACGAACATTCCTCGGCACACAGAGAGTAATAACGGGTCCGCGGGAACAGCGGAAGGAACGCCGCGAGAAGGAGCCGCATTTTGTCGCGGTGCAACGAGAGAATGTGCATGGCACGTAATGGTTGCGCGCTGCAGTAAGAATGTTGGCTCTATATTTCCAGTTGCGTGGAACGTTGCGCTATGCGGGTCACTCCGTATGCACGCGCGTTTTTAAGACTTCCCCCGACGGCCGACGGTGGTAGGCGAGAAATTTCATTAACACGACCAGCATGATCACCTTGAAATTATTCAATGTTGGAGAAAGGCCTGCGTATTCCGATGCAATGGCCCATTTTAGCCCTTATGATATCGCAACAGCGCAATGATCCGGCATAGCCGAGTACTCTCGGAAAGATCTCACAGTCTCGTTGTTGTTGCGAGGGAGTCATCGTCCTGCGACATCCCGAAAAACAAGAAAAGAAGAAGAAACATGTAACTTCGTGAATCTCCGCAACGCGCTCTTGGGCGCGATCAAGATGAAGCTGTGAAAGTCCCTTTATCGCGATAAATTACACTGCGCGTTTTGCATTGCGACACTAAATAATAAATCCTTCGATGCGCGCGGATAACGACCTCTTCGAAGTACCTCGGGGCGAAGTAACTCTCCTTTTCTCAATCGTTGCATTTCCTACGCAACTTCCGTGCGGCGCGAAACACGTCGATGCGTCTGATAAATGTTATCGATGATATCGATAACATTTATGTGTCAGACAAACGAGGCAGCCGGGACTGTCTTAATCAAATCGAGATATGAAAATGCGCAATTTACGACGCGCACGCGTTTCGACGGCTGACAATTTACGAAGAACGCGGCTGTTCCCTCGTGACATAGAGAGACAGAGCGGTGGGGGGGTGAGGGGGAGAAGGAGTGAGAGAAAAAAAATCATTAATGTAGTAACGTCTTCGGCAGACATTGCGACGTTATTTCTACATCGTAGACCGTATCTTCACAGTCGATGAATAAGCAGATAAACCGACCTAGTCACGAAAGCGAATTGCGTTTCATTAGCATGAAAGCGAGACTCATCCGCAGATCAAAAATTACGCTTCTATCTTCCTATCGTCGACGCTAAAAAAGAATAAAAACGAAGAAAAAAAGAGGAAAGATGAAAAGAAAAAATACAAAAATGAAGTCGGAAGTAACCGCATTTCGTTACTTCGCGTCGAAAAAATGTTCCGTGAAAACGCCGTGGCATGTCGTTGATCAAACTGTCGCGTAATTATACGTAGCTTCTTTCGGATTATTATTATAGTTGTTCGTGCGCTTTACGCGCGCAATCATGAAACGCGAGAGGGAAATTTAATTTACCGAAAATTCCGTGCTACGCGGAGAGAAACTACGCACGTGATTACTAAATATGCATATATAAAAACTGAACATAATTTGCATAATTCTCTCCGCCATGGTCCGCGCAATTTGCATGAGTCGGCATATCAAAAGCAATCGCAGCGTTCAAATCGCTCGGTATATCGCAAATCGATATCCGCCATCATTGTAAGCCATCGGCTAACCGAACGCGCGTCGCGAGCGCGCGCGTTCTTGTGCGAAGACTTGCGTGATTCTTGCGCGTCAGGATTCCGGTTGAAAGTGTAATCGATCGATCATAACCGCGAAATAACGAAGTGTAACACGTCGTGAGTGGAATCACGTCGGTATTCCTTCTCCGGCTGCGTGTGGATCTTAATATTCGCACGGTATGTAATCTAGTGCGCTCCCGCGAACGCAACTTTCTACGATGTCACTGAAATATTAAAGGTAGGTCAAGTTAGCTGACTTGTGTAAATTAATATGTCCAGTCAATGTTCCCACTGGATTTTGACAAATACCGCCGTATTATTGCGAATCAAGCGCGACGGCATGCGAAAGTATTTTCGACTGCTTCTGTTCAATGTATAATTCACCCAAAAAAATAATTGCAGAATAAGCGGAATCATCTAAATTTTAGAGGATTTTATTCTTATATGTAGCCTCAAGAGGATTCCTCTAAGATTAAAAGGAAAATATTATAAACACATTATTCTTAAAATTAGAAAGAGATTATATGTTATATATATATATATATATATATATGTATATATAATACAAATCTTATTGATTTTAATATAAATTTCCTCTTACACACATATTATTTAATCTTTTTTTAAGAGGACTATTGTTTGTTCTTACTGGTTATACTAGTTAATTTGAAAAAATTACTATAATGTATAGCGAAAGTAATATATATATATATATATAGATGTATTTCTGACTCCAGTTCTACAATAAGTAGGCACGAATGAAATAAAATCATCATAACAAATAAATTTCCAATCAGTTTTGTTATGGAATTGATAGCTACAAACATGTTCATCATAACCAATTGTGTGAAACGTAGTTAAAAAAAGAATATATTATTCAATTTCTTGCAACGGATTATAAACTGTATTTGACAAAATATGGGTAAGTTATCTTCATTATATGTTGCAGCAACACACATACCTTTCTTAAAAAGCGTTCTAAATATTCTGACCCATGAACATATGGTTATTTTTTCGTTTATGTCTGGAGATAGAGTATGACTGAACAAAAGAAGCCGACATTCAAATCAACATATCCCTCTTCATATAAAAGGAAAATTAATTGATATAAGAGAAAATCCTCTTGAAATAAGAGGAGAATAGTTAGAATAATATTTAATAAATTTCAGATGAATGGTTCACTTTAGTCGCATTATCAAAAGAGGAATCCTTTTTCTGTAAAAGGTTTCGCTTAGAATATGAGACTATGGGAAAAATCACTTTACAAATAGAATACTTGTTTTTGGGTGAAATTATAGCATCCTTTATAGCATCAAGGTCACAGTGATCACAATGAGATTATACCGAAGTCATAGTGATACACAAATATCAGCTTTGTCACAAGTGTTATGTCACAGGGACATTACCAAAGTCATGGTGACGTTTAAATGCTGTTTTATTATAAATGTGATATCACTATGACATCACATTTGAGATAAAGCGGATATTCGTACGTTACTATGACTTTAGTGTGATCTCATTGTGATCATTGTGAAGTTGATGAGAGTTAACATCGTTGATACATATATATATAGATCATACATATATAATGGATTTCAATTTTTGGTATAGTTTTGGTACCGTTTTTGGTATAGTTTTTTGGACACAATGTGGAATGCAATATAGATATTAGGTTGGTGCATAAATAATTGCGGTTTTTATCATTTTAAGTGTGGCGTCGATTTTTCTATCTACCGTTGTCTTTTGTTATAATCATGTGATAGATCATTGTGGACAATGAAATTGGCACCACTGATTTCAGCTTATGTTCATTGTTTTTATTCTTTAATATTGTTGAATATAACCTTTTAAATTAGTACACGGAAAAGAAGCAAATTCGCGCGCTTTTGTTGCATGAATTTAAATTGTGACAACAGAAACTGCTCGAAATATCAAATTTGTTTTGTGGCGAAGAGTCAATTAGTGAACGTACTCAACAGTGGTTCCAAAAATTTCGTGATGGAAACGAAAACCTTGAAGATGAGAAGGGTCGTGGATGTCCTTCAGCTGTAGACAATAATGATTTAAGAATCATTACTGAAGCAGACCCACGTAAAACAACTCGAGATGTGGCAGAAGAACTCAATGTTGATTTTTCAAAGCCAATGGTCTTTATTTTGATTAATAAATATCATTTTTAACTGATATATGCATCTTTATACTCGATACGTAAAAACCGCAATTATTTTTGCGCCAACCTAATATCTAATGAGAGAACTTAATTTCTGTGAATGATGAACCATCATCGACTGCGTTCCGAACTTCATTCGAAAAAAAATGTTCAAACCGTTTAGAACCCGAATGTACATACACGCGTATACTCATGTGTACACAGAGTAACACACAGAGTTGGTGTAATAATTGTAAATCATGGAGTTATATCGTTTCAGAGCTTATTATAAGAAATAGGTTATGTGCTCTAGAAGGTTATAATTTCATGCGTTAAAGTTATTATGCCGACGCGTGTAAACCGTACGAATATAAAAATTGAAAACAATTTTATCGTTTACTGTAAGAAAGACATTACGAGGGAAAAAGAGAACAAATTCTGACATCAAGAAAAAAGAGAAAGTTATAATCTCATGCGTTAAAGTTATTATGCCGACGCGTGTAAACCGTTTAAGTATAAAAATTACAAACAACTTTATCGTTTACTTTATCGTAAAAAAGACGTTACAAAGGAAAAAGAGGACAAACTCTGACATCAGGAAAAAAAGGAAAATTAAGTATTTTGTATTAAATTTCGGGATCCCTTCGGACACGCAAATTAACAGCAAGTAAAGTTACCAAATAACGTTGGGGATGATTGAAGTAACGAAAAATGAGATGCACGGGAGAAAGGAGGAAGTTTTCCGCGATTTTATCCAGTGTACCGCCGATAGGTTCGTGAACGTAGCTGATGATGAAACGGCTGTTAAGTTTGGAATTTATGAGGCATCGCCTCATTTTAGTGCCGCATTTTTCCATACGCCCGCAGAATTTATGCCTGTCGGATAAACATCCTTTCGGTAATTAATTACATGACTAATTAGTAGTCGGTGATTTTTTCCTGTCCCTCAGCAATTCACCCATATCAAATCCAAATTCAGACTACGATACGGTATAGTACGAGACTTTTTTCAAAATCACACATTTTTTGTTTCAATACAGTTTGAACATTTTTCTCTTTCTCTCTCTTTCTCAGTGCAATTTGAGACGCAGCCAATGGTCCCATGACTCCCATGTAGGGATGCAACGATAAATCGATAATATCGAAATATCGATATATCGAGCGACAAATATCGAATATTTATCGGTATTTTTTGTCTCCGATAAAATGGACATATCGATATGAATTTTACTGATTTTCGTAAAATTTCGATATTTTTCAAAATTATCGATATTATCGTTATCGATGGTTCTAAATGACGACAATATCGTTATCGATATTTTGAGAAATCGTTGCATCCCCAGTCCCATGAGAGAAATAGTCATTAATTAATTCTCAGCAACCAGGTCTCTCATTGGACCATCAGCTGCTCTCCAAACTGCTTCAAGCGACCGAATCGTCCCAGGTGTACACCTCGTTTTTGCGTCTACAGACGACATCTGTCTGCAGGAGCAAAACTTATATTGATTATTTATATCCTCGCACATACAGGCGTTGTACACGATCCTCCTCGGTCGCATCTATTACCTTCGGCCGAGGTAATGATTTCTTGCTCCACTTCTTGTAGAGCGAGGTTGCACGAGCGCTTGTGAGTCTTTTTTCCGCATGTTTTTCCTCGTCTCCGCGTGATCCTCGCGGACGACATATCGCGGGCCGGCATTAATGACGGGATTTTACATCTTCACCTGCGCGCTTCCGCTTCGCTTGCGACGCTGCTTGCGACCTTCTACTTTTTTTTCTCCGCCTTTTCTTTCTTATTTCCCGACAAACGTCATGTTGCATGGCAACAAGTCGCCCGGCTCGCTGGTCCGGCCGGAGCATCCTAGCGGTCAGTGCAACATAACTGCACTTGCTTCTGCTGTGCCGCGCCAGGCGTTGCACAGGCTCGCGGCATTACCGTGCATCTCGGACGTGCGCCTCTTCGCGTGCGGACACCGTTCTCCCGAGGTGCGTTTTTAAATGCGAAGAGAGCTCCGCTAAATTGGGATTATTCCAGCTGTGAGAGAGAGAGAGAGAGAAAGAGATCCGACTCGATGCGAGCATGCGCTTGCCGTTTGTTAAACGTCGCGAATAAATCGCTCCGCCAGCCAGCCCCGAGACAATCGCGGGCCATTGGTGTGAAAGAAACGAGAAACGCGCATAAGTGCAAAAGTGCAAAACGAGTATGAACCTTCATGAAAATTCATGAGGCCGTCTTAGAAATCGCCCCGGCTAATCATCTAATTGGCATACACTTAAAGGAGCGAGTATTATATTTAGCATACGTATTCATTATACAAGAAACTAGCCCAATGTCGGAGCGACTCGACAAAAATGCTGACGGGGGGGGGGGAGTCAAGTGACACACAAATCGCGCGTAATTCGCGGCTTTCTCAGCGGCGCTACACAGCCAGGTTGTAGCAGGTTGAACGTAGCTCAACAACAGAACTAGCGACCACCGTCACACATCTCGAGCTCGGGTATACGCTGGCGCTCACGCACGCACGCACACATGCACGCATAGACGAGCCGAGCCGAGAGTTTCCGGCTCGGCTGACCGGTTCCTCGTGTTGGTCTAATATCAACGGAGTCACTATTTACACTGGGACGGAGATTCTTACGTGGCGTATAAACGCGCCGCGGAACAGGTGATGGAGATGAGACTTTATGCCAAATGAGACCTGCGTGCGTGTGCACTTTGCGTGCGATTTGCGTGCCGAGAAGCGAATCAGTTATTTCGAGAGGCCGGTAATCGGCATTTCTGTGAAATGTATTTATTTCATTCGCACACATTCGCGCGCGCGCGCGTGCTTGTTTCTATTTATCGGCGTTCTTCTCCCTTCGTACATCAACGCTCGTTCAATCGTGTGTGCGATCCGCTTACAAAGGAAGGAAGAAAAACAAGACGTCCCTCGCTCTCACGAGAACGCTCGTTTCGCGCGTTCCTCTGGATTCTCGTCATTGTCAATGGCTGAGGCCATCGCGATGCGGTTGTTCAGCCGCGTGATTTTGAATTTTATCGTCGGCTCACGCCGACGTGAATATATATGTGTGACGCAGGCAATCCGCAGGCGAAGTAGAAAGTAATAGATCGCGCAAAAGTGTCGCGATTACACGGCTGCATTTTCATTCGCGCGGCGTGTCGTGGCACGACGCCAATTTGGCGCCAGGTCTCGCGTCTCCTCGTACTTACGATAATATCGATGACAGCCACGTTCATCGATACGCGCCTGGTGAAATGCGTAGGAATCCGAATTGCAAAGTGCAAGCTGCGAGATGCGGCACGTTCATGCGACATGCTATAGGTACGATGTGCTTTCTTTGAGGAGCATTGAAACGTCAACAATGTGCCGTTAATGTTTCGTGTAATTTCTTAACCCTTTCACTGCTGTGAAGTGGGAAGTGTACTTTTTCCATCTTTTCTTGATTCAATTTTGCATTGTAAATCACATAATTTTGAAGAACTAATCGGGGATTTGAGTTTTCCAGATAACTGAATAGTTGTTCAACATACTACAATAGGTTTTTATACCCAATTATTCATTTGTGCATTATTCATTTATAACAAATCAAAGTTGAAAGAAATGCTTTTTTTAGGGAAAAATCGATTCCTCCTCCTCGGAGAGTGTTGAATGCAGAGGTCTGAAATTTTCACCAAATATTTCCTTGATGTACAAAAATATATATTTTTTTCAATATTTTTTGCGGGTTAGACTTTTTTTTCTAAACAAATATTTCTACAAAAACGGCCGAAATTTGATTCTTTTGCACTTTTTAGCTCTATTTTTCTAATTTTTTCATTCTGTATCTCCATCTCTTATCCATACTATCAATATTATTTTACTCAAAAATGAATGTTTAATCTCTAGTAAGCATAAATATGTAGTATTGAATATTTTCCCACATAAATTTCTTCCAGCTCGATCGAGTTCTATTGGCTAGAATCATATGTTCTTATTACGATCTGATCATTATTTGATAACAATTGGAATTTTCATTAATTTTGTACATCATGATCGCCATATTGAGTCCGCCATTTTGAATTTTGCAAATCTGACTTTAGATTCGTAATCAGTGACCCAAAAAACGTAGGACTATCAAATATTTTAATAATTTTCTCAAGGGAAGTTAATTCAGCAGTGAAAAGGTTAAACGTAACTTTGGATGTAACTTTGTAACGTGAAACGAGTGAAAAATGATTTGAATTCTCATCTCTCGATTGGTAGAATCGATGAGAAAATAGCGGTCATGATTACGTTACGGAGAAATTATTTCCAGAGTTCGACTATTATCGTGCGTTGTTGATGTTATATGTACGTGAAAAAAAGTGTGAGAGAGAGAGAGAGAGAAAGACACTTAAAAACATTAACTGAAATTAGATCTTCATCTTCAGGCAATTTTGATTGTTGCAACTAAGCTGCAACAAAATATTTTTGTTGCGCCAAACAAAACTTTGTTCAATCAATCAAAAAATTTATTTGGACTATTCCGAATAAACATTAGATTCAACTAAATCGTTTGCTCTGTGTACCAGGAGAGAGTCCTGGAAGGCCGACGGACAGAGGTCGGAGGTTAGGCAACAGTGTCATATGCATTCGTTCTCACAAGAACGCACGCGACACGAGTTCGGCGACGTTAGCGGGAATATCGTCCGATGGAAATTCATGCGGGACCGCGAGCGCCCAGAGACGATGCCCCCGTAATTTTCGTGGGGGTCATTATCACCGGGCATACTCGCGCCCGAGGAAAGATTCTGAGCGCAGCGTTCAGTACAGTTATAACTTCGGTGCGAGGCTGACGTCTTCTGCTCCTCTCGCGGTAGTTGGAGCGCGCGCGCGCGCGTGCGATGAGCCGCCGTACCTTTCGCTGAATGGACACATCGCGATCGTTCGTTCCTCCGGGAATTTCGAAGGCGAATCAGACTCGCGAGGGAAGCAAACGGGAGAAGAGGGAAAACGAGATATAAAGAGGGAAGAGATCGCGAGAAAATTTCGGACGTCTCGCGGCCGAAATACCGATCGATCGTGTGTCGACCGTTACTCATATTAACGAGACGCTCTCTGCTCGGCGATAACGATCGCTTGGCACGAATATCACGCTCGAATCGATAGGATTGTGTTTGATTAACGTAGCGATATCGACTGGACGATATTGACATTGATTGTGAGAGATTGCGCGAGATTTGATCGAACACGGAGGAGATTTGAGGAATTTTCATATCCTCTCGAGTTGTACTGAATATTCGCCGGTTTGTGTTTGGATATGACAGATTGCCGAAGGTGCTCGGGGTTCGTCCGTCGTGCCGCGAACATGGACCAGGACAAGGAGCAGTGATCCCGTTTGGCAACGGTGCGGGCGGGCGGGCGAGGGGGGGGGGATTAAGAGTGCGGCATCGCGGAATCGTTATGAGCCCGTGAAAGGACTTTAAGGACGACCGAGAGAAGATGTTGTGCCTGAAGAAACGGAGGACCTACAGCTTCACGCAGGGTGCCTGCACGGCGCTCCCGAGGCGATCGAAGAAGGATAATAATAATTGCTACGAGGGGTCCTTGAACATGGCGATTACGACACTGCCGCGCAAGAACAGGTGAGTCACTTCTCGTCATCTGATTAAAAATCCACAGGTGTCACGCTAATGTAATCGGACACAAGCGGACCGACTCGTTATTGTACGAGCCGCTCCTCTGCCCGGCGGAGACGCGTTCTTAATTCCGATGCGAAATATTTTTGTATCCTCATCGTACGTACGTACGTACGTACACGATTTTGTGGGCCAGGCGGATGTCGTTGTGTGATTTTTGCCAACGGCGTCGCGAAAACGCGCTCGGCCGAAGAGCGCTAATGAGAGTTTAATTCGGCTAATTTGGCTGCGCAGAGAGAAGTGTCACCGAATTAATTGGCTAATTCAATCTCCCCGCGCTGGTAGTCTTTCTCCGCGCAAAATAAACGTGGCGGACGCAGTTTCTTTGCATGACGATCCGTCAATTCTCGATTCAGATTGTTTAAGGACCAAGACTCCTTTTTACCGGCCCCTCTTGTCGGCCGACTTCAAAGATCGTACGTAGAGTAACGTAACGGAGAGAAAACGGTAAAGTGTCAAGAGAAATGGCTTATCGCTATTACTAATATCTATTACCGATACATTTTCTAATCAGCGCTAAGAACGCGCCTTATTCTCGCGCAGGACGAATTATCGCCTGCAGGTCTCCAGGGCTAAGTGAAACTGGCTGCAACGATATTCACTGCCGCGACATTAGAAACCTGAATGGAGACGCGAAAATAACAAGGCGAGCCGGCGAGTGTCTTATTGCTCTTTCGATATTGATTTACACGATCGGAAGTAAAAGTGAACTAGCGTGTCTGACCACAAAGCCGCTACCTGCAATGCTAATAATTTCCTGAGTAACGAGCAACTCGAGACTGCAGGTCTCCCGGTGAATGATCCGGAACATTTTTATTTTCAAATTCTAAATTGACTAAATACATATCGCTTCGTAAATAATCGTACTCGATGAGAAAACCGATCCGGTCGGGACGTTCTCTCGCGGCGAGCTTGAGAGGACATCTTGAGCCGGGAATGGCCTCTATTCAGAGAGGAACACGTTACACAACGGTTTTTATGCTCTCGCACGAACGAGGAAGTACGTTGCAACGGTGTTGCTGATTAAGACAGGTACACAGAAGGAAAGTTATAATATTAACGATAAGACTGTCCGCGGTGAGTGCCCGATAATTACGCGATTATTACGAATTTACGTATTTATTACGCGTTATGAAAACGAGAGATAAACGGGAAATAATACGCGGATATGATGCTAATATTTCCGCGGCGTGTTATTACGCGTACGGAATATCTGTGTCATTAAGAACTTAATTAGCGGTGTTTTTTTTTGCGCGCTAATTGCGTGCGATTTATCGCCGGATATTGCGCGCGCGTATGTTTGGACACGCAAAATTAAATCAGGCGTCCAAAATTTTATTACATTCCAATGTAATAATACGCGATATCGCAAATCTCTCGTCTCTCTCCGCTGAGAGTTAGTTGGATTTTGCAATACAGGTGTTATGGTAAAACTGCCGTCTCTCGTGCTATTAACCTTATTCATCTTTAATTATTTTATCGCGAGAACGAGCATCCCCTCATATTTATACTCGTCAACTTTTATTTTTTTTCTGAAAGTTCAGCGAGAGGCAAGACTTGAAACTTTCGCGGTGGGCGTATAAACTTTCGCGATGGCCGCATGACGGCGGGCTGGGAAAAGAGAAGAAGGAAAGAAAGATTCGTTACGTTGCGTGTATATTCTTATTAACAGTTGCGACGTATTATTACAGTCACTAGACAACGGTATTAATCCTACGTGTTTGCTGCTCTAATGTATGCACGTGCATGCGCGTGTGTGCGTGCGCGGATCCGTGCTTTCAGAAGGCGGATTTGAATACGGTCATTAGTTCTCGCTACCGTTAGAGACGGCTCGGGAGACAATAGATACGGCGCAAATCATAATTGCGAAATTACGTTGCGTAAAGTTATTAGCCGCTTTTTATCCCTCGCGGCATCGACAGTCCCAAGGCTGTTTTTGCGCGGTTCTCTTGCGAAGCCTGCCCTCGCGTATCGCGTCTGTAATCGTGTCGTCCCTAGAAAAACTCACGTTGTCACGCTTTCCTTCATTCCGACGTGACAAATCGTTAGATTATTCCCGCCAGCGCGGCCCCCACAAACGTGGATTCTTACTCTCGTAGGAAGACGAATTGGGAAAAATACCGACGTTTCACATACTTTCTCTCGATTGTAGATTTTTCAGCGACGGAACATTCTATTTCTCTCTCTCTCTCTCTCTCTCTCTCTCTCTCTCTCTCTCTCTCTCGCGGAATGCAAGTCCGCCGTGCAATTGAGAGTCGAAACTTAAAGATCCGCTGATACAATGTCCATTCAATTTCTTGGAGACGGGCCAGGAAAGATCCGAATCGAATTGATCTATTAATTAATTAACCGGAAGACAGCTGACTCTCGTTATCGTATCATATTTCGTCGATAATCTTTTTCTTTTCTTTTTTTTTCTTCACGTTATACGTTGCATGTTACACATCGCAGCGAGGTTATCCTTGATTTCTTACACCTGCGTGCGGCCTTAATTGACTCTTCCGTTCATCTAGACCATCATCGCGCAGTAGTCTCTTAATAGACGCGCGAGAAGGTTACGTGAGTCATAGTTAAGGCGATGTAAATTCGCCTTATCGGGCTGAGTTCCTTTTTGAACTCGCGCGCGCGCGCGGGATTCTCCTATACTGGGACTTCCTTCGGAATCGTGTCAGCACGTTTAATTACGTGCGAGACCCATCGTGTACAGTAGAATTAAGACGACTCGACTCGCGGCTTCGTAAACGTCTCGGTGCTGCGGTGTTCTCCCTCGCCGCCGGAGCCTTCTTCGCCTGAGGTCGCGTTGCATGCGTATCATCAAAAGGAATGAGATAACAATGACACGAGAGGAAGAACGACGTCCATTTTACGCATAATTAGAACTCGCGGTCCGCTTCGCAATCACGCGAAGTAATGTTATCGTGTAGATTTATCTTTTTCCCTAGCCGCGCGTGCTTTTCGACTGCGCGAGAAAGAGGAGAGAGAGAGAGAGAGAGAGAGAGGGAGAGGAAAGTGGATATTAAAAAAAGAGAAATCTATATAATCCGCTAACGTTTCTCGATCTTTCGTTTGGAGAAGCGTCAATGATCGAACACGAATCCTCAAGAGCAAATTTATCGCTTCCTTTTCCATTATAATTGCTAATAACGATCGCACAACGAACGCTCTTGAAATTACCATGATTATTATCAGCGATTTAACGACGTGCCGTTATGTACTTTTATCATCGCAAGAAATTACTTTCTAAAATTTTAATGAATTTCTAAGAACGCTGCATGATTAAAGTATTCGGCTGGCTTCATTCCGCGCTGTTTTCCCAGCGATATCCCGCCACCGCCGGAAGACGTTTTAATAAATGATCACCGCGAGTTTCCATCCGGAACGCGTTTGAGAGCGCGCGTTGCAGAAGACTCGTCGCAGCCGTCCGCAGCTCGATGAGCATCGTCGGCGACGATGGCGGTCGCGTAATTATAATTATTCCACGCTCCTTTATTAGGCATTCGTTTGGGTCGCGAGGCGTGCGCGCGCGCGCGCGCAAATACAGGCGAACACGAACGTTAGAACGTCCGAGGCTCGGTCCGATGCGTGCGCGCGATTTCCTCGGCGAGATAGTACGTCCTTCTTCTTTAGGTCGTTATCCTTCGAGCGCGCGCGGGCGCACGAGACGCGCTCGCGAGTCCTCGCCAATTAACTATTGTTAACTCGCGACGAGAGAGACGCAGGAAACCCCGTGACGGTGGTCCCGAAAGCCGGGATCTCTCACAATCCACGTTTCTCCCTAATGGGAAACGTCTACCTTCTCCGCCCGCCCGCTTACTCCTCGCGCTGAGCGAAGAGGAGGAACGGGCGAACGAGCGGCCGAAGATTAATGCGCGATTGTCCAGCGGGCAAACTAATTCCCCGCTCTTCCCCCGAGGTGTACGTCGAGGCCGCGGATTAACGTCCACCGATGAAACCGCTACTTCCCCCGTCGATTCCCGCGGCTCGTTCGTTTCGCTCTGCCTCGAGAGGCGTCCTGTTCCCGCGAAATCGTCCGAATCGGTCACGTGAACGACGTGTCGTGATTTAAACCGTCTTTTCCTGCGCGCGCGCGTTCCCTGGGAATCCGCAGGGTTGGGAAAGTTGCTGTGTGCGTAAAAGTATCTGGTTACAGTTACAAGCTACTGATCTTCAAAAATAACATGTTACAGTCGTAGTTATTTAGGAAGTAACGAGTTGTTACTTTTCAGTTACTTTTTTACAATAATTGTGCTGTTGTTTTAAATTTTATAATTGTGCAAATTCCTTCAACTTTATATAAAAGTAGTTTGTCGATTATTATATTCCTCACATTGCATATAATTTTTACATAATTTTTACAAATTAGATTCATTAATTTAAATAAGCAATTCATATTTATTCTTTAAGACTATCAATAACAATTATAAGAAAGTGAATGGATTTGATGAGGATAATAAATACTAAAAATATTAAAAGTAATTTTAACATCAAAAATTAGATCTTTTCACTAAAAAATATATTGATATTTTATAAATAAAAACTTACATTCATATACTTTCTTAAATTTGCGGTTGAAGTTCTGCTTGCGTGAATAATTTTTTTGCCAGCGCATATTTTGTAGAGAAATGCCCAGTTGTTCTTGTTTCCAAATTTTTGCTGTAACACGAATTTCTGCATATGCTGGCCATGGCATTTTGCAATCCTTCTCCAAAAGTTTTATTCACTGCTTGAATTTTTTAATACAACTGAAACCACGCAGCACACTTCACGCTGAACGCAGGTTATGTTAACAAATAAGGACTGGCGACGCGCGATAGAAATGTCCAATAGGCGTACAATCTTTTTGAAAGAAATACAGGTTGCGTTCGGAGAGGAGAGCAGACTATCAGCGCTATTGCGTCATTTTATCCTTGTTTTACATCTAATGAACAATAAAGATAAATAAAGACACAAGTAGCGCGTTTTCCAAATGCAGCCAGAATAACTGTATACTTACAGGATAAAAAGCATCACATGTCACGTTATCACGCTGGTCTACCAGAAACTTAAGTTTGAAATATATAAAATAACTATTAAAGTAATTATTTGATTAGTTACTAGTTATCAAACAAATGTAACTAAGTTAAGTTATAGTTACAGATGGGAAAAACGGAACAAAGTTAAGTTACCAAAAGTTATAGTTACCAAAAAAAAATCACTGTAAATGTAACTTCGTTGCAAGTAACGAGTTACTTCCCAACCCTGGAGATCCATAGATCCTCGCGATCTACAGTGATCCGCGCTTGAATCTAAAATCTACGCTCGGTTAAATATGTGTTGCGAGAATCGAGCCTCCTCACGGGAAGGATATTTGCAAGAGCATCGATCAGATATCTCTCTCTTTTTACTTTTCATTTTTTCTTACTTATGATACCTCGAATTATCTGCTTCAATTTCCTCTCGAGAGTGGAGCATGCAAGGAAACAGGATTATTTTTGCCGCTGCGATATCGATATCTGTTGTTGGTGCGCATTAATTAACGATGCAGTAATGAATTTAATAATTGCGGATCGGGCTCGGGGGATTCCTGATTTTCCTCTCGTCTCACGGATGAAGTTATTGCAATTAACTGTTATTGGGATCGCGAAATCGGCGCAAAACTAGATAGCCGGAGTGAATCGCGCTCGTCGACATCTACTCGCGCGATGGTACGGTGTCGTTGGGACGCATGCTCGATCATTTGGAATTTCTCGAGTAACAGCTATAATTTCGTAGCGAGCATATTTATGGCTTTTATTATCGGCTGTCGGAAGCGCAAGATCTAATTATCGCTTTGCGCGTTGAAACTGGATTTAAATTACGTTCCTGGCCGCGACAAAGTATCGGCTCCCGGGCGACTCGATGTACTTTGCGCGTCGTTCGGTCGTATTTTATCATCGTACACGCGATGAAAGCGCGACAGAGAGAAGGCGTAAGATGTACGAGTAGAAATAATCCCCATTTCCGAAAATTTTAATATCACTTGATTATACAGGGTGCTAAATTTCAAACGTAACAGATAAATCTCGAAAACTATGAAAGATATTAAAAAAAGATATTAAAACACGTGTCCCATGATTTCGAAGGGGAAAGAGAATAGCATTATCAGTTTTTTTATTTGGAGAGCATTTTCAAGCTCAGTTGAAGGTCAACTTAATTTTTTAAAATAGAAATTTTTTATTATACCTTCTTTTTCATTATATCTTCCAATTTTTTATTATATCTTCTTTTTTTACCAATTAATTTTAACAACTTACGTCTGAAATTTTTTATTTGCCTAATATTTTTTGAAATATTCAAGGAAAACTTGGTAACTTTTTCATCATTTAACTTACGATATTTCGCTATTTGTCGAAAGAAAAAATAGTATTAGACTTTTTTACTTTAGTTACTATCAATAATATATTATTATAATAGTGCCCTAACTTTTGTTAACTTATTGACCTTTCAAAAATCCCCCTTTCAAAATTATTAAATTAACAAAAGTTGGGGCACTATTATAGTAATATATTATAATAATATATTCTTGATAATAAATAAAGTAAAAAAGTCTAATACTATTTTTTCTTTCGACAAATAGTTAGCGAGATCTCGTAAGTTAAATGTTAAAAAAGTTACCAAGTTTTCCTTAAATATTTAAAAAAATATTAGGCAAATAAAAAAATATTTCAGACAAAAGTTGTTAAAATTAATTGGTAGAAAAAGAAGATATAATAAAAAACTGGGCGTTCTATTTAAAAAAATTAAGTTGACCTTCAGCTGACCTTGAAAATGCCCTCCAAATAAAAAACTGATAATGCCATTCTCTTTCCCCTTCGAAATCATGGGACATGTGTTTTAGCTTTTTTTTAATATCTTTCATGGTTTTCGAGATTTTTTACCTGTTATGTTTGAAATTTAGCACCCTGTATATCGGATTGTTCGATAAGTTCGCAGAGATCTTTGAGAAGAATTCAAAGCTGATACGTTTATAGCTAAATATAATTTTGCCCAATATCGATTTTAGTCATTTTTTCGATAACAGTTTATAAAAAGAAAGAAAGACGAAAAAATAAAATTGCGCTTAATCATCGGGCTATCGGCTTGGAGTTTTTCGTAAAAATCCCTGTGAGCTTATCAAACAATCCAACATATCAATAACGCGATTGGACATTACTCTCTAAAATATTTTAAAGCGCGACAAGCGAATCTAAATTCTATCTTCTAGATCTTTAATATTTTGTTGCAGGTAATTGTTATTTTCATCTCTACCGTATTCCTACGGGAAATTAGTAATGTTATACGAAAACGTGCATCTGCGCGTAACCGCTCGCGTACGCTCCCATTTTCCGTCGCGCAGTTGCGCGGTTTGAATTTTGTTGTTCCGCGTAGCCCTCTTGTAGCCGAGGGGAGAAAAGAGAAAGAGTGGGTGGGAGAGGGAGAGAGAGAGGGAGAGAGAGAGGGAGAGAGAGAGGGAGAGAGAGAGGGAGAGAGAGAGAGAGAGAGAGAGAGAGAGAGAGAGAGAGAGAGAGAGAGAGAGAGAGAGAGAGAGAGAGAGAGAGAGAAAGAGAGAGGAACAGTGGCACAATAAATGCGGCAATTACTCACGATATATACGGGCAATTAACACGATAGTCGATCCTAATGAGCGTCAAGCGGCATAAGCGAGCGGGATACTCATTGAGACGGCAAATTGTTGTTCTTCTTCCTCCCCTCAGAACGTGTAATCGTTGCATCTCCGATTCCGCCGCAGGTCGTTGCACTCCCGCATCGCATTGCACGCCGTATTGAACGCCGCGCGACTTTTTTCTCACCGACGAGCGCGATGTATCGGCATCGCACGGCGGCGACGGCGTCGCGTTCTGCAGGTTCTTCTCCGGGCAAGACACAGCGGTTAGTTCTACGAGCTTAGAGCGTGCGTTGGGAATTGCCGTTAGAATTGGAACTGTTCCGCAGGAGTGTCCGTTTTGCATCGAGCTCGCGGCGCGAGCGAACGATTTCTGAAAACTGCGCGCGCCCGCCGCGCGCATTCGCGCGGCTCAAATCCGTCGGCAGAGTCGATTAACCGTAAAGTAAATTTCTCCGCAGAGTAATTGAAAATTAGCTCTGGGATAAGCGCGACCTTTGGCGTCGCCCGCAAAGAGACGATATTTATATATTTCGCAACTGAATCTTTTTCTTAATAATATAACGGGGAGAAGGGAGAAGAATTCTTTTTATCGATGGCCACATAGCGTGTTCGCAATTTGCTATTATACAATTTCGCAGCTGCATTTCACGGATCTCCGACCGATTACTTTTCGCAAATTGGATTAGAATATCTGAGCGTGGATAATGACATCGGAATGCGACGACAACCGATATCGTTTGATGTGCGATCGTAGTTGGAATTAAACCGAGCCAGTTAGTTTCACTGTCGGGGAAATGCAATTACGAATAGGAAGACGAAGGCGGGGGAGAGAGGGAGGGAGGAGAGGGAGGAAACGATGAGACGCGAGAGATAACAGAAACTGGTTGCGCTTCTCTCTCGATTTTCATGAGACCTGGTCGACAAAAATCCGGCGGTTATCTTTTTTGCGTTCGCGCCGATAAGCCCGGCGTTAGGCTTATCTAAGCGCTTTCTATGATCCGCCGATGGTCGTGCTGGAATGGAAATTATGTCGTTGATCGGACGCCGCGTTACGTGGAATGTCGCTCGGCGATAATGACGACGGCTTTGAGCTGTCTATTAGCATTAATGACCCGCAAGATTGTCGTAAGATCGCGCGGTCTTTGTTCGATCGATTTCACACGAGGCCTTTTCCTTCTCTCGCTGTATCTCGCAACCGACGGCAATAATGGCTTTTTTCAGAGAAGTTTTTCCTTGCAATTATGATATTTGGGTTGCCGCTGGAACTTGCAATTACTGTGCGTCCGGCGAACCTTTATTTACAGTCTCTTCATCTGTTTCTGAGAAATGATGTTTTCTAAATGTAAAATCGGTTACGAGAAAAGTATATACAGGGATGGGGCGGCGTTTATAACGACCAGGGCAATTTTTTCGAAAACGAAGCGAGACATCAGAAGATATTTCAGACAGAAGTTGTAGGTCTTCAAGAGGGACATAAAATAACTATTTCAGTTTGTTTACAGATGGCGCCAGTTTCGAGATATTTACTGATCATTACTTTTCTTAATTTTCCCAATGGGAAATCCTAATTTTGTTATTATATCATCTTTTTCTACCAATTAATTTGAACAACTTTTGTCTGAAACATTTTTTTATATACTATATATATTAATATTTTTTGAGATATTTAAGGAATACTTGATAACTTTCTCAATATTTAACTTACGATATCTCGCTAACTGTTTGCCGGAAGAAAAAGTGGTACCAGACTTCTTTACTTTCTTTAGTCTCAAGAATATATTGTTACAATAGCGTCCTGACTTTTGTTAACTCATCGATTTTTGGAAATTTCAAAATCATCAAATTAGTATCAAATTAAGTATATACTCATATTATGAATGATTATTCCCTAAATTTTTTGAAGTGAGGCTTCACTGGAAATCAACGAAATAATAGTGAAAATATTGCTACTTGAAATCAGGAAAGAAAATGTTTCACTCAAACTTTGATTGAATTTTTTATCCAAATGAATAAATATTTCAGTGAATTAAATCATTTGGACTATTTAGATTAGAAAATGCTCGACAATTCAAAGTGAAAAGCTCACCGTATATGAGTAAAAAATTACTCGAATTCAAACTCGTTAGTCACTCTACCTTTCGAACGAAACTTTATCTCAAGAAATTTAGAAAGCACACAAATATAAAAAGAAATGTTCGGTGTGTTTACGCTCGAGTTATTAAATGTTAGAACGGCTTAATAAATATCCGATATCACCGTTTCCGATTATATTTTGCACCTGCGCGCACCTGTTCTGCAATCAACGAGGACGATCGTTTTTAGCGAAGTAGGTAATATACCTATATTACGGACGGGATTGCTTATTGTGGTTCTCTTAATGTCTATGCAATTCCGAGTCCGCGAGAACGTAATAATCAACAGCTCGCTGCCAAATTATAACGTAATTTTGAGGCAACAAGGGCTTGATTAACCTCTTTTTGTACGACTCTTTATTTTTAAAAAGACACACGCATATACATACGCATGTGAATGTGACATAGAAAAATTCTCGACTCTGTGAGCGTATTTTCACTCCTTCAAAGAAATCAGGTTAAAATTAATTTCTAGAATCATCGGCGCAGATACAAATCCACCAAAGTGTTTACTTTATCACTCACTTCGTCCGATCGCAACGCAATATTCAATTCTGCGCGGTATAATTGCATATCACGCGTCGCTCCAAGAAACGTGCTATCATTGTGGGAATATTTTCCCGTCCCGATACTTAAAAATGTTAGATTAACCTCTCAACATTACCCGTCGCTTGTGGTTTGACTTTGTGCGAACGAAGAAATACTTTTCCATCCGATTTCGGGCGAATCCTGCGAATGGGTGGGTGCAAAAGTTGTGGTGCCTCGAGGAATTGACATTGCTGTCCTGTCGTCGCCGTCGCCGTCGTCGCCGTCGTCGTCGTCGTCGTCGTCGTCGTCGTCGTCGTCGTCGTCGTCGTCGTCGTTGTCGTCGTCGTCGTCGGGAAATTTGAATTCCACGCGAGTCGAGCGTTTCGCATCGCCTGCACGCAGCATTTTGGCGTGAGATGCGCAACAGGTGCCACGCCTCGCGAGGAGAAACGAGCTTGGCACAAACCGCGGACCGACTCGGCGAGTCTCACAAGCTAAGCACGGACCACGGTTTCCAATCGCTCAGTTATTCCATTCGCGACGCGATGCGTTTCCGCTGCGACGGGAAGTGATATTAATTCACCCATGCGCGAGCGAACGTTCTAATCCGACCTGTCCGCGTGATCCGTGTACGTATTTGTTGTACTGGCGACTGAGCGGCTGCGACGTAAGCGAAAGCGACCTGCCAGGTGATAGCTCGCTTCTTTCATATAAATGCAAATGATAATGTTCGTATCGATTACACGAGCCTACGCAAGTAGCAATTAAAAAAGAATGTTAAAGTTTTGCAAAGATTTATCGAGTCGTCGCGTCGGTGATTTTATCGGCTCAAAAGACGAGTCATCTTACGGATACCTGTAATATTGGACAATTTGAAGGGTATTAGAAAATGAAGGATAACATAGCAGATACTCGAATTAAATTTAGCATCTACTGCTTCGTTATTAGTAAAATATTTTGTTATATCATTGATGAGCATAATTAATTGAGAATTATTGAAATTCCAACCATCTTTGGCAAAAATCCCCGATAAGGTGTTATTATTTTTACGGTGGTTAATGTTTTGCGATAAAAATTCATCGCTTCGAGTTTTTAAAAATAGATTTAGTACAGGTTAAAATTCGTACATTCTTTTAAAATTATTGCTGACTTACAAAACTGACACATTATTTATGTTATTTTAATTTCAACCGCGTAATTACGTTACAAACAGATTAGATTATCAGATATTCTTTCCTGTAAGCAAATACCTTACCTTAGGAGCTTCCATTTTCAATGCTCAATTAAAGACTCCGTGCTTTTTCTTTTCTTAAAACCCATCCGATTGACGACGGATGTCTTTTTGAAAGAATCGTGGTCATTCACGTGTTGGAGGATAATTATATAAGCGGAAGCGCAGATTACTTGTAATTATGATTAATTGCGGCTATTTATGTGCCGCACCATGCTCGACGCGCGATGCCCGTCTAGCCCGGGTGTCTGAGAACGACACTGTTCTCAGACAATTTGTCGGGCGTGCGGAGATTGCATTTCGAGTCTTTTCAAGAATGTCCTCATTATGCCGCGCCAGATGTCTCCGGTGTGGTCCCATAAAGATAGAATCCTGTAGAAAACGTGGAGAATTCGTAGAAAGTGCAGGTAAATGGTGTGCGACGAGCGCGCGCGGTGATTCGTACTTGAAGTCCGCGGCATCAATTACCGCGGCTCGTACGAGATACGGAGCGGTTTGGTCATTTAGCATCCTCGTGTGTTCATTGAACTACTTAAATGCTCTCCGATTCACAGCGCAAGGTGAAGTCGCGCGTCAAGTTAGCCGGCGATGAAATTTCTCGCGAAAAGTGACGCGTGCTAATATTATTAGGTCATTGAATACGAAATGTCCGATTTCGAGTCAAAAATTTGGTTTATTATATCTCAAACCAGAAATAGTACAATTGATCAAAGTACGCGCCTAAACCGTCGACACAGTTCTGCCGTCTTAGTCCATTAATGCCGGCTGGGACAGAAATTTCGCGTTGATTTCAATGTTATGGATTTTTATGAAAATGCTCGAAAATTTTGATCCAAAGTACATTACCAGGGGTTCTCGAGGACGCTCTTCCCGAATCCGCTGCGGGAATAATAAGAAATGAGTGTTTGTACTGATTCGTAACGGTTTTTCTCCAAAAAATGTGATTTTTTCTCGTCAATTTTTTTTTAAATCATGGATTTCATTGTGATAAAAATGTTGAGTATTACTGAAAAGTACTCCAATCCTCGTGTCCTCGAGACTTGTACTTAAAATATATGTGGTTCTGAAATTTTTTGCAACTTAGTAATTTCGATATGTCTACCATATGCATGTATTACTATAGATATCGCCGGATCCTTGGGAACTCAGTCGAATAACTCGTTATGAATGCATTTTTATGAGAAATTATCCGAAATAAAAGCTATCCTGTTGATCGAGTTCTTTCACGTGCTAGGCCCCAAATTTGAATCCGATGTACTTTTCGGGCCTAACGGGGACCCAACGTTAATTTTTTGGCGCAAAACTTATATTTTTTATACATTATTTTTACACAATACAGTATTTATTACACAATATTATACGATACAGTATGCAATATTTTTTATACATATTTACAAATTTGAAAAGTACAGAAAATTTTATGTCCAGATATGTATTTTTGAAATTACAAGTCTCGGGGACACGATTGGGATACTTTTCAGTAATATTTAACATTTTTATCAAGATGAAATCCAATGCATGGTTCAAATTGATCAGTTGTTGTCGGTAGCGATGCCCATTGACAGTATCGCCCGGCTTCTTTTCAGTAGCTCATAGTACACGATTGTTTTCTGGTCCCACCAAACGCAGAGCATTGTCTTCTTTCCGAAGCGATTTGGCCGTGCCGTCGATGTTGATGCTTCGCCAGGTGAAAGCCACGATTTTTTGCGTTTGGGATTCTCGAAATATATCCACTTCTCATCGCCAGTAACAATTCGATGCAGGAAACTCTTTCTTTCATGCCGCAAAAGCAAAATTTCGGAAGTGGCTCTTCGATTTTCCATCTGTCTCTCAGTCAACTCATGCGGCACCCAATTTCCTATCTTTTGAATTTTTCCCATGGCATGTAAACGTTTGGAAATACATTGGCGAGTCATGTTTAATACCTCCGCAAGTTGATCTTGTATTTGCGTATCATCTTCATCCAATAACGCTTGCAGATCGGCGTCCTCCGGCTTGTTTTTGGTCTTCCGGAGCGCTCCTTGTCCTCAGTGTCGAAATCGCTACTTCTGAAGCGTTCAAACCAATCTTCACAGGTAGTTTTCGATGGTGCATGTTCGCCGTGGGCCTTCCTCAAGCAAACGACGTGCTTCAGCTGCACTTTTTTTTAAAGTTAAAGCAGAAAAGCCAAAGCTTCCCGCAAATGCTGTTTATTTGGCACAAAACTCGACATCTTCGTTGTTAGAAAAAATATTTTTGCGTTGCGATATGTGTTGGTATTACGACTGGTTATTGTTAACAGTTGTCCAAGCTATAAAAGAAACACAAGGCGTTAAAGGGTTAAATATCCGCAAAATGCGCACAGCGCGCTATCCGGTGATATGGTATACCGCAAACAATATCGCAATGCAGTATTAATCGGGCGTGAGCGATCCCCGCGTTACTTCTCCCACTTCTGTCACTCCGTTCCGATTAACGCGATGAAAGTCAATAACGTAATAACATAAATCTTTTTCGCTCTCGCGTGCGCGGCAAATGTTGAAACAGGTATAAATTATAAGTGCGCAACGCGGCGCGCGATATAATAAGGCCGTTTTGCATACGCGGTCGAAGCAGTCCGACCAGTTTTGCCGCGCACGACACTGACAGTGATAGCGGCGGAAAAAAAGTAGCGAAGGTCAAAAAATCGCTGGATGTTTGATTGACAATGACGCGCCGATCTCTCACGGCGAGGGGATTTCCGCTTTCTACTCCCCTCCAGATTTTCTTTCGTCGAGAGACGTTGCAGAAGGTGCTGATAAAATGATGCTCTCGTTGCGTCGATGTTGTCCGCTCGACTGTGGATGCATGCTTTCTAACTTTGGCGTCTTGCGACATTCTTGCGCCGACTTCTCTCCGCTTGCGAGCGCGAGACGCAAATCGCGCTGGCCGACGTGTCGTCGTGCGAGCGAAAATACGCGCGCGACACTCTCATCGCGCGAGGATTCCTGGCCTGATTATCGCGGCGACCGGTAATTAGTCCGGACAGCGCGACTCGCCGTTGCCCCACGACTCGGAAACAAGCAGGACCTGTTTCGGAGTGCCGGTTAAGCGCGTCTGTGCGCGCATCCTGCGACCGCACGGCGTGCAGTGGTGGCCAAGTTGGCGAATCACAGCTTTCCTCTTGATCCTTGATGCTGAAAATTTTTATCTTTCGATGTATCTCGTTACTTGCAAGGTGTCTCGACTATGAAAAGCGAACCGGAGATAGAGGAATAAACGACAAGTCTTAGAGTTGTATTCGAAACGCATTTGAATTTTAATCAATTTTAATACGCATATATGAAGAATGCAAGTTGAAATATTCATTTTTCGAGCTCACTAAATTATTCCAGCTTTCAGAGATTATTTCAATTAGTAATCAACATATAGTATTCTTTTACAGAGAGAAAAAGATGTTTTCACTATATTATTATAATTTTACGTAATATTTTTTAATAATATACAATGTTGTTATTAGTTGCTTTATATTTATTATTCTTAATATAAAGTTTACATTGGCAGATCTTTAATCGAGATCAATCTTCCACTTCAAGGTATATGTTGTGCAATGCATCCATCACCATTGCAACCTCATTGACGTTGTCGTTGCACTGGTTGCATCCTCTGCAGGCGCAAATTAGTGAATACGTTACTGCTTGCAGCGACATCTGAAGCTATCGCGGCAAATATATACTGAGCAACTATGTACTTACACAAATATGTAAGAGAGAAATATAAATTTGTCTAGATGATAATTATTTAATTAAAAATAAGAGTAAGGGGGATGAAAGGATAAATGTCTTAACCATATGTTTATTTCATGAAATTAAGAAGGATGAACAAAAAGAGAAATTTCTTATGCACAATTTTTCTTTATTTCGAAAATAACTATAAATTATATAATATGAAGATTATGTGAAGATAGTCTTACATAAAAAAAAAATAATAAAAACGTGACAAGTGAAAAAAAAGTTCAATGTTTATTCTAACTTCCGCATACAATATACGTCGGCATTTTGCATATTACGACCAAATTAGCAATCAAGGATCACAGCGCGTTCACCAGGTTAGATAAAAAAGAATTATAGTTTATTTAATAAAATATGGGATAGATAGAAATTCATTGACGTGAAACTGTTGAAGAAAAATGTATAACAATATATCCTTGTTATCGCGACTGTAAAGTATTCTTCTGAATATTCGGGTGTGTTAGAAACACATTGAAATAATTAAGAATATTTGACGGAGTGAGGATCTCCCGCAGAAATCTTTCTATTCCCACAACTGAGTTTTCGTCTGATCCTTGGACAACAAAGAATCAGTGAATCAGTTAATCAGTTAATCAGGTCGAGTCTTTTTTCCTGTGTAAATGCAGTTTCACGTATTAACGTAATATGATGGATCAAGGTACATCATCGCGCTCAATCCGTTTGCGCTCACGGCTCACTACACGTGCAGTTCAACGTGATGGAATTACATTTGCTCACGTGGACGGCGCATTGAAATTACGATGGTCGGGATAATATGTACGGATTACGGAATCTCTTCAGGAATCAAGGAACCTTCATCGGGAATGTACGATTACGTAATACAGTAGCGTCTATAAGCGCTCGTACATTGCGCACGCAGTGTGGCCAAACACTGCGCTCGTCACACAGAATAGCTGCAACACTCTGCATCGCGATTCTTCCTGAATAAACGTAGGATTTACCCGTAAATTCCGAGTATATAATTATACATGTATCTAATCATGACAGATTGCGCGGATGCACACCGGCGACTTGTGGAAGATACTGTATGTCGTACGTCATGTAAGATCCAACGAGCATTCATTTCCATAACCAGACTCGAAGGGCGATATTACCTAACCCGGTCGGGCGACTTGATAAATCCTGCGATGTTACCTGTTCTCAAGCTTTTGAAGTCCTTGGTGAGATATTGCCGACTTCGAACAAAACTTTATATTTTTACCATGAACTTCACGTTAAATATGACCATCTATATACACGCTGACATATATATACAATCCTGACGGTTATTTAATTTATATATAAATTTAAATTTATAATTTAAATTTAAATTTATAATATAAAAAAATTCGCTAGATTATTTTGCTTAAATTTAAATTTTGTTTCGTTCAATTTGATCGCGCTGCAATAGCATCCAAACCACACAAAATACATTTAATTTCAGTTTTAATTTTATTTGTTTAAAGAGAGGCAATATATAAGAAATATCGCATGAAAATTTAACAATTATTTAATTTTAACTATAACGTCATCTGTCATTGTAATTGAACAACATTCGTCAATTTGACACGCACTGGTATGCGCAACAAAGCGATCTCAAGCTATTTGTCGTACACGCTGCATTTCACATCGGTAAATATGACGGCGAAATAAGACGGAGATCGATATGAAGCGCGCGCGTTGAAGGAACTAGCGGCAGTATACCTACGTTCATTATATCAACATCACCGGTCGGGCAGATGGTGGTGGTCTGCGGTGTTTTGGCACGTGACCGTTGCCAACGGTTATACCATTCCATGCGTGACCTTCAGCACGCACCCCTAGTACGTTTCTAACCGACGTCGGGTAGTGAGCTAAGTCTCTCGCATAACGTTCTATCTGTGCAACGTGTAACTGTGGTACAAAATGGGTTTTAAGCTGCGTCGATTGCTTCCGACACTACGGTGAGTTGAAATTACGATTGTATCTGTTGAATGCTCAGCCTCATCGCCGAGCTCTCCTCAATGAAAATCCATTTGTGCTAGATTTTCGATCTCAAGATTCTTCGTAAATCAACAAATGAGTTAAACGGAGGAATATAAAAAAAGCTTCGTGTTGTTTACTTGTAAAAAGGTATTTCATGCAGAAGTCGGTTTCTGTACGAAGAATATTTGTACATGTACAATCTTTTTCATATACTCGGTAAAGTTGGCACTTGAAGGCCAAACTTTAGGCTCGACATTTTCACAAACACCGAGAAAAAAGTATTCTGTTTGTAAAGTGATTTTTCCCATAGTCTTGTGTTCTAAGCGAAGCCTTTTACAGGAAAAGGATCCCTCTTTTAATAATAACGGTTTAGGTGAACCATTCATTTAAAATTTATTAGATATTATTCTAACTGTTTTCCTCTTATTTCAAGAGGATTTCCTTTTGCATCAATTAATTTTTCTCTTATATCAAGAACGCTTGTCAGCATTGTTCCTCTTCCACGTATTCACACAAAGACACTTTCTCTGTGCATATGACGGTTCTCGCCGCATTTGTTTTATGGACAACGTCTGGAGCAAAGGAGAAAAGAAGAGAGATCGTTATTCAGTTTATGTTATTTTTCCCGGTTGTTTCGTCATGAACGAAGTTCAAGAATCTTTGGAGAAAATTATCTTATTAAAGACATATTGGTCCCATACTTCAGCATAAATACATATATCCATTTATCATATCGCGTAGCACACCACATTAAATGCCATTTGGAGTACTTAAAATTACAAATTTATGTTTTCTCCTACTTTTTCAGCAGAAAGTAAAAAAAAATTTAACTAGAATTTTCACCGGACAGTTTCATAATAATTTTCTCTTCTTTCCCTACAAAGGAACGTATAACCAGTAAGAATAAAGTACAGTAAGAATAAATAATAATCCTCTTAAGAAAAGATTAAATAATCTATGTATAAGAGAAAATTTATATACGTTAAAACCAATAAGATTTGCATTATACATATAACATATAATTCTTCTAACTTTAAGAATAATGTGTTTATAATATTTTCCTCTTAATTTTAGAGGAATCCTCTAGAGGCCATATATAAAAGTAAGATCTTCTAAAATTTAAATGATTCCGCTTATTCTGAAATTATTCTGTTTTGGGTGAAGGAAAGTTCTGACATATCCGAAACGGATGCTGAGCTTACGCTTCATAGAAGGAATCGCGACGAGCCTGGAATATCCTGTATATACACGTTAATCTCAGTACGCTACCGAGGTCGTGCGCGCGCGGAAAAGTGTGCCTGTAACTTCGCTGACGAAGGGAAATCTGTGCGGCTACGTACGTATATAAAGTATCGGAGAAATTCCGTGTCGCTGAACCGTTAGACCGTCACCTGTTCGAGGTGTTATAAATGTACATTATGTGCACTTAAGGATGCACGCGCAGACATCTAGATCTGAGAAAAACAAATATGACAGGGTTGCTTCTGCAAGTTGAAAAATCTTTGAGGCGGTCGAGACGCCAAAGATGAATCACGTAATATCTGACGGAACGCCCGACGATGAGCGTAAAACACAATACTCGATATAAATGGACGTTTTATTTTATTGTTAGCGTCGCTCGTGGTATAATTACAGTGACTTTAAACAAAGAGAAACATAAATCTCAAAGCGTTTCCTCTTATCAATCATGATGTCAGCCGATAAATCACTAGCTGTTGCTCGAACATAGAAGCGCGATTAATACATAATACTCGATTAAATAAGAGACAGGCCACACTTAGAGGATACTTAATTTCCACCAACATCCCCTCCCCGAATTGAGATCATAAACAATATCGTTTCGTTCGAGACGGTGGTTCGAGGTGTCGAGGCTCTTCGCGGTTGAAAATAAACAAAAGTTGTTGAGGGGGGTCGTTTCTTTCCACCTCGTTCTGGTTTTCCTCGTTTTGGTTTTCACGACGCACTTGAAAAGATCTGCAAGCGACGAGTGCGCTCTCGTGCGAGAAGAAACCGCGCTAACTAGAGCCCCGAGGATTTATTGAATAATCTATAAATCTCATCGATTGACGCGCGCCTTTGAGAGAGAAGCGCGGAGATGCCGTGACCAATGAAGAGGCAGGGTTCCTCTTCCGTTGAAGCGGTGTATTAATCTTGATTTATGTTGATACCGCGACCGAGTATCCTGGAGTCTGACCTTGAAATCGACCCCCTTCCCCTCGTCTCTCTTCTCTCTCCCTCCCTCTCTCTCTCTCTCTCTCTCCCTCTCTTTCTCTCTCTCTCTCTCTCTCTCTCTCTCTCTCTCTCTCTCTCTCTCTTTCACACACTGTGCCTCCTGCTCCGGCAACGAGTTACCTAGCACCCGCCGTTTCTAAATGATGATGAATGTCATTGCACTCTTATTGGAAATCTGCATCCAACTGCAACTCCTTCGCCGAGAAATTGCTTTCACGCATATGCGGCATAGATTTTTCGCGGATCTCTCGCGGAAGAAAATATGATCGTCGATTTTATCGGCCTTCGGGTGTGTACGAAGTATTTCCAAGTAAGTAGGATGTTCCTCCAGAACGCGCGTTTGATTTCGCGAGTTGAAGCAGCGTAAAAGCACGCGCGAATGTGTAACACACATTCTTTGGTGTTCCGAATATTTGTCGTCCCAGCAACAACAGACTTTTCGACAGGCGATGTCGAGAGATGATTCTGCGAAATGCTGCTCTTCGACCGCGTTCTCGAAGCGCGGTAATGTTTCTTTCCCGGAATAAATTTCTCACACTGCCGAATCTCTGAGAAAGGAGAAAAAAGTAGAATATTAATTCACGGTGCAGTCGAAAGTCGTGGCGAATTTTTTACTCGTGAGACAGCTCGCCGTCACCGTGTTCGGTCGCGAGATGTTCCCCCGAGGGAATTTACGAGGCGCGGCGATCGGGGGGAAGAGGGGGGGGAGAGGGGGAGGGGGGCATTTAAAATTTAACAGAGCGGCTCTCTGTCGTGGGTACTTAGCTTTATCCTCTCGGCTCGATCTCGGACGATTTCTTACAAGCGACCGGTGTGCCATTACACGCAATTTCAGCTTTCTCGGACCGGCGATTCTCGGTATTACGCGGATTTCCTCGCTCTCGGCCGTATAACGTCCGACGAGTGGCGAAATCGATCACAGTAATCTGCAGAATTCGTGATTTAGCCGCTCTCGCCTAATCCACGCAAATCAGGTTAGCGTGATTTCGCATCGGCTAAGCGTAATAGCGATTTTGCCGCTTTCACGTGTAAGGGCGGCCGCTCGGCGCGCGAGGGATAAATTCATCCTTTATGTAACAGCTGAGAAAAATCCGCCGCGCTGTTGCGCAATATTCTCAGCGCAGGAGAGAAGAAAATGGGGAAAAAGTGGAACCTCGCGATTACGAATACACCGCGGTGATTTCGCTAGGATACCACCGACGGGACGACTATTGGGGAAATGATTAAGCACGCAACACCAGTGACATATTTAGCGCGGCTGAGTTTCTTCGAAAATAACAACCGTCGGGACTTGATTTCCTCGCGATTTTATCACGCGCTGATGAACGCGATGCATCATGATCGTATATGCACTTCGAATAACGTCACCTCGATAACGCAGCACAAAGAGATTTTTATCGACCGGAGTGACAATGCCGCTAGATAATCGTGTAAAATATAATTTATTAATCGGCGATGATATTATATATATGATATTAAGAGATTTTTAGATTAGATATCCCGCAAAGCAACGTTACTTTATAAGGAATGACAACTCACCAGCATTACTCTTTAAGGAAAATTATATTAAAAAATCCATCTTAAAAAATTATATTAATAAATTATATATATATATATATTAGAAAGTTATATTAAAATTGTGTTATATATATAATATTAAAAAAATAATCCTTAATTTTAAAATTCTTAATTTTAAAAGATATATAATTCTTTTAATTAATATTAAAAATATATAAACATTTCTTTAAAAAATATCACGTCAGTCGCATACTACGCAGCTCAGTAAGCAATCTGTTAGCGATCTCTCCAATCTCTGTCGACAGATTGGAGACAGATTCGATCAGTATCAGACCATAGGTTATTTGCATTTGTGTTTGCATTCGATTCGTGTGTTCGTTCGACAGAATTTGACGGTAGCATGACGGTGGCAAGCAAGCAAGCAAGATCTTTGCAGTATGTTTTACTCAAATACATTGAAACGACAGATCTTGGTCGGTTTTTGTCATCAATCTGTCTCGATTATACTCTACTATTAGTTCCTATTGTATTTCTGCTAACAAACTGCTGATAAAATGTGCACACTGTGCAAAGTCTGCTTTTGCAGGTTTGACTATAGAATGTTATCAGTTCTCTTTTGACCCGAAACATTAATATCCGGACAGTGAAAGTGAGGATACTTTTGGAGCTGAACGTCACCAAATCACAAATTTATAGCTATAAATTTGTAATTTATTCACGTCGTTATTATTTTGCAGTACGTTACTGCTCTGTGTGTAAATTTCTGAAACGTAGATCGATCAGCCGATTCGTCATCGATACTTTCTCCCGTGCGAGAGGGCCATTCTTTCCGACTCATCAGGCAATATTTCCTCAGAATATACAGCTCATAATTTACCACGTTCAATCATCTCCAGCAGCAGGTATGAACTCATATTTACAAAATCCGACGAGCAGACCGGGCTCGGAATCGAGCAGCTGATCTGTCATCGACGTACCGCGCGTGCGAGATCGTCGGCCCCGTCGCCACGCGCGAGCGCGCCCGAGCGTGGCCGAGGACGGCCGAGCGGCGGCGAAGCCGGCCGAAGACGCGACGGGAAGTTGGCTGCTGGTCGCGCGACGCCGAGCAGAGAGCGGGCGAAAATTGCCGAAGCGTTCCGGCGCGAAAGCCGTTACCTGTCGGTCAGTCGCGGAGCGACAGTTCGCGTAGTAGTTTGATCGTCGTGGATCTCCCGTGGGCGCACGTGTAGTACAACAAACACACCGTGCCGCATCTATCTCTTTCGTCTCTCTCCGTCGCCGTGTGATGATCTGAGCCACGAGTGCGTGAGTGCCTCTCTGACGCGAGACACGGACGATTGTGCGCGGCTTATATTCGGAGGACAGAGCGGAGTACGAACGCGAGAGAGCGGTGGTGTCGTGATTCCAGCGCGCACGCCGCGCGACATTTTTCCATACCTGCCGGAAATGCACGCGACCGTTTAAAAAACGCGTCCGCCAGCTAGCAGTTTCGCAACTCGTCCATCACGCGGGAACAGTGACAATAGTGGACAAACAACGGAACTGGCGAGATTCATGGTGACTGATCGCGCCGTTCGCTGGAATTTTGGAGCAGCCCGCGGATGACCGAAAGGCATGACGGCAGCGCGGTTTTGATCGGCTAAGGTAAGCTCGTGAGATTACTTCGGAGGCTCGCTAATTCTCACACGACGACTCTGTCGCGACGACGATGTCACGGTGGTTATGATCGATGATGATTCGCAGCTGGAAAGTGGTCTAAAGTGCGCCGGTCGCCGCGACATTGTATCCGGACGTACTCTCTGTCTCTCTCTCTGTCTCTCTCTCTCTCTCTCGCTCTCGCTCTCCGAGAGAATGACACTCGATAAGCGGTAGGAATAATGTGCTTGACACGAACGCCCGCTAAAGTATTTCGAGATGTAGACACGTGTTTACGACGGGGAGAGAGACAGGACGTAATAGCGTCGTTGCTATCGTGACAATACCTCGCATGCTGAAGCTTATCGCTTTGTTTCAACGCGAATTGTTCTCCAGGTCGCCAAGATAACGCGAACAATAAAACCTGCCGCTTATTTGAGCGATATATCATCGAGCTGACGTTATTCCGGGCCTCGTGGCGCTATTGACTTCTCATCGTAAATAACAGCGCTTTAACTATTTAATGAGACTACATACATACACAAACGAAGCAGCTTGAAAAATGACTGATACGTTCCTCGTGGAACATGTTTTAAAGTCATCTTGTTGAGATGTTTACGTCGCTCCGCGCTACGGGTCGTAATTACTTTTTGATTAAATATATATCGTATCGCGCGTTATGTACGTTTAATTTTCATTGGCATTTGTCAAGATGTCCGATTCGATATGAACACACGGCCTGGAGGCCTCGCTAAATTCGTACCGCCAATGAGAGATTAGCGTTGATTCGCGTTGCCGTTGTAAATCACCGATAAGCGCGTCTTATCGCGCATCGCGGTTTGATTCGTTCGCTCGAGCAATTAAAGAGATATTTAGCGAACGACGCAACACGCGAACCGGTAATGTCCATGGAATGCGGCAAAACCACGAGGGTCTCTGGTGCGTTACAATTTCGTCGTTCCTTCTCCAGAGTCAAAAATAAGAATATCTTGTTATCGCGTCAACACATCGGTTTTTGCATCGGGATACATCACACACGACACAGTCGGAGTGAACAACAAAATCCGTTTCTCTAGCGGCGTGTTTTCGCGCCGGGTATAAAATTAACATATCGAAAATTCGGCCGGATTCGTCGCACGAGGTGTTTGTTTACACGCCGCGCGCTTCGTTTACGTCGTCGTCGTCGGGCGATTCGAGCGCGGCTCAACGACGCGACGACCTTTAGACACGCGGTTTTTATTCTCGCGCAATCTCCCGGCGAATTCCACGGTTTATAATACGTACCTCAATGATATCAGCTATCCTCCAAATTCTCCGTCGAGGGACGACTCAAGCAAGGAATGTCCGCGGTATTTTCCATGAAGTTTGCTTCATGGACCGACAAGCGATCTCCACGTTAGATGTCGGAAGTTTCGATACTCGCGAAAGCGTGTCTTCAAAAGTATCGTGATTATTACCGACTCTTCGATATCTTCATTTTCCATTTTGTCGAGCAAGTTTATGCGAGAAATATTCTCAGTTCTGGTTGAATCAGATTTCCGCGAAAAGTCCGCAAGAAACGATCCGTGTGGAATCATTTCGCTTAACACGTTAAGCGTCGATAAACGATAAACGTTCAGGCCGCGTCCGTCACAGGTGACTGACAAAATTTAATAAATAATATCGTAATCTTAAAAATCAAAAGTTTCAAAATTATGAAAAAAGAAAATATATCTATATTACTAATAATAATATTAATATATGTACACGTGCGGCGTAAACGGAAAGACCAACAAAAAGTGCTCGGCGCTTAACGTGTTAATCTTGTATTAGGTGTATTAGGTTGGTACAAAAATAATTGCAGTTTTTATGTATCGAGTGCAAAGACGCATATATCAGTTAAAATTTTATTTATTACTTAAAATAAAGACCATTGGTCTGCAGACACATTTCTCCCAACGGGAAACAAGTTTGTTTACCCCTACAAGATACACCCCAAAAAAGTATTCTATTTGTAAAGTGGTTTCGCGAAGTCTTTTACAAAAAAAGGTCTTCCTCTTTCGATAAAATGATTAAAGTGAACAATTCATCTAAAATTTATTAGATATTATCTAATTATTTTCCTCTTATTTCAAGAGGATATCTTCTTACATCAATTAATTTTCCTCTTATATGAAGAGGAATATGTTGATTTGAATGTCGGCTCTTATTGTTCAGTCATGCTCTACCTCCAGACATGAACGAAAAAATAATCATATGCTTATGGGTCAGAATATTTGGAACGCTTTTTAAAAAAGGTATGTGTATCGCTGTAACATATAACGATAATTTATCCATATTTGGTCAAATAATCTATCGCAAGAAATTGAATAATATATTCTTTTTTTAACTACGTTTCACACAATTGGTTGTGATGAACATCTTTGTAGTTCTAAAGACCATAACAAAACTGATTGGAAATTTGTTTGTTGTGATGATTTTATTTCATTTGTGCCTACTCATTGTGGAACTTGAGCCAGAAGTACATCTATATATATCTTACTTTTCGCTATACTTTATAATCATTTTTTCAAATTAACTGGTATAATCAGTAAGAATAAAGTACAGTAAGAATAAATAATAATCATCTTAAAAGAAAATTAAATAATCTGTGTATAAAAGGAAATTTATATTAAAATCAATAAGGTTTGCATTATACATATAACATATAATCCCTCTAATTTTAAAAATAAAGTGTTTATAACATGTTTCTCTTAATCTTAGAGGAATCCTGTTGAGGCCATATATAAAGATAGAATTCTCTAAAATTTAGATGATTCCGTTTGTTCTGAAATTACTATTTTTTTAGATGTGGAATTCTGGAAAAGATAACGGTAACTAGAAAAATCGACGCCAAACTTAAAATGACAAAAACCGCAATTATTTTTGCACTAATATTTCCGTTTCTTGCTTTAGCATTTGGTGATCACATATCTGTTGATCAACGTTATCCTTCGGGAACACAGTATGAACTATAATCGCTTATAATCTGTGGCAATTTACAATTCGTTTATCGTCTCCTGAACTTTTCGATTCTCTTTTTGTACGTCTCAAAATTTCGTTCCGCGTCGACGAAATGGACAGCGCGAATGATGATGCGTCCTACGATCACATTTTTCTACACGTCGCCCGCGTAGTGAATACCGATTCGGTATGACACGCCCGTGTTACGTGAAAAAATGGTCTTTTACGGTCGTTGCCGCACAATCCGTTAACTCCGCGAAGATATCCGACGGCTACATGCCGGCGCTCGACTCGTTAAGAATAACAATTACAACATCATTACAGCACTTGTTTCACGCTTACTACGTCTCAGCAACGTTCGTCATGTGCGTTGATACCTCGAGCGCACTCGCGCTTATTCGTAGCTTTATTAGAGCACTCAATCTTGGAAGGGTTGCGGCCAGCGCACTGTAGAGTGGAAAATTACGGGATGCTGCGTGCCTCAAAATTAACGTTTGCGGTTTAGTAATGGCTAGTTTATTAAGTAATGAAAGATACACACGCGGTATAACCTAGAATTAAAAATGCAGAGTGTGTGTGTGTACTTGAGATGTATTATTAGGTCTGTGCATAAGTTTCTGGGATTTTCTCGGCGACTCAGTTTATGTATAAAAGAAACAATTCATATTTGTTTAGTCAAAATATTTTCCCTCGCTTGCTACAACTTTGGACCATTTTTCAGGATTCAGGCAACAAGTGTATTTCTCGATTAAAGGATGACGCATCTTTCGATGAGATGAATTCGTCGACCTATTTTCGTATTTCAATCTCATTTCTAAATTGTACATCGGATGATTGTGCATTGATCGAAATACGTAAAAATCTGGAGGAGTAAGATCTGGACTATGCGCGGGGTGGTAGAATTTCCCACTTAAATTCCAGTAAAGTGTTCTTAATTGTGGAAGCAATATGTGACCGAGTGTTGTCGTGGAGCAAAATAATTTTTGATATCCTTCCTTCCCCTGTCCCCACGGCCTTTTTTCCGAATTTCTTCGTTCAATCGGAACAATTGGCGACTGTAGCGCTCTGCAGTAATCAGGTTTCACCAGATTTGAGCAGTTCATAATAGAGTACGGGACCTTGTGGTCCCACCCCCAAATGCAGGGAAGAATCTTCCCATACAGGATAGATCTCCAAAAGACATCCCGAAGACATCCTGAGAACGTCCCCGAGATGTCTTCAGGATGTCCTCTGGAGATTTTGTGCTATTTGGGTTATGCACGTGAATATTGCACTTTGGTGTCGAACTAAAAGGTTGGATCTAACTACTCTTTTTTTACGCTCAGGGTTATAATAATAAATCCACTTCTCACCTCCAGTTTCTATTTTCCATAAAAAAACTCTTTCTTCTTCGTCGAGCAAACAATGAGATGCAAGTGTTGAGCCGGTTGCCAATAGCTCGTCCCGATAGTTGATGTGGGACCCACTTCCCTTCTTTCTGGATCTTTCCCAATGCATACAAGCGTCGAAGTACTGTTGTGTGATTGACGGCAAACTGTTTCACAAGCTCCACAGACGATTGAGCTGCATCTTCGACGAGAAACTTCCAAATCCTCGTCTTTCATCTCTTGAGGTCGTCCAAAGCGAGGTTTGTTGCTAATATCGAAATTTTTGAAACCTTTGGAACCAGGATTGGTATGTGGGTGTTCAGATATAGTGTGCTCACCATAGGTCTCTGCTTATTTCAGCAGCACTTTTTCTGTGATAAAGATAATACAGCATACAGTGTCGAATATGCATTTTTTCGACCTCCATCTTCAATTAAATTAAAAATGTGTTTAAGTAAACAAATGTGAACTCCCTAGTAGCACACTTCATTAGGCGTTACATTGGTGTTACATTGGCTACAGTGACATAAATTGGAGTTACATTGGCCCAGTGTATCCCAATATACAGCCAATATTGGTTAAATATTAAATTACAATATATCTCCAACAATGCATAGCATTGTTATACCAATATTGACTTACATTGGCACAATGTATCCTAATATGCAGCCAATATTGGTTAGATATAAAATTACAAGATATCGCCAATATTGCATAGCATTGTTATACCAATATTGACTTATATTGGGGTTACATTGGCCAATATTAGGGGCCCAATTTGTAGCCAATATTGGCCCAACAATATGTGCTACTAGGGCTGTTACATATAAGCTCGAATTCAGGTTAACCAACGGCACTAACGTAAAACATAACCTAGTCGAAAAGTTTGCGCATTCAAATTACAGCTCTATCCAACATAATCAAAACGTAATCTCTCTATCAAAACATAATCTCAGGAACTTATGCACAGGCTCGGTAGAAAATGTAAGTTGAGGAAATAACGATGACACATCGCTGTAAGTTGACGAAATCATAATTAATTGTACAAAAGTACAGGTAATCGCAATGGATAAAAAATTTATAATTTATATCGCACGTTTCGAATTCATGGGAAGGCTTGAGGAAACAATTTTACCGCGCGAAGTGTTGACGGCCATTGTCAAAATGAAAGTATGGCAATTAACGCGTGCTCTACTTTGTTAAACGTTATCTCGCGCCTCGATATGATTCGAGTATCGATAGTTTCAGTGGAAAAGCCAGATAAACATCGGTATTTGCGACGTTCGATCAACGACTTCCACGCTGTCGTTATTAAATCGTACAGTGTGTATCTCTCGAGATGTTTGCGTAAGCGATAGCCGAGTATTTCCGATACCGAGCGAGGAGTGTGCTTGCTCTCTCTCTCTTTCTCTCTTTCTCTCTCTCTCTCTCTCTCTCTCTCTCTCTCTCTCTTTCTCTCTGTTTGATTTGTAAAAAAGATTTCTTGCGAGCGTTCTGCGCGACACAATAGTGGCTGGCGGCTGCGCTTACGTCACGCGAGTCAATTTAAACAACGTGCCGACTGATACGACGCGCTTATCACGGACGCGCGTTCACGTTTCGGCGTCGCCTCCTCTGTTTTTGACTTACGACTTTAACTTTAACGACAACCGGCGACCGCGTGTCGGCTGTATTCTCTTAATGAGAGAGAGAGAGAGAGAGAGAGAGAGAATCTTGCCGCGGTCTCAGCGCCGTTAAGAAAACGGTTGTAATGAGTTTTAATTGCGCCTCGCTACAACTGCTGCGACTTCCGTCGTCGATCTGCGCGACGCAGCGTTGCAGGATTTTATTGCCCGATTGCGATTAGTGAACCGGTTTCGCGCGGGATACCGTTTAGTAAGGTTTCATCGTTGTCACGATCTTCATAAACGTTAACGATTTCATATGCGCATTTCTCCAAGCAGCCGCTTGGGTGACTTTCCTGAGGTTTCTGCATGAAATATAGCGAAATACGGATTACTTCCTTCTTCCTCCTCCTCCCCCTCCTCCTCCCCATATCAGATGCAGCTGAGAGCGCACTTTCGCGTGTTCTTTTGCCTGAAACGGAATTGGATGCGTCATGACACGCTGATAATAGAATTTATTTTATCGAATCGCTTCGCGAAAAAAGGAAGAAGATTGTAGGAAGATTTGACGATAGCAGGATAAAGCATAAGGATGTAGGCGAAGGACTGCTTTGGACCGGCAGAGCGCCTCGAGTTCGACAATCGTGTGAGGTCACAAGACCTCCGTAAGTAAGTAAGGATCAACCGTAAGTATTTAATTAACGTTGCGTTAATCAACTTTCGCGGTTTCTTCATTTCTTCTCGGGGCTCGCGCACACGGGACGGGAGGGAGGGGCGGAGGGCGGCTCTGAGCGCTCGTATAAGTATAAGCGCCGTATAACCGTACATCTGCCGCTACGGGCACGCGTGCCCTCTTTTTCTACGATTATAAAGCCACCGGGCCGTATCGAATACCGATAACCTTTAATTAGAATCGCGATGTGCGCTTCCGCGATTGTGTCCCGCGGAACATATCTGCGTCGACGGCGAAGGGGAGGAGAAAGACGCTTTACGGCTTTCACAACAACGATTTCACACGTCTGCGAGTTCGAGGAGAATCGAGTCGTTATTCCATGTCGGCGAGAATCCCGCTCCTTTTTCGTTTGATTCGCGGATTTTCCTGAGCCGATGAGAGTGCTCGTTAAAGCGCGGTGTGACCAAGTCATCGATAAAAAATACGAGGGAGGGGGTTTTTAAACACGGAAAATGTAAGATGTCACTACATAATTGCATATAATATAATATACCGGGTATATCTGACCACTTGTCCACCTCGATATTTTTGTAAACGCGACATTTTAGAAAAAAATATTTCAGAGAAAAGTTGTTTGGTTTCAAGAGGAACATAAAACAACTGTATCAGTGTGTTTGCAGGTGGCACCACATTCGAGATATTCACTGATCATTACTTTTCTTAAATGGAAATTCCAACTTTTTATTATATCATCTTTTCCTACCAATTAATTTGAACAATTTTTGTCTGAAACATTTTTTTATTTGCCTAATATTTTTTTAAATACTTACAAAAAATTTAGTAACTTTTTCAACATTTAACTTACGATATCTTGTTAATTGTTTATTGAAAGAAAAAAATAGCATTAGACCTTTTTACTCTATTTGGTCTCAAGAATTTATTGTTATAATAGAGCCCTGATCTTTGACTAATTTGATAATTTTAAAATTTCGAGAAATCGATAAGTTAACAAAAGTTAGGCCATTACTGTAGCAATATATTCTTGAGACTAAATAGAATAAAAAAATTAATTGGTAGAAAAAGATGATACAATAAAAAGTTGGGATTTCCATTTAAGAAAAGTAATGATCAGTTGAATATCTCGAAAGTGGTGCCATTTGTAAACAAACTGATACAGTCGTTTTATGTTCCCCTTAAAATTATACAACTTTTCTCTGATACATTTTTTTCTAAAATGTCGCGTTTAGAAAATAATTGAGGTGGTCAGATACAGCCGGTATATAATCATGAAAAGATTTGCGGAAACTGCGAAAAATCTGCGGTTTCTCACGAATACGATACATCCGATATTTCTGAACAAACAAGAAAACAACTAAAAAGTAGTCTCGCATTTAGCTTCGTGTATCTAAGCTTCGTGATAATTGTAAGATGGTATGTTTCTTGCGTAAATTATACGAACCCGTCAATGCTCATGCTCTAATGTGCTTTACGATACTTGAGATTTCCCGCCGCTAAGAATTTTTCATTCTTGAAAAAATTGCGAGTTCTCTTAAGAATTCTTAATTTTGAATTCTCTTAATTCCCCGAATTCCATTCGTCTTTGTGAAGTATTCTCGCTAGAATTCATCGTAAGAAGGCTTCCATAGATACACACATTGCGCATGTACTTTCACGAACTAATCGTATGCATCTGATGCAACTCGCCGGCATGTAAATTTCGCGATTATCGCTCCTTCCGATTCTCCACCTCTCTCGAATCCGTCCTTGCTCCGCTCGCGCGCACGCTTGCGCTTCGCGCACACCAGCGTGCGAAAATGCATGCGATAGTGTGAGCGCGAATCTTACGCGTGTGTCTTGGAATTTGCACAACTTCCGATTGCCAAGGCACGATTTCTCGGCAGGCAGGGACCCCTGAGAGAGCACCTCTCTTTTTTCTCTCCTCTTGCTGTTGCCGCGAGAACGAGAGAGTGATTTCCACATCGTTCCGCCGAATATTCCCCCTCCCCCCTCCCTCCCCACCGCCCTCCCGCGATAATGATCACCGAGTGAAGTCACTTTTAATCATTTCGACGATTTTCCCTGTCGTTGATTCTCGTCTTCTTTTCTTCTTTCTTCTTCTTCTTCAATTCGTTCTCCACGACGATCCACGAGGTCTTTCGCAAAACCGTCACGCGCGCAATAAAGTTACGTGTATCGAGGCGCGAAACAATGCCTCGCGTTTTACGACTACGACCACGACGACGGCGACGCGGCTACGTGGCGATTGCCGGTGCTATCAATCTTTCGACACACACCGGCGAGACTGTCGAGCACTCCGGGCTCGTCGCGTCGTTTCGTACGAAACTTACGGTACGACTTATATTTGCGTATCTCGCAATCGATGATGGTACATGTCGGCTAACGGTGCATCCGAGCACTTCCTGGAAGTCGTGGCCTGAACGGTGTCTTCGCGAAAATAAGCGCGACGAATCGTAGGAGACAGAAATCCGCGACATCATGACGTGCAACCGAACGAGCGACAGAGAAGAGAACTGTCGTTATCATTTGCCACGGTGCCGTTATTTCGCAACCGGTACCGTTTATGAAAATCTCAGAAAGTTCTCTCGAGTCGGCGCCTTGGAGCCGCGCGGAAGAATATTTCGTGAACGATTAAAACTCGTCTACATCAAAACCTGCCTCGCGATGACTTAACGTTCATTTGTATTTTATTTCACAAGATTTCCTTGTATGACTGCAACGTAGGAGCTTCATTTCGCGAAATGGGAGACTTTATTTCTCTTTTGTTCGCTATTAAACAACTATTGATGTCTCGACACGTTTTACTTACGGGCAAAAATCTATCATTGATCTGTTATTGATCGAAGAATACATAGAAAAAAATAAATAACAATAACTAACGCTTTTTTTATCTTATTTCACAAGATTTCGTTGTATAATTGTAACGTAGGAGCTCCATTCAACGGGAGATTTTTTTATTTTGTTTATTATTAGACAACTATTGATGTCCTGACACATTTTACTTGCGGGGAAAAATCTATTATGAACTGATCGAAGGATACACAGAGGATAATAATATTCTGCTTTCAAGAAAAATGTCAGCAATACTCAGTTTACTGTTCTTCTTTTGAATAATGATTGTCTTCAACAGAAAGAATTTCCTTGATAATAATCTTAAAACATATACCCCAGAAAATTTTTTTGAAAAAGTTTATTATCTTGTACTCACCAGAAAGAAATTATTCTCTTTTCAAAAGTAAAAATAAATAATTAAAACTTATACTCTCTATGCAGACTGCAAACCGAATTTTTACTTTGATTTAATATTGAATTGAATTTGTATATTGAGTTTGATTGAAAAATTAAACTTTCTAAGATTTAATATATATTTTGAGCAAATTTGATAATTATGATGAATATAAAGTTATGAAATACTTGAAACAAGTACTTGAATGGAGTATGTGCTTTTTTATGTGTAGTTAAAAACTTGATCGTGGATTAATGACACTCCGTATATACAATGCTAAAGATATTAATATCTAAAACTGTCTAATTGTCATCACACACATTCCGTTTAATACGTAATTTTCCAGTTACGGAGAGGTTCACCATTGCAACATTTATGTATTGTAATATCTACTTTGCACGATACTGCTTATCATTGGGAAATAAAAATCTAACAGTCTAAAGATAAGACGTTTTATCATGTCGTATATAACTGGCGCGCTATTGTTTGATGTCGCGATGAGTAGTCTTTGCTTAGCGATTTGTCGTGAGTCAACACGCGAGTTTGCCAAGTCGCCCGATAATTACGGACAATTTTACTTTCGCCATGAATATCGTCGCTTTCCTCTTGTTGCAAACTGTTACGCTCACTCGTATGTACATGATTGTGTGTCACGACAAAACGCTGTCGAGACATCACTAATATTCGCGGTAAAAACTGCGCAGCTGTCGGCATTAAATCATTTTCGACACGCGTTAATAATATAAAACCATCCTTCATTATGTCTATCTTTCTCTTTTCTATTAATATCGTATCATCAAATAGCCATGGGAGATAAAATTTAATTCGTGCACTTTTTAATTTCATAATGTTAAGAGCGTGATTTAGTTTTGTGGATTTTGCAAGAAATGACACTGATGTCAGTTTTGTCGAAGACATCCCAATCGCAGCTATTGTTTCTTAACGCTTTAATATTAATCCATGATATTTAGTCATGTTAATATCATTTTTTAATAAATGGAACTTTCTAAAGAGCATTTTCAACATACGTTGCTTTTGTTTTTTAATCAGAAGAGAACGGCGGCTGAAGGTCGTAGAATTCTCATGGAAACTTATGGTGATGTTGTTCCATCAATTAAGATATGTGAATATTGGTTTAGACGATTCAAAAGTGGTGATTTCAATGCTGACAACAAAGATCGCTCGGTGAACAAGCAAAAAAGCTTAAAAATGTAGATTTGTAAGCACTATTGGACGAAAATCCAACACAATCCACTTCAGAACTTGCTGGAGCATTAAATGTTGATGGTGAAACAGTTACTAAACGTTTACAGGATATGGGAAAAATTCGCAAAAATGGAAAATGAGTTTCACATCGATTATCCGAAAATGCCATTGTGAACCGGCGAATATTTGCATTTCGTTGATCGCCAAACGAAAAATGAAGAGTTTTTTGTATCGGATTGTTACCGGGGATGAAAAATGGATTTACTTCGATAATCCCAAACGAGAAAAATTATGGGTTGATCCAGGCCAACTAGCAACCATCCACTTCGAGGCGCAATATTTACGGTTCAAAGATGTGCTGTGTGCTGTGTACTTGATGGAATCAAGAAGGCGTTATATATTATGAACCGTTAAATCCGAATAAATCTATCACTGCTGATTGTTATCGACAACAACAATTATACAAATTGAAGCGAGCATTGGACCAGAAACGTTCACCAATTATGAATAAACGACGCAAAGTGATCCTTCTTCGCTACAATGCTCGATCTCAGTCTTGCTATTATCAGTGAAGGAAACGCTACTAGAATGAGAACTCCGTATATTCTCCAGATATTGCTCCATCCGATTATTATTGATTTCGGTCGATGCATGCTCTAGAGCAGGGCTTTCCAACCGGGGGGGGGTGCGAAGAAACATTCTTGGAGGTGCGAGGAAAAGTGATTGTAATTAATAATGATTAAGATGAATTCGAGAATAATCCGGCATTTTTACCATCAAATTAAAAAAAATGTTATTAAAATTATATATTTTTTACATATCTGTACGTATATATTCATTACGTATCACTATGCGAAGCTTAATACTGTGGATAATAATTTTATCATACTAAAATGATCATACTAAAATGATGGTTAATTTCTATACAACAATATACTATGTGCTAATAAATTATTATAAATTAACTTTTTACCTTGAAACCCTAACTATTTTTACCATAAATCATACGAATAATTTTTTTTCATAGGGGGTGCGAAGGTTCATTAATAAATTTTTAGGGATACGAAATACAAAAAAGGGTTAAGAAAAACCCTGTTCTAGAGGGTGCATACTTTTATAACTTCGAGCAAGTGCAAAAATTTATTGATTATTATTGATAATTGGATGAACTCCAAAGAAGAATTTTTTTATCGTTGCGGAATCTTATCAGAAAGATGGAGAAAAATGTGAAAAACGAAAGGAAATATTTTGACGAAGATATTCGTTTATTATCTTGTTTAAGTAAATCAGTTTTGGTGGAAAAAACCTTCAAACGTAAATCACACGCCTAATAACATTGAACTTTCCGTTCCACCAACTAGAGAGAGGAACTAAATAGCCAAGGCCACAAATTCCTTCGAATGAATCTCTTACAACTTTTACACAGGATATCCTTAACGCCATTTGTTCCGCGATTAATTCGTGTCTGATCTTTCCTCCGATCGAGAAACATTTAAGGAATCACATCGACGGCGAGCTGAGTCGTGGGAATCGGAAGTCTTTCACTCGGAAAAACGACGGAAAAAGGCGATTAGACGCGAAAACGATTGTTCGGCCATTGTGACGTTTTTTTCCTTTCTCACGGGAATGCCGTCGTCGCTCGACTTTCTTCGTCGACACGAAATATTTCGTGATGATGATCCTCGCGCGGGAAGTCGCGTGACTCGGGTAATTAATAATCGCCGTTTAATAGGAGGTATTCGCGTGCTCTCTCTCTCTCTCTCTCTCGTCCATCGTCGATTTTACAGCGTAAGACACGCTCGCGATAACGACGACATTGAACTTGCGGCTGTCCACGCGCACTTTCTCAAGCGACGCTTTCCCAACCAATGCCAAGTACGTGAAAACTGGATTCTGCGTGTATAATTAAAGCGTGTTCTCTCGACATGCCCCCGATGAGTCCGCGGTCGCGCGTCGAAATTACTCGTCGTACGTACAGAAGCGAGGACACGCTGTCGTCATTTAATCAGCTGCATCATCGGTGCAGCTGATAATTCTAAGCCGCTAGTTTTGTTGTTTCGCGTTATATCGCCTCGAGAAAGCTGGAAATTGACTCCGAGACGAGATTATCGACGTGTTACGGAGTCTCTTGAAATTGTACGTTGTTAGATAAGCGTAGTTTTATCAGGAAATGTCGCGAGAAGAATACGTAGAGAGGATCGCGATAAAAAATTTATCGCGCTGTTTACTTGGAAGGAGAGGAATGAAGGAGAAAGTTTACGATTGCATCTTTTTTATCGCCAACGTGTATATTACTTTCGATACACGAGAGGTCTCGTCAAAATGCAGCAAAATGTGCGAACATTCTGCAGCAACCTTGCAAAATCGCCAGCGTTTGGGAGCACGCGAGCAGAGACGCTGCTGCGTCCGCGCGCGAAATGAAGCGGTGATCCGTTTCTGCGAGTATCGATATCGTTCGCGCGAAAGTACAAACGCCGTCGTTGAACCGTCGTTGAGCTCTCTCGAGAGCAACGCGGGCACGAAAAAGTCGGCTGTGGAAAGCCGCCGATGCTGGAGGCCAGCCGGTGCGTCGTTCGTATAATTGGGCGCACCATTTGCGAGCGAGATGCGGTGGCGGCGACGTCGTCGCGCGACAAAATTGCACGGCAATGAAAGTGCTCGTACACTATCGGTCAACAGTTTGGTTCGCAATTTCCTCACCGACAGACCACTGGCAGATCCTTTCACTTTCCGCGTTTTTATTTCGAGAAATATTGAGCGCGATGTTGCGTCGTTTCTTTGCTCCACTTTCCAGCCACGTGAAATTCTTTCCAAGTATCTTTCAAGTCCAACGGGGGCAGGGAGGCAGAGTCCTAACCTCCCTCGGCTTGATAATTCGTGAAAGCGTTTAGGTTTTTCACTCGCTTGCAGAACTGGAGCGTTATCGGCACTTTTTCGGCGACTCTTGTCGTCGAGGAGTCGAGTCCGGACTTTTTTGGAGAATTCGGTGAAGCGGGCCGACCTCTCAAGACGAAGACACCGCTGGATCTCCGTGCACTCCGCACGGCGTTTCCATTTAATCCCGCGCGCGAATTTATAGGAGGATGTATTCGATTATCGACCCATAGTGTATCGACCGGACGGATGTGCGCAGTGCGACCAGTTTTTCCGCGGCGACGATCCACGTGCGGTCTCGCAAGACCGCTTCTTGCGCGCGCGCGACGCTCGTCCGAAAGTCCCCGTCTGAGAACGTTAATCGGAGCACAGTTCTCTCCCTCCCTCCCGCCCTCCTTCATCGTTGAATTCACGCCGGTTACTTTCGGTAAAAGTATTCTCTCGCGGTCGGACCGCGCTGGGAAACCGAGAAACATTCCCGAGCCAAGCGACAACTCTTGCTCGACTCAGGCGCCAGCTGAATTCTCCTCGTGCCGCGCTCAAAATCACCAAGACCAAGAAAAAGCTGAACAATTTGCTCTCCTTTTCTCCCGCTGAATCTTCAGATGCGCGAACTTTCGCGAGACGGACTTCGTGAAATCTTCGCGAAGAATCTTGTCTCCTCGGACACGACACGCGTGACTATCGCGTGGTTATCGCGGAAGCTGTTCGGAAGGCCTCGCGAAATCTCTCGGCTCCTCGCGAGAACCGTGTAAACGTGGCTGCTCGGTACGATTAATATACGGTGACCCAATATTTACGCTGGTGCATATTGCGAACGAGATCGGCTCCGCGGAATCGGGTCGGAATTCGTTTTCTTCGGCTGATCGACGAGAATAATTTCCTCGCACGCGACCTGCTCCTCGCGCGTGGTTCGTTTTACTCATCTCGCCGAAAGTTCCCGGGACGACGGCGACCCCCATGGCAAGGTGAAAGCCATTAGCATAAGTAAAAGCCATTACTTACGCGAAGTCTGTTCGTGCTGGGGACGTGTGCCGTGGTGGCGATCATTATTGAAATCGGGAAACATACTCGTCCAAGGATCGCTGTTTAACCCTTTAACGCCCGACTTTTTTTATAAGTGTTTTAAGAATAAAATTTGAGCTTTTTTCAACTGAGACTGCAAGTAGTGACCAACCAAAAGAAATATCAGAATTTTATATCTACGAAAAACTACCTTCTGAATAAATGAGCACATGAAGCTTCCGCTTTTCGTTTGTTGGTTTCGTTAGTTTGGTTTTTTTTATCGTTCGTTTTTTGTTTATTGGTAAATATGGCTTGGATCCTATAAGCATATACGAAATGAGCAACCTATACAGAGAGAAATGAAGGATAATCTATACGACATAACTCTGATAATCAGCTTGATATTTTTGAGCTGAAACTTTACTGAGCAGAATGTCGTCCCACGGTCGTATTAAAACCCAGTCCTGCTTCCAAACTTCGAATAGGGCCCGGATAACTTTCGATCGGATCCGGCACGTACAGTCTGTAAAGTAAGAGCGTGTACGGCATAAATAGCATTGGCTTCAAATATCGTCCTAGTCTTTTTTTGTGAGCCGTATTGTGAGGCATATCTCAAGCACAAGCTTCGAGGAAAAAGAGTGTGCACTTTGAAGCAGCTGACACGACAAATTCGTCTCATTTGGAGGTCTTTACCGAATGAATACGCAGTCAACTTAGTGGAAAGTATGCCTCGGCAGATGCCAGGCAATTATCAATGCCGATGGTGACTGGACTCATTATTAATGGTATAGCATTTTTCTTCTCATGGAGTACAACAAATCCATGTACTTAAAAATCGTTAAAAATAAATTTTTCTACACATTAACCCACGCTCTTACTTTACAGACTGTAGTGGAAAGTAGCCTCGGAGATGCCAGGCAATTATTAGAGATGTGCGAATCAAAAATTTTTATGTCGAATCGAATCGAATCGAATCTCATTTTTTTATTTCGAATTCGAATCGAATCGAATCTATGAAATTTCACTCGAATTCGAGCCAAATCGAAGGAAATCGAATTGAATCATTAAAAAATTTAACGTGACTATTAAACATGCAAACAATGATGGAAGATTTTAATATGAAAGGGAATATTGATATTGTAATATCATCTTAAAGTAAAATATATATTTAAATATTTAAAGTAATTTATAATAGTAATTTATAATTAAGTTATTAATTATAAGTTAAGTTAATTACAAGTTAAGGGTTCAAACATACACAGGTCCAGATGGCCCGTTTTGTAGCTAATGCACGCAAACGACAATGTAGTTAATTCCTATTCGAATTATTCGGATTCGAATCACAGGGATTCGGATTCGAATCGAATCGAATTATATTAGATTCGATTCGTTTCGATTCGAATTCGAATAGTTCGCACATCTCTAGCAATTATCAATGCCGGTGGTGACTGGACTCATTATTAATGGTATAGCGTTTTTCTTCTCATGGAGTACAACAAATCCATGTACTTAAAAATCATTAAAAATAAATTTTTCTACACATTAACCCGTACACGCTCTTACTTTACAGTCTGTAATAAGGAGTGAAACGCACTGCTGCATAATGCCCTGATAAAATTGCCTGAAATCGAGAGAGACCTGATCAAATGCCTATCAGAATCAAATCAGGCATTCAAATAATAACGTCATCGCTGGTCAGGATATAATCCGGAAAATATTGCAAGACAATTGCTACATTCCGACCGGATAAGGACCACTCGAAATTCCTTCTTATGACTTGCCTAGTCGTGCCATATCAGGCCATAAAAAATTGCCGTATTTGATTTCTGCTCGGGGAGCTGCGACAACGTGCCATTTACCGTCGTTACTAAGGCCCGACTGCCGGCGGAATGTATAATTAGCGGCGATCGTGAAAAGTATGACGTTCATTCGCGCAGCGGGGATTAATATGAATCATATTCTAACGCAAAGTGTCGGCGCGGCCCGTGCAGCACGCCGCGGCGCGATAACTTATTTTCTACGATAATAATCGCGACATTTCAAAAGCCCCGGCACAGACGACGAGTTCCGTAACGTTCGTATGAAGAATTCACCGTTATTCAATGCTGCTACCGGAGTATTTCGCGATATACATCTCTGTACGCATTCTTGACGAATCGACTGACTTAATCGCTACTTTTTATTTTCTTTACTTATTTATTTATTTATTTATACACGCGGGTACTGCGTAACAGGCGCGTACCGAGCGCGAGGTCGAGCGGAGCTCGGTTGTTGCGAGCGCGTCCTCTCCCCCGTTCCCCCCTCATTCATCTAAGCCGAGAATTATGTTGAACGTCAACGCGAGAGACACGGAACAGATAGCCGCGTTTAGCGTGCACTGCACGTGCACTCGGAGAATTCAGAAGTGCAGTCGAGGTGTCGAGGAGGAGGATGCGATGGCGGGAGTAGTCCGATGTCTGGAGTGGCAACGACCTTGCCATCGCGGCGAGTGTCCTCGCCGGGCTACGTTATCCTGCGGCATCCTGTTTACATCCCGGTTCACCTGACGGTAAATCCGCTTCTCCTTTCCTCTCATCTTCTCTCTCTCTCTCTCTCTCTCTCTTCACTGGTTTCTGCGTTCTCTCGGAATTATTAATGCGACGACGGGTCGTTCCGCTCTGTGCGCACGGCCGCATCATGCAGGTTTTCTTCTCTCCATCTTGATTCCCACTTGTACACGACGGCTCCGTGTACTTGCGCCTGTCTCAACGAGCAATTCTTCGGAATAGTCGCTCGTCTCATAACTGAGGGCAACACCCGCATGGGAGGTTCCCTAAGGTTGCTCTCTTCGTGTCAATTAGTTTTCAGTCAAAATCGACGGAAGTCATCGTGACTAATTTTATTATTTAAAATTAAGGAGCATATGTATATATATATATATATATATATATATATATATATAGAGAGAGAAAGAGAGAGAGAGAGAGAGAGAGAGAGAGAGAGAGAGAGAGAGAGAGAGAGAGAGAGAGAGAGAGACCAAGAGAGAGTGCTTATAGGTTGGTAGCTACTTTTTCGAGAAAAAAGTTTTCAATCCAGATTGGCCTTACTTGATAATTTTTGATGTGTTGATCATCAATATACACAAGTTGGACTGACATACCGTTTTCGAGAAAATTGCCCGTTTAAAATTGAACCCCGCTGCACGGTGCCGCTTAATTTTACAAATAAAAAGTGAAACCACCATAATTTGCAATGACAAAATCATCAAGACCATCTAGGCGAGTCACAATGACGCAATCGTTTTATTTCATTGTCAACTGTTCCTACTTCGTCTGAAACTTTGGTTGATCCATTTCGGCTGTGTCTACTGTTTGAGAATCCACTAGAATCCTTCATGGATCCAATTCACTTGCCCCACATTCAGAGAATGTACTTGAAACTGTCACCGTGACTAGCTAATAATGATTTAGCATTGCAAATCGCCCTAGTTTCACTTTTGATCTGTGACAATAAGTTGCGCCGTATAGTGGAATGCAATTTTAGACTGGCCGTTTTCGCTGGAACGGTCCACTTTGGGACTTGCATATTCGTAATTAGCGCGAAAACTATAAAATAAAATCTGAATTGAAAAATTTGTTTTCGATAAAATGAGCCGTATGCTTTGCAATAAAATTTCCGCGTTGTCAGTTGTGTTTAATTCTTTGAGGCATAGTGATAAGTATTACCATCTATTTATTCTCACATTTTCATGAAATATTTCATATTTGAGGGATTCTTGTCGGGTTTTTTGCATTTTTTAGCTTCTTATATGATATGGGAACATACATGAAAGATTGAAAAGTGTTTTGCATAAGTTGTCCATTTATTATAAATAAACAAAGTGACAAATAAACAATGTGACAAATACACATTTTTACAGAAAAAAATCATTTTCCACGAACTATGAAAGAATTTTTTGCTCAAAATCAAGATTTGAGGTTGTTTTGGGTCCCTGATTACGAATTTGAGGTCCAAATTCTAAAATTAATTTTCCAAGATGGCGGATTCAAGATGGCGGATCATATAATTTTTATTAAATTAGCTAAAATTGTACTCTGGTTAGTTTTCGAGGTCGCTGATTATGAATCTGAGGTCGAAATTCCAAAATTAATTTTCCAAGATGGCGGATCATAGAATTTTGATTAAATTAGCTAAAATTGTACTCTGGTTAGTTTTTGAGATCGCTGATTACGAATCTCAAGTCCATATTTTTTATATTTATGGCCGCTATCTTGCATCCGCCATCTTGAATTTCGAAAATCTGATAACGGATTTGTCATCAGCGACCCCAGAAACTCCCGTACATAAATTTTCCTGTGATTCGGATTTTCTGAAAAATACCTGCCTGAAAAGGTTAAGGAGGTGGAGAATCTACTCCGCAAACTTTGCGTTCGACCTCTTGCTTTCGCTTCTGATTTAATTCTCTGCGTTATCTGAAACTCGAGCTTTCGATGCTCGATACGAGCGTACTCCGATAAATCGATAGGAACCTGTTGGACGCCGTATATCCGCGGCGGATTGTGCGCCGAACGCAGCTTTCTTCACGGAAGAGAATCTATACTCTGGGTATACAGGAGGTCGTGGCACGCTACGTGCACAGGGCGCATGGCTCACCTGACAGGATCGTGTTTTATCCTTCGCGATGTGTCTTACGTTACAGCTGCGTCCGCGCGCGCTCCATTACGTCGCGCGTTGCGTTCCTTTCCGCGAGCGCCGAACGTAAGGTTCTCTCGAGCCCCTTCCTTCGTTTTTCCCATTTTCCATTTCCCATGCAACCGATGATGCATTCCGAAACCTCCGCAACAACGTGCTTCGTTCGGAAAATCCGAAAACCATCATTCATTTTCATTTTTTATTAGGTGTACAAATGAATAATCCAAACCTTTTTAAGCGGCTAAGAAATTAAGTTTCAAATAAGCAAATTTTTCCGCTTTTTTACGGTTATATATAGTGTTGACATTTAGCTATTAAAAATTACATTTAGTATGGCGGATGGCTCAACATAACCTTAAAAATTATTCAATTCAGTACAGTGAAAAATGGCAACGGATAAGGTGTATATTTGATACTACATTTTTCACAAATTCCAACAAGGAAAAATGCTGCAAGAGCATGCGAATCGATTTCTCGGATCCTTTCTCGGCGAAGGTGTTGTATCGTATACGATACGTGTGCATTTTGGTTTAGATGGTTTAAAAGCGGCGATTTCAATCTGAGTGACAATGATTTGGAGCAACTGCTTGCTGAGAATTCAGCACAAACGCAAAAAGAACTTGCAGAGCAGTTAAGAATAACGCAACAAACTATTTCCAAACGTCTACACACAAGATAGGGAAGATTCGGAAAGAAGGAAAATGGCTTCCGCATGAACTGACTGAAGCCAACGAAAATCAACGAGTCGCAGTGTGTCTTTTTCTTCTCAATAAGCAGCGTAGAAAGTCTTTCTTGTGGCAAATTGTTACGGGCGATGAGAAGCGGATACTCTATGACAATCCGAGACGCAGAAAGTCATGGCTAATTCCCGGTGAACTATCAACATTGATCGCAAAGCCAAAACATTTCGGAAAGAAAATTCTGCTCTGCATTTGGTGGGATACGAAGAGCGTGATTTATTATGAGTTATTACAACCGAATGAAACAATTACTGCGGACCGTAACCAACACCAATTAATCCGTTTGAGTGAAGAATTCGAACGAAAACGCCCGTATAGTGGCAGAGGAGAACGTCTCGTGAAACTGTTGCATGATAACGCTAGGCCACACGTTGCTTCAACTGCGACAACAAAAGACATCATAATGAGTCTTGGCTGGGACGTCTTGCAGCACGGTGTATTTACCGGACATCGCTCCTACCGATTACTAGTTGTTCCGGTCGATGCAACATGCCTTGTCTGATGCGCACTTTGAAATCAGTGGATGAGATCCGAAAATGGCTTGACGACTTTATCGTGTCCAAAGACGCAACATTTGTCCGACATGGAATTCATCAGCTGCCTGAAAGTTGGCTTAAAGTTGTAGGAAACAACGGCGAATACTTCGATTAACAAACTTTGTTTTACTTTTTTTTTCTTTCAAATAAATTTCAAACAAATGTGAATTGGGTTGAAAAATTTGGATTATTCACTTGTACAGCTAATGCTTCTAAAACCTGCTACTTTTCTCTCTTCAGACGGCGACATTGAAGTCCGCGGGTTCAGATAATTATAGTACGCGATTAAAGGAGAGAGATAGCGCATAACAGAGCAATAAGGATAGTATATTGTATGCAATTAAAAGAGAGATCAAAGGGCAGCTTTGTACCGTAACACGTGGTATTTTCGAAACGAGCTGGCGAGTGTCGGGCAACGCCGAGATTCACTCTCGGTTTTGCATGGCCCGGCTGCTGCGGCTAATCCGAGGATCTCTCGCGGGAGATCGTAGAAGGCGATCTCGAGATGGACGTGTAGCCTGCGCTAGATCGGGGTTAAATGCCAATTGCGCTTACGGTGAATACGCGGCGGACCGTTTCAGTTTCCGCGGATCGTTAAGAACTTCCCTGAAGCACGTCGGTCGCGGAGCCGCGCATGAATGACCGTCGCCGATTCAGGAAATTCGCGGGCGCAATTAAACCGCCCCGACGGATAAAAAGGTAATCGACCGGTTTTGCCTTATACACCGCGCAAAGAACACGAATGATACAGCGGAATCGCGAGTGAGCGAGCGAGCGCGCGCGCGCAGGTTGATCGCAGGTGGCTTATTTTCTTTCTTGCCGGAGCGTCAGGTGTCAATGTCATTACTATCATTAATGCTTCTCCGAGATGCGATCTATCAGTAACTATCCGCGTTGTAAAGCAACGGTAATAAGACGGGTGCCTTAGAAAATTTGCCACGCGACGTGGACTGTGAGCATCGTGAGCGCGTACAACCGAAATGATCGCTTCTTCTGTGAGGAATTTCACGCCAGGACCGGAGTGTAATTTTCTTGGCGATACATAAAAATTATCTCGCTCTGTCTTTTTGCGCTCCTCTGTAGTCAATAGAGATGTGCGAATCAAGAATTTTTATGTCGAATCGAATCATTAAGAAATGTAACATGACTATTAAACATGCGAATAATGATGGAAGATTTTAATATGAAAGGGAATATTGATATTGTAATATCATCTTAAAGTAAAATATATATTTAAATAATTAAAGTAATTTCTAATTAAGTTATTAATTATAAGTTAAGTTAATTGCAAGTTAAGGGTTCAAACATACAGGCCCATTTTGGGGCCCATTTTGTACAGCCGATGCACGCAAACGATAATGTATTTGATTCCTATTCGAATTATTCGGATTCGAATCGAATCGAATTACATTAGATTCGATTCGATTCGACTCGAACTCGAATAGTTCGCACATCTCTAGTAGTCAATTATTTTCAGCTACGTCTTTCGGTCTATCACTATCAATCCAACTCGCGATTCTCCCCACTTCGTTTTCTTCTTTATTTAGATTGAAAAGTTTTAATTTTATTCGCGTCATTAATTGTCCGTTGAGTCCTCCATTGAGCAACGTTCAATCGCGCGACCTGCTCCGTCGATTGCGTCGCAATCTTCTCTGTTTCATTTATTATTTTTTCATTGATGAAAAAAAAACGTCCCTGTCGTTTTATTCGCACGTCAGTTGTTGATCGAACAAAGTGTATCAGCTGTGATTGGCTGTCACAAGAGCGTGTAAACGTCAAATATTTATCCGAAGCGAATAACGCGCGTCGAGATTCGCGCAGAGCACGTTTCGATATTGTTCACGCATGAATGACGAATTTAATTATTGCGCACCGTCCAAGTGCCCGCGGCGAGATAGATCGTTAAGAGAGCAGAGGCAGGCGAGATCCATTCCGAGTGTGTGCGAGCGAATCCGCGTTACCGTGCGCGTGGACGCGCAGCGAGCATAACGCGATACTGTTACGCGGCGAGTCCCGCGGCCATAACTCGCGCGCATACATTACGTACCGGGTGTGCTAGAACAGCGGTGCCCAAACTTTTTCAGCCGTCGAGCGAGTCATATCATGCGTGTCGATCGTGTCATACCACCACAGCGCGCACGTCCGTAGAAATTCACCGTAATCCAGGTAGAATCCGCAAGAGAAAGAGGCCGCGCTTTTATTATTTTATATCCTCTCATCATCCTACATATTTCTCCAGTAATTTTGACGTATGGATTTAGTAACGTCTTGAATATGTTGTCGGGGATATTTAGTAATATATTCTGAATAACGCGCATCCTGAACGTGTACGCAAGCTACGCGAACGTATTTTTGTAAGCTTGAGCACAATTTACGGGAGTGCCAGATCCTTCCTGAAGCCTAAAAGTAGTGTACTAAAATCGATTGTGAATAATGATGATGTCAGATTATGTGTAGCAGCTTATGTTGAATTTAATCCGCAAGTTTCAACAATAATCGGAGAATTGTAAAGTCGCAAAAATTTCATGCGTACCGTTTTTCTATTGGACCGTTTTTCTATTGGACCTCACAGCTAGGGAATGAAGTACGACGCCGTTTTTTGCGACAAACGAAGTGATATAAGATTTCCTTGGGAAATTCTGTGAACAGACAGAAATGACAAAAGATGAGAAACCAGATATTAATGCCGAGTGATTGTGATGCAGGCTTGTGTGTTATCTCTTGTTTTAAAATATATCGTACCAAATCATATTATTATATTAATATATATATATATATATTATTAATATATATATTAATTATTATAGATTGGTTTTGTTAATAAATATATGGTTTAAAGCAATGTAGTAGTATAATTATGAAAAATATTGTTTTTATCTAGATTCTATTTCTAACTAACTAAACCTAAATTACTCTATAAGATTAAATATATTCCACGCTATCTACAAAGTGGAACTCTCGGAAGCCTATTCGTGGACACTCCATACGTGAAAGAAAGAGGTTAAATCCCAGATAACATATTACGTAATGAAAAATACCGACACTTCATTTGTATTGCCTGATTTGATTTATGCTATTCCCCTGCAAACGCGACTGAATTTGAAGTATTAGCAATAAGATGGTGCATCAGCACATAATACACGCATCATAACAGATTACCTACAACAAAACTTATGTTGAAGATTCGAATTTAATTCATCTTCATTTCTTTTAGTGGGGTTACCTTGAAGATAAAGTGTATTCTTGTCCATTTGTTTTTATGGAAGACTTAAAAGAACAAATTAAATTACATCGCTCTAATATAAATTACCTTAATTGTGTGACTATCTTAAATGTGTTATAAAAAACATAAAGAAACGATCTGTGAAGTGTTTCATATGTTTTATGTTTGTGAAGTATTTTACTGTGTGAAAGTGGAACGTTTGAAAACATCTTTAAGCATATGGCTTAACAAAAAATTAAAATATCTCACGAATTGTTGATTTGTTTTACTTTCTACCTTAGTACTTTTTTACGCAGGCTGATCCGAAAAACTGACTCATATAAAAAAAAATATCTGATTCCATTTAGGAGAATGCATTTGCATTTTTTAAGGTACATCGTTGCGTTTATGAAAAAAAAATAAATTCATAAGAAAGTAGACTTTTCTATACCGTTAAACTTTTTCTCTTCTATAACTTTTTTAATAATTAAACTTGATTATAACCCGTTCTGAGCGTGTAGCTTATTTTGTATATCTTACAGCAATATCTTAAATGTATATAGGTTTAGAAATATTATTTTAGTGTGTGTATAATTTCAGTGTATACAGGGTGTTTATAAAAAGCATTCAGGACTTTAAGGGCAGATAGTACTTGCAAAATGGAGGAAAAAATTTCGAATAAACATGGGTTGAAATGTAAACAAACATCTATTTTCTTCTCACATCTAGAGATCTATCACAAAGTTTTCACACACAGTGCGGTAAGAATAACATCATATTACTCTAATCAAAAAGTGGCAGAAATGCGTTTTATGTATAGCCGTGCATCAGATGCGAGTAAGTCACTTGCTGCAATTAAAATAAGCAATTGTTCATAACTCCGACATTTAATTTTTCGACCCATGTTTATCAGGACTTTTTTCCTCCATTTTGTGAGTCTGCCCTTAAAGTCCCGAACCCTTTTCTTTAAACACCCTGTATATACAGAATATATTATTTTAATAATTATTTGTATTAAATACGTACGCTGCTTACGTCACGTCCCGGGCGCGGGCGGAAAGTCCGGAATTCCTCGTGGAGTCTCGTAACCGTAATTAAGCCGGGATTGCGGCCATTCGCGTTTGTATCGGAGAATGCGCGGCTCCGAGGAAACCGCAGTCCCGAGGCTGCGCACGTACGTATGTACGATCCTTCGCGGCTGGCTGCGATGCATGAACGGAGATTGCATTCCTCGCAAGGGCGAACGTGGGCGCTCCCGGAAGAACTGAACTGTTTGCAGTAAACCGCAGGAGATCGCAAAGTCACGGAATTCGAGACGACATTGAGAATACCGAGAGTTGTCCGGAGAGAGAGAGAGAGAGAGAGAGAGAGAGAGAGAGAGAGAGAGAGAGAGAGGAAAGTTTGTCTGTTGTGATGGATTTCCCGCAGTCAGGAAACAGACTTTTTAACTTTGTAAAGAGATATTACTTCTTTCCTCGTTGTAACGCGCCGTGTTACTTTTACACGATTAAGTTGTCTTTCAGGATACCTTTGTTGAGTGATTTAAAAATTTCAATTAATCTAAGTCTAATTAAGTAAGTAAATCAACATTAAAATTGTGGGTAATTTAGAGAAAAAAAAAACTAATCGATTATGGTCAGTAAGGTCGCTTTTGTGAACGCCTCTGGTATATCACCCAGATCGTCTCGTATTTAGATTCGGTAGAGTTGCTCTTTCGTATATCTCCGCTCTCACCAGATCGTCTCGCAAGTCTTCGCAAAGCCGATATAGTATTTTCCGCGAAACTCGTTATCCATCTCTTCGTTGGACTCTCCGTACGATTAAGTATAGCAACTTAATCACTTTGGGAGAGATTATCAACATCCAAGTAAGTCTTAACCACCTTGCTCCTCGGCATTCTATACGAATGAGTTTTGATAACTTAAGCACCTCACCTCTAAAGAGGATTCTCGGCACTCTATACGAATGAGTTTTGATAACTCAACCACCTCACCTCCAAAGAGGATGCTCGGCACTTTGTACAAACGAGTTTAACTCGTCCACCCCTGGGGGGGTCACCAGCACTCCTTCGAATGAGTATAACAATAACTCAACCACTTCGCACCGTATAGATAAGAATTAATACAAATTAACACTCTATTTCATCGCAAATAAAAAGTCGACTTCTATAACTTTTTACGTCTGATTTATTCAACGAACAAACATTGAGTGTTGATCCAACATCGTTATTTCCCGTCGTCATCGACGTTCAATTCTCGTCGCCTTCTTTCTCCCTTTCAATCTGCGTGGAAGGTGGCACTCTGTGCACCATCGAAACGCCACGAAAGTGTGAGCCTCCGCCGATGCATCGCGTCTCAATAAAATTGCGAAAGCGTTCTTTATAACAATGCGCGATGCGCAGTGCGCGAAACTATTTTTTTTTTCTGCGACTCACTGCGATGACGGCTTACTTTCTCTATTCCGGTGTTTTATTCAAATTTCTTTATCGCCCTGAAACGACTTTCTATCTTATCTGCCGCATTATACCGATGTTATGTCGAGCTGAATTTTTTATATAACGACTGGGGAACTGCCAGCGGTATTGTTAAAACGAACTAAATAATTCGCCTTAATGAAAGTGGGTTTCTGGCGGCTTGTGAGAGCGCGATTAAAAATTTACCATGTCCGCGTTTGCCCGATATAACGCGAGTGACGAGGCGGTCTCTCGCCAGTGCTCCAATTAATTTCTCCCACCGATAAGAAGAAAACGGAAAACGAAGAAGGAGGATCTCCGCGATCTTGTCTCGCGACAGCGCGAGTGCTGAGAAGTATTAAATCGATTGCATCGTTGAACGTTCATCGGCGAGGTAAAACGCAACCCGAAAGCACAGGATCCGGTTTTCAGAGCGGTTCCTCCGCGAGCGAGATTTACGCGACTTGTCCACGTCTTAAATCGTCGTTGCGCTCGCGAGAGGGAATTTTTAATTCCGGGTTCGCCACTTTCCTCTCTCCACTTCTGCGAAGTCCCGCGGTCTCAAGCGTCGTAGTTGCGCACTCAGGATTCCCGCGGTCGTCTTTTCGACATTCGAATATCTGCCGTCTGAATCACGACGACGACGACGACGACGACGACGACGACGACGACGACGACGACGATGATGACAACGATGACGATGGCGACGGTAGTGATTGCGGTTACCGTTCGCGTGCGAGACATTTTTATCGACAGTTGTCACGTGCGCTTCTTCTTCGTCTTCCTGTTCGCAGTCGACCTCGGCGATTATGATGTACTCGACGCTGCGGGGCATCCATTCGCGATGACGATACTCGCGCGTACGGTTCCCCGAGTCACGATTCAATTGTAACTGAGAAGTTCACGTTCGAGGCTCTCTCTCTCTCTCTCTCTCTCTCCTCTCTCTCTTGCGACATCTCGGCTAGTGCACGCTATCGATACGCCACGATGATGTTGCCACGATCGACGATCCTCCGTCGACCATCCAGCGCAGCTTCAGAAGCTAAGAAAAATAAAGAAATTAATTTTTCTTAAAAATAAAGAAATTAATTTTTCTTAAAAATAAAGAAATTGATTCTTCGATGCAGGAAGAAGGTGGATTTTCAGTTTCCTCTTTTCGTTTCTTCATTTTTTAAATTCTATCTAGCAGAGATGTGCGAACTATTCAAATTCGAATCGAATCGATTGTAATTATGTAATTCGATTCGAATAATTCGAATCGAATCAAATATATTATCGCTTGCGTGCATCAGCTACAAAATGGGCCCCAATGGGCCTGTATGTTTGAACCCTTAACTTATAATTAACTTAACTTATAATTAATAACTTAATTATAAATTACTTTAATTGTTTAAATATATATTTTACTTTAAGATGATATTGCAACATCAATATTCCTTTTCATATTAAAATCTTCCATCATTGTTCGCATGTTTAATAGTCATGTTAAATCTTTTAATGATTCGATTCGATTTCATTCGATTTGATTCGAATTCGAATTTAAAAAATGAGATTCGTTTCGATTCGATTCGACATAAAAATTTTTGATTCGCACATCTCTACTATCTAGTTTTGTAAAGTTTCTCTCTCACTCTTGTTTCTTTTTTCCTAAAAGTAAGCCACATGCTATTATAATCAGTGTTGGGAAAGTTACTTTGTAAAAGTATTTAGTTACAGTTACAGTTCTTTTCATTGAAAAAGTAACTAGTTACAGTTACAAGTTACTGACCTTCAAAAACAACATGTTACAGTTATAATTATTTAGAAAGTAACGAGTCGTTACTTTTCAGTCACTTCTTTACAATAATTGTGCTATTATATATTTTAAATTTCGTAATTGTGTAAATTCTTTCAATTTTATATGAAAGTAGTTTGTTGATTATTCCTCGTATTGTATATAATTCTTACAAATTAGATTCATTAATTCAAATAAGCAATTCATATTTATTCTTTAAGACTATTAATAACAACTGGTCAGAGAAGTGCCCAGTTGTTCTTGTTTTCAAATTTTTGCTGTAATATTTCGGCATATGCTGGGCATTTTACAATCTTTCTCCGAAGATTGAGATGTTTTATCCGTTGCTTGAATTTTTTATATAACTGAAATATATAGGCGTATAATTTGTTTTGAAAGAAATACAGGTTGCATTCGGAGAGGAGACTATGAGCACTATTACATCATTTTATCCTTATTTTACATCTAATGAACGATAAAGATAGATAACGCAATAGCACGTTTTCCAAATGTAGCTAACTGTATGCTTATTGGATATCAAGCATCGCACGTCGCGTTATCGCGCTGGTTTGCCAGAAACTCAAGTTTGAAGTTTCAAATAACTTCTGTTACTAACTAACTGAAATAAATAACTGAAATAAATAAGTTTGAAATAATATAAAGTAACTGTTAAAGTGACTATTAAATTAGTCAGTAATTATTAAACGAATGTAACCAAGTTAAATTGCAGTAAATTACACAGATGGAAAAAGGGAACAAAATTAAGTTGCAGTTATCAAAACGAAAGAAAATAACTGCAACTGTAACTTTGTTACAAGTAACAAGTTACTTCCCAAGCCTGATTATAATCGAGCCTGTTGGTGACAAAATTACGGTGAGACATCATCGGCGATCGACGATCCACGTCCGAATTGCGTCGGCTCGAGGACACACGGCCGTCGGAATTGACGACGCGACGCGGCGTTCGCCGCGATCGCGTTCGCGCGCGTGTTGAGCATTACGCACGTATACTGACGATCGCCTCTCGTTCACCGTCACCGCGGAATAAATTATCCTCAGGCACGACCCTGATCGCGTGAAAATAACGCGACAGATCGATTCGTGTCGTCGCGCGTCACGTCGCGCGCGGCCGGCAATTACTTAGCGAGCGCTTACGAATGCTACTACGGCATGGAGGCAGGTGGTGATGATGATGATGGTGATGATGATGATGATGGTGATGATGACAGCGACGGCCTTCCCCTGCGGGACGGTCGTGCGGTCGCTCGAGTTGCCTCGGAAAAGAGAGAAAAACACGCCGACGACATTGCAAGGTTGGCGGATGTTGCAATCGCGGTGATGCAAGCCATCGGCGACTGCCGTCTCCTCCACGCGGTTTGCTCGCGACGACGCGGAATCGCCGCCTGCGCCGCTCAGTGCAGCGTCTCCTCCTCCGCGAGTGCCGACCCTCCTGCGGTGTTCATTCCGCGTCGTTGTTAATGCGTTAATGACAAGTCTCGGTGGTTTATGCGCGCGAGCGAACACGACGTGAGACTTTATTCGCCGAAAATTTTATCGGTTGTTCGTTTTCTGAGGGCTGCGAAGAGGAGAAACGAAGAAGAGGAGAGAAGAATTGTGGGGTTGTCGCGACAGGGGACGACAGGGTGTGTCGGATAGAAGATTCTTCGAAATGATACGGCAGTGATCGATAATCGCCATGTAAGTCGAGCCGTGGTTTCGTGTGTGATGAAAATCATTATTAACCCTTCTGTCCCTGAATATAAATTTCTTCCCCAAATCGAAGATGAGGCAAGGACAAATTCTCTTCATTTTATTGCTGGAATAAAAATATGTTTATCAATAGAGCCGTTGGTATACATGTACACTGAGAGGAGAAGGTTTCGTTGGGTTAACGAAACCCGATCAGTAATTGCAACAAGTGGTTTGTTAATGTGGGACAGCAAATCACTTTGTTGTGCTAATAACAAATGATTTGTTACTTGTGATTTGTTGCTCTAACCAACAAATTTTATGATGGGAACAAATGTATTGCATTTTCAGCAATGTATATTTGTTAGAATTACAAGTAACGGAAAATGATTTATTGCGTTAATCGTTTGATTTGTACAATTATCAAACAGCAAACATTCGTTTGTTGTGACACAATAGAAGCCTTTTTCTCAGTGCATACCGATTGAAAATTCGGCTATTGTGTGTATACATATACAGGATGTCCGGGATCTTTTGGAAACGAAAAATTATGAAGATTAATCAAACTAGGAAAAAGAGTCAAGTACCATTTTGCAAATAAGTACGCAAATTTTCAAATTATCGATTAAAAGAGCCTCTAGATGTAATCATTTTCAATCATTAATAACTTAATAACTATTGTCGCATTGCGATTTGTGCAAAATGTACTTGACTCTTCTTCTCAGTTTAATCTCTCATTAAACTTTACAATTTTTCGTTTCCAAAAGATCCCGAACACCCTGTCCATCCGGTAATTGAAAATGTTTATGGTATCTATGTGTATCACTCGGGACGAAAAGGTTAAGATGGGGATCAGTGGTATTAATTCATCGATTTCATTGTATTAAGAATCTTATCAGGATACTTTGACTTGTAACAATTAGTCACATAACCAGCTCTGCGAAGTAATTCTTTAAACAATGACGAATGAAAAATGTTAATAATTGAAAATGTCATTAAATTTGCGAAATTAAGCGAGGAACGAATGATTTTGTCGTATATCGTACACTGAGAAAAAAGTATTAACTTAATATTAATTAACTTAATATTTATTGTTAATAACTTAATTTAATATTTAATATTTATGATTATACTAATAACTGTGAAAAGTAATCATAGTCGGTGAAGCCATTTTTATAGTGTTACTCATAATAATCTCAAAAAATATTAGACTAATAAAGAAGTATTTCAGACAAAAGTTGTTTAAATTAACTTTAATAGAAAAAGATAATATAATAAAAAATTGAGGTTCCGTTTAAGAAAAGTAACGATCAGTGAATATCTCGAAAGTGATGCCTGCCTGACGTCTGTAAACAAACTGATATATGTACTTGTTTTATGTCCCCTTTGAAACCATGCAATTTTTCTCTGAAACATTTTTCCGTACCTTCCATATTTCTCGAGATGTTTGCCTGGGGCATTTAAAATGGGACACCCTGTATACGCTTTGATAAATGACATTTTAGAATGTATCTTAGCATAGATAGATGCATATCTTGTGATATAAATGATAGTGTTTAAGAAAGTACTAAAAGTTATCTTTGTTGCGACTTGAAAATGGACGGCAGTAATGAATTTTTCCGGTGTAATGCGACTTTTATCTCCGTAAAGACAAGAATGCAACGTAAATACATAAAAAGATGTGTGCTGCGCGCGGAGAGAGTGCCGTAAAGGAACGCATGTACCAGAAATGGTTTTCTGGTGCAGAAGAAGTGGATGTCCAAGATGCTCCTCGCTCTGGTAAGCCGGTAACCATGGATGTCCGGCAAATAACCACTTTAATCGATTCTGATCGACATACTATAACTCGGGGCATCGCGGTAAAGCTGAACATTGGCCACTCAACCGTTTCGAGACTTAACACTTAAATTGGAACGGTAAAAAAAGTTTGATGTTTGGGTGCCGCGTCATTTGACGGAACGAAATTTAATGGATCGCATATCCATCTACGATTCACTGTACAGGCACGATGAAGCCGAACCGTTTGTGGGACAAATGATGACGGGAGGCAAGAAGTGGATTCTTTACAATAACATTGAACGAAAACGATCGTGGAGTAAGCGAGATGAGCTTCCATTATCTACTTGTAAGCCTAGTTTGCGTCCAAAATTTTGCTTTCCATCTGGTAAGACTGGAAAGAAATTATGAGCTACTATCTAACGACTGAACTATTAATACGGACAAATATTGTGCCCAATTGGAGATGCTAAATGCAAAATATTGCCAGAAAATGTCTCGAATTAAACAATCGGACAGATGTCGTGTCTCCCTTGCACTACGATGCGAGACTTGATTGCAAGAGATTGCAAGAGATGATTGTATCATTGCAGACTCGACAAAAATTGTCAGAGTTTGACTGCGATGTTTTGCCTCGTCCACCATATTCACCTCAACCTTGCAGCCAACCTCTCCTCGATTATCATCTGCTTCGCTCATTAGCAGAACTCTCTTGAAAGTGTAAACTTTGCTTCTTTAGAAGACACGAAAAGTCACTTGCAACGTTTCTTCGCCGGAAAAGAGTTTACGAGTTACGAGAAGGGAATTAAAAGGTGGCAAGAAATTGTCGAACAGAATGACGCATATATTATTGACTAAAATTATATGTTTAACAAACATAAAATACACTTCCCATCTGAAACAACTCAGTAGTTTAACTTGTGTTATGTTACGTTAAAAATGTCACCTCTTTGAAACTGGCAGGATCATCCCGCGCTTATTCGATCATTTAGCACTCGTTTTGCACTAATTTGAGTCATTAATTAAAATCTGATAAATTCTTCGTATAAAATTGGAGCCAAATTTAGTGACATTTTCAATTCTTGACATTTTTCAATATTCGGTATTGTTTGAGGAACTATTTCGCAGAGCTGCTTATGTGACTAATTGTCACAAGTCTCTCAAAGTATCCTGATAAGATTCTTAATATAATGAAATCGATGAATTAATACCACTGATCTTAACCCATCTTAACCCTTTCGTCTCGAGCGTTACACACACTGTACTGTAAACATTTTAAATTTTGCATTAATTTGAATCATTAATTAAAATCGAGCCGAGTTTTGAAAAAAAATGGCTCCAATTTTATACGAAGCTACGAGTAGGATCGCAACAAAAAAGATGAAAAAAAAAGAAAAAAAAAGAAAGAGAGATAGAAATACAAGGAACAGAATTTGTACTGGAATATACGCCACCAAATGAAACTTAATATTTGCATTCAATTCCGAATAACTCGTACGATGTAAAGTGTCGCGTACGAATTAGTTGTCCCGACTCGCCCGGGGGCCGCGTTTCAGACCGATTCCTCGCGATCGAACTGAACTGCCGATTGCAGCTGCATACTGCGCGAGACGCTCGTTTATTACATAAACGCAATTGCATTGTCGATTATTCGCTTTCCCAGCCGGCGTGGTGGCTCCCTCGAAATTCACGCGGCGGCGTGCGAGGTGAACCAGTTCTCTCGTTCTCCCGTTCTCGTTTGTTGTATATCGGCGGCGTCATTAATCCGAGAGAAAGTGGAACGCACGGTTTAATCGTTTTGTATCGTCCCCCGACGTAGCTCCCCTCCGAGCCCCTCCCGACGCGGCGACGACGACGGGGATTCATTCCAGGTTCGCCGCGTCGCGTCGCGCGACGTACGTCCCTGAGGACGATGCATTAGGAATTTTTATGGAAAATCGTCAGCGTGACCGATCGGCTGACAAAAGTGAGACTCTCGATGACTCACTCCCGAGGAGTCTCTCGCGTTCCCGTAGAAAATGCCGTCGAGCCGCTTTAATTAGCGAATAATGATCGTCATGTCTCTCTCCTTCTCCTCCTCCCTTCTCTCGCTCTTTCTCCCTCTTGGCTTGTGTGTAGGTCGACAGTACTCGCGGTAAATTAAACGCGATTAAATCGGGTACGTGTCAAAAAGGTGCCACGTCGGAGCTTGTAAATTCGCCCATTGAAGTTCGAAGAAATCCGTCTCGAATCCGCGAGAGCAACAGGAATGTCTTGCTTTCGTGTCGCGTTCAATTGCACGGCTCCCCGATATTGCGTGTTGCATTGCGTCGTTAGATGACAAAACGCTGATGAAGTGCTATTTTAATCCGGCGCACTCATACTACGGATTTACGTTCCGACATAAAACCGCCGGTGCGTGTAATGCAACATTTTTTCGATAATTGTGCCGTCTGACTTCCGCGTTTTCCGAGCGCCACGTCGCGCAAACACACACGCCCGGATGCGATGCAACGCGAGGACGTTTAAATGCCGGGGTTATTTTCACAACTTGAGAAGATGCGGATATGATTCTCTCCGTCAGTGAGAAGTGAACCTTTTCCAAGTGTTTTTTACGCACCTCGTCGGTAAGCTCGACGAAGGGAAACACGCGCGCGGTTTTCATTCTTATTAAGGCAGATTTTCTCGATTCATCATATTATCATATATTATCATACATCAATATGTTAGCTTTTTTTTGGAAAAGAACGAACTGACGACTAAAATTTATGATCTAGAATTTATAATTCTATAATTAATATTTATAAATTAGATTTTTGTGAATTGCAATTCCTAATTTGTAAAAGTTGCACGCATGGCGTCACTGTAATCAATATTTTTGTGCATATTTAGTGAATTTAGAAATGGCAGTGGCTTTTTTTGCGATCGGGGTCCCCGATGCAATTAACCGGTTTCGGTTGTTATCATAAAATTGTAAGGTTTAAATATTAATCTTTCCTTTATATATATAATATATATATATATATTCCGATATCCGAAGGATATCCCGGTCGCCACATTATTACGCGCTTCCTGAACACTCTGTGTGCAGCTCGCGTGAATTCTAATCTGTTTTTACGTAATCTAGGCGGGAGCTGCGTGCAAGGAATGCATCGTTGCACTTCTTCTTGCTTGGCCGAACGCCTCCGCGAGTGCGGCTGCCGGATCCTGCGATGTAACCGATGTAACGATCATAAATCAACGCGATGAGCGAAGCCGATGTCGCTCACTCGCCTCCTTTTATTAAATTCGCGGACGTCCGCGAAGCGCGTTATTTGTTGCTTTCGTATTGTGTAACAATATGCGGCTGTACGCGCATTTCCCGATACACTGCCTGCGTCTCATGAATTTACCCCGCGCGATGTCAGTCGTACTCGCTAATTGACAAATTGACAACAATATAATTCTGATTTCGCAAGCTTATTATTACAACAGTTTGTATGTCGCACGCGTGCGAGAAGGTTCGCGGCAAACTTGCCGGTTTTCTTATCGGTCGCGAATAAACGCGGAAATTACTTGTCCTCGCGCGGATCCGCCTTACATCTCTGTCGCATGAATTCCACATAGTGCGTAAAAAAAGTTACACCGGCGGAACGCCGACAGATGTGAAAAAAAAGAGAGAAGGCAAATTCGACACACCGTGGGTCCTCTCGGCGGAAGTTCCGCTATTCGTGGCATTCTCCGGGCATTCCCCGATTTCGTGGAAGTTCTTGCGTGTGGCGCTCGATCGCGTCTTATGCAAGCAGTCACTGACGAAGAATGAAAGTCGTGGGAGTGAGGCGATAGAGCGTAGATAGGTCGGATAGTGCGCTCTTAGGAGCTGCTTTCTCGTATTAGCGGAGAAAGATACCGTCAGTCTCGCGAAAGGAACGACTCGCATCCACATACACATGCCCGTCTCATTTTGACACACCGTATGTTTTCGAGCCGAAGCGAAGATTACGTTCCAGGTGCAGCCAATCGTGACGAGCACGCGCCGCGATGCGATTTATCTCTCGATATAAATGTCGAAGTTGTTTATCGGCACAAATCGCGAGGTTGAGCAGAATAAAAGAATTTAGCAATAACGTCCAAGAAAAGTGAGATCAAATGTTTTTCTTTATTTTATAACGGTAATCTAATAAGGATAAAGTAGGTTCTCTCTCTCTCTCTCTCTCTCTCTCTCTCTCTTTCTCTTTCTCTCTCTCTCTCTCTCTCTCTCTCTAAATCACACACGGATAGAGTGCGTGTACGACTTATCTTTCAACGTCAATATTGTTTATCAGCAAATCACGAGACTAAGTGGAAGAGTAAAGCTTGAAAGAGGAGGAATACGGATTTAATGACATTAACGAAAGTAGAGGATTACATTTTTCTATGCCGATGTCTAATTGAGATAGAGTGGGTTTCCTTTAAAATGATAACGTCAATCAATTGCTTATCAACAATCGGGATGCTACGTGGAGGAATAAAAAAGAAGGAGTAAAAGATTCATTAACATTCGTTAGAGAAAAGAAAAATCAATTTCTTTTTATTAGATGTTAGTTTTGAGGGAAACTTTTTGCGAAAGAAATACGTTTATTTCTGAGAGACGTTAAATTATATTTTATTCAAAATATTTTCCATCGCTAGCTATAACTTTTTCTCACTTTGCGAGCAACAAGTGAATTCCGCGATAAAAGAAATGATCGTCCTTCGTAGCAATCGACTCGTCGAGCCATTTTTGTATTTCTTCATGTGATATGAAGCGCTGGTTAGCAAAGCTGTGCTGCATAGATCGAAATAAGTGGTAATCGGAAGAAGCACAGTCTGTGGTGAATATGCGGCGTGTGGACCTCCCATCGAAGTGCCGACAATGTTGTATCCTTGTTTTAACTGTTATAACTGTTACTGCAACGGTCGAGCTGTGCGATCGAGCATTGTCGTGCAACAAAATTACTTTGCGTTTTCTTGAGCTATTACTGAACATTTTTGGTTTAAAGCATGATTCAAATCGATTAATTGTTGTTGATAACGCACAGCAGTGACTGTTTGATTCGGTTGTAGCAACTCATAAAACACGACGCCTTTTTCATATCCCACCAAATGCACGATAAAATCTTCTCACTTCCGTGGATGTTGCGTTTTGGAGTCGATGGTTGGCCTGGACCTATCTTGGACGACTTTTTACGCTTAGGATTATCATAGTAGATCCATTTTTCATCTCCAGTTATAATTTGATAGAAGAACTGACTTTTTTTGTGACGAGATATAACAATGAACTGTAAATAGTTAAATGATTTTGAATAGCCAATTCAGGCAACGCATGTGGAACCCATTTGCCTACTTTTTGAATCTTCCCCATTGCGTGTGAACGATCTGAAACGGTTGATTTACCAATATTTAAAGCTTTAGCTAGTTCTCGAAGCGTTTGAGCTGAGTTTTCATCCAATAATGCCTGCAATTGGATATCTCCAAATTCTTTTCGTTGATCTGAACGTTCATTGGCCGCGTTCAGTAGAAAAAACTGCTTACTAAGCGCTTAGTGATTATCGTTTCTGATTGGTTCATTCCCCTGGATTTGTTAAAGATCTAAAAAAACACTTCAATCTATAGATAATAATCACTAAGCGCTTAGTAAGCAGCTTTTTCTCCTGAACGCGGCCATTGTCTTTCAAATCGAAATCACCATGCCGAAATCGCCGATGCCAGTATTACAGAGAAGTCAGAATAAGTTTCTGGGATAAATCGGTGGACTTCAGCGGCCGTTTTCTTCGAATCGAAACAATAAAGCAGTAAATGTCAAAAATGCTCTTTACCACGCTGCATTATGAGTGGCACAAAAATTGTGGTTATGTTGACGAATGCACATGCCATGTGTCAAATTATTTGTAGAAATGTCCAAGCTTTAAAATGGCGTGCCAACTTTCAAAATATCTCTAGTAGATTTCTAGCTATAGTTATCTATATTAAACTCTCAAAACTAACCGAAACACCAAATATATTCAATAAAGATAAGGCAAATTATCTCTTTAAATAACGGCGATAGAGCAAGTACGCTCTTGAAGCGCTTCGACGTGTCTCGCGCGCTATCATGGTGGTATTAGAGATGTACGAAATATTCGAATTTGAATTGAATCGAATCTAATATAATTCAATTCGATTCGAATCCGAATCCCTATGATTCGAATCCGAATAATTCGAAAATTTCAAATCGCGAAGATTCGAATACGAAATCAAATACATTAGCGTTTGCGCGTATCAGCTACAAAACGGGCTGTCTGGGCCTGTATATTTGAACCCTTAACTTGTAATTAACTTAACTTAATATTATAATTGATAATTTAATTATACATTACTTTAAAGATTTAAATGTATATTTTACTTTAAGATGACATTACAATATATCAATATTCCCTTTCATATTAAAATCTTCCATCATTATTCGCACGCTTAATAGTCATGTTAAATTTTTTAATAATTCGATTCGTTTCATTCGATTCGATTTGAATTCGAATGAAATTTCATAGATTCGATTCGATTCGAATTCGAATTTAAAAAACGAAATTCGATTCGATTCGATTCGACATAAAAATTCTTGATTCGCACATCTCTAGGTGGTATCGTAGCGATCCCTACCAGGAAGCGTAGAGACGAAACAAGAAACCGCCATGAGGAATTGGAAGATAGCCTATGCATTTGCCGGCATTCTCACCTGCCCTAACGACATCTTGCGTAATGATACGCGTGTTTCCCGGTGTTAATTTGCATGCAGTCCGTGTGGGATCGCGGAAAAACGTCGTAAATACTGATGATACCGCCGAGCATCGTAAGACGCGAATCTCCAGCTACCGTATGCAAGTGATCTTCTTAGGCGTCTCTTCGCGTAGCTAATTGAGATATCTTTTCGTCATCACTAACCCGGCAGATAGGAACATTCGCTGTGAAATAATTTTTACCAATAATCAGCTTTTAACGGCTACGACGGGCCTTGGAATGAATTCACTAGAGAAACGAGTTTTGTGTTAAACTTTTCGTGTAAAATTACACGCGATTTGTGATAAAATACGATTTAACTCGATATATATTTTGAAACAATATTATCTTTATTATTATACTACCGTTAACAACGAAAGCAAATCTTTCGTCGGCAAATTATTTAGAAAAGGAAGAAAAATAATCAGCATGCAATGATTAGATATGCAATTATGAGTAAGTAGAATCACTTTTTCCGTAACCTTACCGGTATTGTGCAGATGTTCTCGCGATCTTTCGAACATCGCTCGAGGCAGGCACATTGTATTCTTCCCGCGGTAACGACCCATGCGCGATCTATCGTTGGACAATTACGCGAAAATGGCCTTTCTTATCGGAAGTTAAATTAACCCCCATCGTGCGCGCGTCTCTCTCTCTCTGTCTCTCTCTCTCTCTCTCTCTGTCTCTCTCTGTCTCTCTGTCTTTCTCTCTTTCTCGCTTTCTCCAATCAACACCCGGCCGCTCTTTCATTTGTGCTCCATAGCACACGGTAATCGATAGCCTCGATAAAGAGGAGCGTGTAAGACGAAATTGAATCGTACAAGGGATTATAAATTTCTTTCTTTCACTTGTGGACACTCGCGCGTTGTTTATTAGTGTCCAACCACACCTGTAATCTTCGACATCGAGGGATCGATGTCGCGGAAATTGCGAATCGCTCGTGCGCGCCGCGGAGGTCGATTTTTTCTTACATAATCGCGGAAAATGGAGAAAGGTGGGCGCTAAAGCGCGCGCGCGCATGCGCACTCGTTTGTAGGCCGCCGTTCGTGTTTCGCGCAATCGGCGTTCCTCTTGAAAGTTAATTTATTATATTATATGCTCCGTTTGCCGCACACCTCGCCGCTTTCATACGCGACAAACACTCTGTGTCTTTATTTCACCATATGTAGATATCGCGCGCGTATATTCGCGCGGTGCGTCTGCCGAGGTGCTCGTGGTTGCTCGTGAGAACAGAGTGTGGTGGGAACTTTGCTCGCTGCTGAAAGCAATATGCTAATCAGAGAGCGCTGAAATTGTTTCTTAGTTCTTGTTTTGTAAGAAAAATATCAGCCTCCCTCCCTCCCTCCCTCTCTCCTCGTCTTCTCTTTGAATTTATCCTCGTACGAGCGATTTGAATGTATTCTCGTGTTGGCCGGTTCACTTTGTATTTCGAGCGATCTGCTTCTGTCCGGCTGCTCGAATGGTATTACTAAAGATTTCCAGGCGGTGTTCAGGTTTGATCATAAGGAAGAGACTAAAAGGCCTTCGTCTGGCATGTACAGAACAGCACTACGAGTCGGAACGGGGGGCACGGGGAGCTACGAGCAATAAAAGCGACGTGGATCGGAGTGGCGAAAGAGGAGAGGAAGTAAGAAGCAGAACGAGTAAGAGAAACGAGGAGCAGCGAGGCGAGGGCTAGTGGTATCTCGAGTTTTTTGTCGTCTCGCAATTCCTTCGGCTCGCAGCTTGATTATCCTCGCGATCCTCTTTTTTCCATCTCTCTCTATTTCCTTCTCTCTCTCTCTCTCTCTCTCTCTCTCTCTCTCTCTCTATCTCTCTCCTGCCGCCCTGCTGATTCAGTCAGGCGTCCGATGCTCGCGTCACTCCCTTCTGCGGTCATCGTGAAAAATCATTTCCCTTATAAAAATATTTCACCGTTTTTCACTTCAAATTGCCTGTTTTTGGCCCGTTTTTAGCCCGTTTTCTACCCGTTTCTTCATTTTTATGTCTGCCCACTCTCAAGCCCGCGCAGCGTATAGAGCGAAAAATTATGACAAGTATATGCGAGTACGCGCGAATATGTATGAGTATTTTTAAGCAGATTGCCCGTCTTTAACACTCTTTTTCAGCTGATGAGTGGCTGCTCGTTAATATACGTACCTCTTTTACTCAAGATATTGAGTAAAAATGATCTGAGTACAAATGTACGTATTAACATGCTGTTACTCGCAGCTGAAAAAAGAAGTGTTAAAGACGGACAATTTGCTTAAAAATACACTTTATGGTACGTTTTTACTACTCGGATACACTCGTTTTTATTCCTTGACAATCCGTTTTCACCACTCATTCACTGTTTAAGTAAAAGTGCCCCTTTCCGACCTAAAAACGGTGTCATACTCGCTGAGTTGAATGCACAGTTGAATGTTTTTACAACTCAAATTTACAATGAAAACCGATTTTTGAGGGCTAAAAACGGTGAAATATTTTTGTAAGAGTTACGAGACGGCGATTTACGAGGGCAAGTTTGAGCAAGTTTTCAAGCAGAAATGCGCCGCGTTTCGCGAGTATACGACTGGAAAAGAATGAATTCGAATAATTTAGCGGAGCGGAGGTCCTTCAAGCGGTAAGTCCGCGCAATCAGATCAGAAGTATTGCCCGACAGCGTCTTGGAAGCGTAAAGAGCAAAGTTTCGAGCGATTTGCCGTGTAAAAAGCGTCCCGACGCCAGACCGCAGCACGGTCGAAACACTTGGCGTTTGTCCCGCGGCAAAACGTCGTGAGAAAGGCTGCGAGAAGGTGTCCTTAAAGGTAGAAGAGATCATTAAAAATCGGATTCTCGCGATTAGATGCAAGATGAGATTCGAGACCTCGGCAGGACTCGGCAGCGGCTGTGCAATCACCGATTGAAGTCCTGCAATAAACGCGATTGCATTCTGACCAAAGGCAGAGAGGGCAAGGGCGAGGGCGAGAGCGAGGGGGAGGGGAGGAAAATCAATCCGTAACTTTGAGTTCGAAGGATCGTAAATAAAACAAGTCTCGGCGTTACGCCGCGCCGGTGAGCCGGCTTTAAGAAGCGAGCGAGCGAGGAGCGAAGGAACGAACGCTTCTGATTTCAGCTTTGCTTCACGAGTCCCTTGAGTGAAGTTCGATTACAGGCACCCGGCCCGTCCGTTCGTGTTTCTTTTGTTCATTAATCGGACCCAAGGTTAACCGTCGGAAGAATTGGAGCGATCCTTTTTCGTCCCGTGTTCCTCAGGTGGTAAATCCATCGTCGCGCTCCCCCTTTCCCCCCCCCCTCTCTCTCTCTCTCTCTCTCTCGTTCATACTCGTTCCATTCTTCTTTGAAGTATGCGTCGCGTGGTCGAGGAGATGCGCGTGTGAAGCCTACACGCCGGGGGAAGGGGCGAATTTTTCTTCTCTCCTTTCTTTCTCTCTCTCTCTCTCTCTCTCTCTCTCTCTTCTTCCTTCCTTCTCCTTCAGGTTCCGAGGAGGTCGCGAGCAAGGCCACGGCGGGCGTTGCCCTCCTGAGCTCGATCCCCGTGTCATATGCGTTCACTTAGGCGTATATGCACCTTCTCCACTTACGGTTATCAGTCGTGTCTCGCGCCGTCACGAGGATTAATCCTGCGGGCTTCGTCGCAGAGATTCTCAAACCTGTTGACAGGCCGACCTACATTCCCGATCTCTCTCTCTCTCTCTCTCTCTCTCTCTCTGCGCGCCGTCGAACGCACGCCTCGGACTGGAAACACGAGGTGCTTGAGAAAAGGGAGATTGTAATTAAAGACCACGCGAAACGGAGAAACGCGGTTACATGTAACGTCGTAGGCTGGGCTACAATTTTAGTGGGTTACGAGATAAGTAGGAGTCTCAGCCGCGCATGCGCGCGCGAGCGGTGTGTTTGCCGAGAAGATTACCACGCCAATGTTATAAAAAATAAACTTTCTCTCTTAACTTGCGGACGAGTGAAATCTCTCTCTCTCTCTCTCTCTCTCTCTCTCTCTCTCTCTCTCTCTCTCTCTCTCTCTGCTGTTCGAGCGGGAAGCTTTGAATTCGCGAAATTGTCGTCCTGTCGATCGTGTCGGAGGTACACGAGTATAAATATTTATATGCGCCATTTAGAGCGGCGCGTGAAAATATTTCGCGAATATGACGCGAACGAAGATACCGCGGCTCGACGAGCGAAGAACATGCTTTACGCACGAAACTTGTTGCGGCAAGCGTGTCAAGGCGAGAAGTCGCATAAGCGCGACTTCTGCACGTCAAATTGATACGCCGACAAGCAGACAGTCGCGGCCGTGCGTCGGGCAAATGACATGGAATTACTATTCGAAACGTCACACATTCAACCTGGGAATTATCTCTCGCAGGCTGCAATTCACCTCTCGTGCATATTTCAAAGTCCACTGAGCATTCTCCCCTGAGTGTATACTCCGAATCGGCGTAAACTTCTGCGATCTCTCGGTCATCGCGAAAGATCAGCGATTACGCGCCGGAGAGACGCGAATCTCTCGCTCCGGCAAGACGCGATTTACGTTTCGGTCAAGGTTGAGTCTAGGACTCAACGTTTCCTTCCTCTGGAGCTCGTCGAAATCGCGAGTAGACTTCGTCCTTTGCTCGAAATATTGCGTCACGTGGAGTGCGTCAACAGCGGTAATAACGATTAGCATAATGAACGCAATTCTATGGCGAAATTACGGTTGAAATGGCGGAACGATAAGTAAAAAGACGCGGGTGCTCGCGCCGTTGCACCGAGAGCTTGCTACATATGTGTGTGTGTGTTTGTGTGTTTGTTGCATGCGCCTGCATGGCACACATGCGTTGCGTAACGTGTAAATGAATGTTGCATTCTGAACACAATGGCGAAGTGTAACTGTGCATACACGATGACGCGCGTGCGCGCGTGCTCGGCTGCTCCTTTTATATCGAGCGCTTTGGAGTCGGGAGGATGAATTCTACGAAGCGCCTACGCTCGAGATGTCCTTCGTTCTAATCCGCTTAGAGTTTGAAATCAGAGTCTGTTATGCGCGCGCGAGAGCGTGACAACGAAGTTGCTCTATGAACTCGCGCGAGTGCGGGCTTCTATTCTATTCTATATTACTCTCGACGGCTTCGAGCACTACCGGCAAACAATTCTCCGTGACGTGGATGAGAAGCTTTCCTACTAGTCACAATTCATTAATCCTTTAAGGACCGATGGCGGAAATCATTTAGGAATCTGCCCAAAGGACCGGGAAAAGGCGAATCTTTGCCATGAAACATTTTACTATGCTGAAGTCCAGGCGTGTTCTATTGGGTTGGCAACTAAGTGATTGCGGATTTTAAATGAGAATGAATATTCAAAATTTTAAATTTGCTTTTTTAAATTTTTTTCAATGCATGTATGCGATACATTGAGCTTCTCTGCAATATCACGTGTTGTGCTATGACGATCTGAATCGATAATGGCCTTGATATGGGTCTCATCGACTTCAACTGGACGGCCAGATCGTTGAGCATTTTTCAATGAAAAATCACCAGAACAAAATCTGGCAAACCAATTTTGACACTGCCTTTCTTTCAAGGCTTTATTCCCATATACGGCACATAACTTCTTATGTGCTTGCGATGCGTTCTTGCCTTTTCGGAAATAATACAATAAAATATGTCTGAAGTGCACGTCTTGCTCTTCCATTTTTAAATTGGGATAAAGACAAAACTAAAGAACTAATCGATATAATTTTTGTACTAAATGAAAGGTAGAAGTCCAAACAATAAGAAAAAAATATAGGTTAGGTACTTTGAACACGTTAACGAAACAAAAGAAAGTGTAAAATCCATCTGTCGACAAAATCCGCAATCACTTAGTCGCCAACCCAATAAATAATGACAAAGAGTGTTGCTAGCTCTTGTTTTCAAGCTCGGTGAACACGATGACGCAGCCAGTTTTTCGCATCATCAACGAAATATAGCCGCTGGGAAAACGGTCTTTCTTCCGATTTTCCATGAATCTTTGATTTTCCATGAAACGTATGACCGTCTTGAGAAAAATCTGAAAAAAGTGAGTTCTGGCGAGATGTTATGTTTTTTGGGTTGCTGCATACGAATTTGGCAGATCAGATTTTTGAAATTCAGAATGGCTAAATCAATATGGCGGAGTCAATACTGTGGCAACACAGGGTTTTTCCGAAAGAATATATGTATGACCTTGCTATTACTTTTATAGAGATTTTCAGAGGTGCTAAATATGAGTGTTGCATTATAATTTAGAAATTGACATTGGTGAATCCAATATGACGGATTATATATATGCAAAAAATTCTTACCCTTGACATTCGCGAATACATTTGTTGAAAATGTGTACTCCCCAGGATGCATCTCTCGCAAGTATTTTGTGGATTCGAGAAAGTTGATAATTGGATTTAACACCCCACTTTTTCGTTTTTTTGTTGTTTTGTTTTTTATTTTTTGTGCTTTTAAAAATTCGCTTGTTTTTCTTTCATTTTTTCATCATTTTCATTTTCTTTCCATTTATCCTAATCTTTTCGTTATTTTTTTCATTCTTCAATCATGTCATATTTATCATCTCCTTTCTCATTCCTCCGTCTTTTTTCTCTCCTGTTCAATTATCGAATTTTTCTACTATTTTTCTACAGTTCATGGTACTTATCGAAACATGTATCTTTATATAATGCGACCTTGCAAGTTTTATATATATTTCGAACTTGTTTTCGGATGTCATTTGCGAATAATTTGCAGTTGGCACTTGGAAAACCTGAACGTGGAGTTTGAGTGAATTTATTCTTCTCGAAAATACGGGAATCATCGTGATCGATTCGTTATATTGGATCTGCTATCTTGGATTTCGGGAATTTAACATGAAATTCGTGTTCAGCATCACTAAAACCCCTCATGTACAGATTTTCAGCGAAATATGACGGATTTTAATTTTTGGGATTTCAGGCCCTTTTCATGGATTTGGCTCGGTCCTTAAAAGGTTAATAAGAATTGACAATAAGAAGAGATAATTGGACTCGGAGATTATTGTTTAATCTTCAGTGCGCGCACTCATTGTTGATGTGTACAGCGAGAAGTAGTTAAGACTTTTATTGGAAATGAGCGCAAATACGAGATGACGGATACATGCTTCTGCGACTCGTTGTTTTTTATAATACAAGATAAAAGGAAAGGGAGATGAGAAAATAAAGGAGAAAAGTATTAGGAGTGTAATCTAGTTTTGAGGGTTTTGCAAGAGATGACACTAATAGCCAATTTTGTCGAAGATATTCCAATACCGTTTCTTTATGCTTTAATATTAATCCATGATATTTACACATTTACTAACAATAGACGCAGTAAAAATCGTGATAATATCATCTTCAAAATGGAGGTTCCTAAAAAGCATTTTCGACATGCGTTGCTTTTGTTTTTTAATCAGAAGAAAACGGCGGCTGAAGGTCGTAGAATTCTGGGATGGGAACTTATGGTGATGTTGCTCTATCAATTAAGATAGGTGAATATTGATTTAGATGATTCAAAAGTGATGATTTCAATGTTAATAACAAAAATCCCTCGGAACAACCAAGGAAGCTCGAAAATGCAGACTTGCACGCATTATTGGACGAAAATCCAGCACAATCCACTTTAGAACTCGCCAGAACATTAAATGTTGATCGTACAACAGTTACCAAATGTTTACATGATATGGGAAAGATTCACAAAGAAGGAAAATGGGTTCCATATGAATTATCGGAAAATGCCATTGCGAACCGGTTGAACATTTGGATTTCGTTGATTGCAAAAAATGAAGAGTCTTTTGTATCGAATTGGGGATGAAAAATGGATCTATTTCGATAATCCCAAACGAAAAAATCATGAGTTGATTCAGGGCAACCAGCAACATCCACTTCGAGGTGCAATATTCATGGTTCAAAGGTGTATTGTTGTGTATTTGGTGGGATCAAGAAGGTATTGTGTGTACTGTTAAATCCGAATAAATCTGTCATTGCTGATTGTTATCGACAACAATTATACAAATTGGAGCGAGCATTGGACCAAAAACGATCACCAATTGCGAGTAAACGACGCAAAGTGATCCTTCTTCACGACAACGCTCGACCTCATGTTGCATTATTAGTGAAGCAAACGCTATTAGAGCTGGAATGGGAAAAATCTTACCGCGTATTCTCCAGACATTGCTCCATCCGATTATCAGTGGTTCTGGTCGATGCAATATTCTCTCTAGAGGGTATACATATTTTTATAACTTCGGAGGAGTGCGAAAATTTGTTGAAAATTGGATCAACTCCGAAGAAGAATCTTTTTATCGTCACGAAATTCATCTCTTGCCAGAAAGATGGGAAAAAATTGTAGAAAACGGAGAAAAATATTCTGATTAAGGTAATCCGTTCATTATCTTGTTTAAGTAAATCAGTTTTTGAGAAAAAACCCTCAAAACGAAATCACATTCTTGATAAAAAAAAAAACACAGATTCAAACGGTGAATGAACATACGACAAAGCGGGGAGCTTGTTCTCTACTGCTGAACCGGTATTTTTCGCAATTCAAAGACAGACAGTCGACATTTGTTGAAAAAAAAAGGAAAGAAGTAGCGCAGGATATTGCAGCCAGTTGCGCGATAGAAAAGAAAAAACTTAGAGCGTCGAAGAAAGAAACGTATCTGAACGTATCTGTTGCTTCCTCAACACTCGAGGAAATATTATTCATTTGTAACCCGACGCGCTTCTCTTCGTACCGTTCGAGCGCTCGCACTCGTTTGTCGATCTATCGATCGTGAGAGCTGGAAGCTGATCTGTTCGACTGGCCGTACGAGCGGAGAAACGTCAGCCGCTGCCGGATCCGCTGGGATCGTCATTGACCGTTCGTACGACGGCAGGAAATCTCATCGATATCACCGACACGCTTTCTTGAGCCCCGTCCTGTGGCGAGAAAAAGACGTGCAGTAAGACGAGAATCGAGCGCGAGCGCGAGCGCGTCTTCGCTCTCTTGCCGTCCGCGAAATTCTCGTCTCTTCCTCTCGTGTCCCCTCTTCTTCCTTTTCTTCCTTCCTTTTTCCCGCAGCCGTGCCGTGTACCGTGCTCGATGCGCGAGAGTTCTTGGCGAATCTAACGACGGAAAACTGTCCTGCGCGGTGGTGCAGTCCGGCACACTCGGTGTCTTCACCACCGGCTTCTTCTTGCGGCGCCAAATTATCGCTCGACAAAACGCGCGTCGCGAAACGGCGATTTCTTCTGCGGTGAACGTCTCCGCCCCGCCGCGAATCACTATCAAGCGAGACACACGATCGATGGCTCTCGTCCATGAATTTAGAATTTAGATGACGAGCTCGGGAAAACGACGCTTGTGTCGTGACGAGGAATTATCTTTTACAAGATTATCGCGTGCAAGATCGAATTTCAGTTAAATTCAATTTCAATTTTAATTAAATTTTACTTTGCTTTGCTTCTCGTAAGTGGAATCTCTCTCTTCGATGAATGATTTCAACAAATTAAATCGTCCCTTCGAGAAAAGAAAAAGGATCGAATCTACGTTTCGATAATTTACAGTAAATTAAAGCGAGCGAGTCGACAGTGTAAAAAGAAAAAATTCATTAGCGATCGTGAAATCGGCGGGGCATGTAAAGGCTGCTTAGCGCGATAGCAGCAGCGGTGTTCGACGATCGCTCCATAAATCGTCGGCGGCGTTGCGCACGAATTGATAGGCGCGCCATTAATCGGGCCCATTAGCCAAATACACGGAGTGTCTAGCGGCCGCGGGAGTAAATTTCGCAAGTGTCGCGCGCTCGTTCGCGTCGTTAGTCAAGTCGCGCGACGGCGCGGCGCGGCGCGGCGTTTTTCCACGCGCGAGAGATGCACGCGAATTCGTTATTCCGCCGATGTGTCGTCGTCGTCGAACGTGACGAGGCCGTGGAATCAAGCGGCGCGCGACACGACTCGCCACGAATTGCGAGAGGTGAATTCTTTCTTCATTTATCCGGACTCGGCTAGCGCGGAGTTCTTCTCGCGTTCACGCAACATCGTGCATCGTACGCGATCGACTTACGATCGTGTGTTGTGCAACATACATGTATGTATCGACTTTGCGAGCAGTCTTGTTTTTCCGCGACTAAGTCAAAATGCAACGTAACGAAATCAGTTTCGCGGAGAGAGAGAGAGAGGGGGGGGCGGAGGGGAAGAGAGAAAAGACATTCGTGTCAAGGTGCGCAAGCGTCTTTAAAAAAAACTCAGTAATTGAAACTCGCGTCATTGGAAGAAAACACCTCTACACTGAATGAAAATAAAAGTGACTAATACTTAGGCATTAGAGTTCTTTTGAGCGGTAATCATATTTTTTTGTCGCTCTGACAAAAAGATATGTAATATATCAGATTATTATCTGGTCATTATCTGACGTTGCGGTGGGACTCGCTGCAGAAACGGGTTCTCTTGACTACAATTATTTTACTCTACAATTACAGTCGTGAATATCGAGCACTTTTTTCCCAGCGTAAAATGCGAGATTTATGAGACGCGTAAAACGCGAGCTTTATGATACTTGTGGATCTGCAGAATTTCTTGCAGGATACACGAAGAATATTTGTAGCGCGTACATCGTTCGTGGTCGGATATTGTGCAAGTCACTTTCGTGGAGCGAAGAAATCAGAAAATATTAGACGTACAAATGAATAACCCATATTTCCTTAAGCGGCTAAAAAATTAAGTTTCAAATAATTAAATATTTTCTTTTATGGTTATGTAGCGTTAACATATAGCTATTAATACATTACATTTAGTATGGCGGAAGGTTCAACATAACCTCAAAAATTATTCAGTTCAGTACAGTGAAAAATGGCAACAGGTAAGGTGCATATCCGACACTGCATTCTTCACGAATTCCAACAAGGAAAAACATGCTACAAGAACATGCGAATCGATTTGTTCCTTTCTCGGCAAAGATGTATCGTATGATCGTATGTGCATTTTGGTTCAGACGGTTTAAAAGCGGTGATTTTTTAGTCTGAGTGATAAAGAACTTTCTGAAGCCCCTCGGAAGTGCGGCAACAATGATTTGGGGCGATTGCACGCTGAGAATTCAACACAAACTCAAAAAGAACTTGCAGAGCAGTTAGGAATAACGCAACAAACTACGTATTTCCAAACGTCTACACACAAGATGGGGAAGATTCAGAAAGTAGGAAAATGGGTTCCGCATGAATTCACTGAAGCCAACGAAAATCAACGAGTGGCCGTGTGTCTTTCTCTTCTCAATAAGCAGCGTAAAATGTCTTTCTTGTGGAAAATTGTTACAGGTTATGAAAAGTGAATACTTTATGACAATCCGAAACGCAGAAAGTCATGGGTAATTCCCGGCGAACCATCAACATCGATCGCAAAGCCGAAAACACTTCGGAAAGAAAATTTTGCTCTGCATTTGGTGGGATATGAAGGGCGTGATTTATTATGAGTTATTACAACCGAATGAAACAATTACTGCGGACCGTAACCAACACCAATTAATCCGTTTGAGTGAAGAATTCGAACGAAAACGCCCGTATAGTGGCAAAGGAGAACGTCTTGCGAAATTGTTGCATGATAACGCTAGGCCACACGTTGCTTCAACTGCGACAACAAAAGACATAATGAGTCTTGGCTGGGACATCTTGCAGCACGGCATATTTACCGGACATCGCTCCTACCGATTACTAGTTGTTCCGGTCGATGCAACATGCCTTGTCTGATGCGCACTTGAAATCAGTGGATGAGATCCGAAAATGGCTTGACGACTTTATCGTGTCCAAAGACGCAACATTTGTCCGACATGGAATTCATCAGCTGCCTGAAAGTTGGCTTAAAGTTGTAGGAAACAACGGCGAATACTTTGATCGACAAACTACGTTTTATTTTTCTTTTTCTTCAAACAGATATTGAACTTAGTTGAAAAATTTGGATTATTCATTTGTACACGTAATATTTGCAAAATACCTCGCGGCTCGCTCACGCGAGTTTACACATCGCAGCTGCGCTGACCTTCCGGATCGCATCCTTGAAATCGCGTTTATATTCGGAGTTCCCGCAGTTGGTCGTTAGAATCGCGTCGGATGACGTGTATTAAACGACGATAAAGACGATAGATCATTATCGTCGCTATCATTATCAGCGATCGAGTCACGGTGGGTTGTCGCGCGGTATGCGCGCGAAGCAGTGTGCCAATCGCGCTGCGGCGAAGAAGAAGAGTGCCCAGCGAGAAATCAATTAAGACACGCGGCGCGATTAACGAGCAAAAGGCACGACGCGGTGAGTGAATTTATCGTGTTATCTCCTTGAATTTAGCGGCCGCTCAATCGTCGATATCGCGCGCGCGCGCTCTCGTTCGTGCCGTCGTCGTAAAACGAACGCGTCGTTCGTCACGTCGCTAATCGCCACTCTTACCGGACGAAGAAAAATCTTAACAAGGTTAATGTTTCTCCTTGCGCACCGCGAATTCCCCGCTAAATCGGCGGGAATCCTCGAGGTCGGTTCGTCCTCGTTCCGCTATCTCTGCTCGCTGAGAGCTTCATCGTTGATTTTCATTCTCGGCTGAACGTTGAGGTTGGAAGACGTTAGCGAAGTTAATGTTCCTTCTTGCGCGCCGCGCGAATTCCACAGTGAATCAATGAAAGTCTTTGGATTGAAAATTTTCTCGTTCTGTTATCTCTGTTCGCTGAGAGTATCATCGTCGACGATTTCCATTCTCAGCTCAGAATCGTCGAAGTTGTCAGATGTTAGCAAAGTTAGCTTCTCTTTCCGCCAATTCCCCATCAGAATCGGTTTTCGGAATCGGTTCGTCCTCGTCTTTCCGGCTTTCTCCGTCCGCTGAGAGCCTTGTCATCGACGATTTTCATTTTCTACTGAGAATCTCAACATCTCTCGTCCGTTTCTCAAGATCGCTCTTTATCCCGATATTCCGCAGTGCGCCTGAGAATTAGGATAATTTCGAATAATTGAGGGAGATCGTTTTCACAGAATAAAGAGCCGATAATGGTTTCTGATCAAACTGGAATTTCGCGACAGACTCTCATATCGTTGGCTAATATCGTCATTACGAAGCTATTGCCTGACCGGCTGATACCGTCATGGTCTCCCCGTCGCGAATTCCTCGGCAAATCGGCAGAAATCCTCACGATGATTTCTCCTCGTCCCGTCTCGTTTCCATTCGCTGAAAGTTTCCTCGTCGACGACTTTAATCTTCAATCGAACGTCGAACGGTTGCAGTTACAATGTCTTCTTGTTCATCTCATAAGTTTGCTCTTTATCCTCGGGACGAAGATAATTTCGGATAATTGGGAGATTGCTTTATAACAGGGGTTCCCAACCGGGGGTTGGGCGGAAAAACATTCTGCGAGGGTGCGAGGAAAAGTGTGAGATTGTAGTTAATAATGATTAAGATGAATAATTCCGGAATAATCCGGCATTTTTACCATCAAATTAGAAAAAATGTTATTAAAATTATATATTCTTTACGTATCTGTACGTATATATTCATTACATATCACTATGCGAAGCTTAATACTGTGGATAATAATTTTATCATACTACAATGATGGTTAATTTCTATACAACAATATACTATGTGATAATAAATTATTATAAATTAATAATAAATTATTATAAATTAATTTTTATCTTGAAACCCTAACAACTAATTTTCACCGTGAAACATACGAATAATTTTGTTTCTGCAGGGGGCGCAAAGGTTTATTAATAAATTTTTAGGGGCGCGAAATACACAAAAGGTTGGGAAACCCTGCTTTACAAGATAAATAGTCGACGATGCTTTTCGATCGAGTTGAAATCTCGCGGCAGCGTACTCGAGGCACTCGAGCCCAGCTAATATCGCCATTTTACGAGCATTGGCCGGGCGCGGGGGGTGGGGGGAGGGGGGAGGAGAGGGAGTGCGATACCTTGCGGTCTCTCCGTCTCGCGGTCACGTTCGTTTAGCTCACGATATTATAACGTCCGGCTGCAGATGCATGACGCGCGCGCAATGGTCGTGGGAAATCCGAGAGGTCGGACGGTGAGGAAGCGGAAGCGGCGGATCTCTCGAAAGAAAGTCACGCTCGCGAATGCCACGGGTGCAGCGAACGATCCTCACCTTGAGTCGTTGCGGCGGTCGTCTCTCTTTCACGAGAAAGACGAGCTCTTCCTCTCTCTCTCTCTCTCTTTCTCTCTCTCTCTCTCTCTCTCTCTCTCTCTCTCTCTCTCTCTCTCGCTCCCTCGCTCCCTCGCAACCACTCGCCGTCTGTTTCTTCGGAGAGGTCAGGTTCATGCCACCGTCCTCATCCGTTTGTCTCGCCGTCTGTCTGTCAGTCTGTCTGTCCGTCAGTCTGTCTGCCGGTGCACGGTTTCGTTTTCCAGAAGAAGGCGTCTCCAGTTTAGCATACGGTGTGTGTACTCCGCGGAAAGGAGAGAAAGAAAGGCAAATTGCCGCGAGCCGACAGATACGAATACGAAATCGCGAGCTGCGAAGTCACGCGCGCGGTTCCTTTTCTGCCTTTCATCCGTTTGCAATCGTGCGCCCTCATGGCCTTCTAATCTTTTCGTTCGTTTCTTTAGAAAAAGCGCATGTGCTTCTCGACTGGAGCACGCGTCGCGGTCGTCAACAGCTCGTCGCTCGTATCTCGAGCAATAATTCGCGCACCATCTGCCATCGGTCTCTTTCGGGCGCGTTGCACACGCTCGCGCGTGCGCGCCATCTTTTTGTATGTCACACCCTACTTTAGAAATCACGCGCCCTACATAACGCGTTTAATATCGCGTCTCGACGTGTCCAAAAGCGAAGCGAGGAAAAGCCGATTATTGAAGTCGGGCGTCGCGCTGTAATCGCGCTGCGAAATCGCAACCTCGCCGTTGGCTGCGGATATTTACGGACAATCCGGCGCGTTTCTAAACACCATCGTGCTTGGAGATCGCTCTTGATAGAGAGCAAGAGAGAGAGAGAGAGAGAGAGAGAGAGAGATGAGAGAATCAGACAGAATTGGGAAAGTTACTTTGTAAAAGTATCTAGTTACAGTTACAATATTTTTCACTGAATAAGTAACTAGTTACAGTTACAGGTTACTGACCCTCAAAAATAACATGTTACAGTTATAGTTACTTAGAAAGTAACGAGTCGTTACTTTTCAGTTACTTTTTTGCAATAATTGTACTATTATTTTAAATTTCGTAATTGTGTAAACTCCTTCAATTTTATATAAAAGTAGTTTGTTGATTATTATATATTCCTCATGTTGTATATAATTTTTACAAATTAGTTTCGTCAATTTAAATAAGCAATTCATATTTATTCTTTAAGACTATCAATAACAATTATAAGAAAATGAATGGATTTGATGAGGATAATAAATACTAAAAATACTAAAAGTAATCTTAACATTAAAAATTAGATTTTTTCACTAAAAAATATATTGATATTCTACAAATAAAGACTTACACTCATATGTTTTCTTAAATTTGCAATCGAAGTTCTACTTGCATGAATAATTTTTTTGCCAGCGCATATTTTGCAGAGAAATACCCAGTTGTTCTCATTTCCAAATTTTTGTTGTAACTCGAATATTTCTGCATATACTGACCATGATGTTTTACAATCCATCTTCGAAGATTGAGACGTTTTATCCATTGCTTGAATTTTTTAAACAACTGAAACTACGCAGCACTTTACGTTGAATGCAGATTACGTTAACAAATAAGGACTGGCGACGTGCGATGGAAATATCCAATAGGCGTACAATTTTTTTTAAGCGCTATTGCGTCATTTTATTCTTGTTTTATATCTAATGAACGATAAAGATGGACGACATAGCGCATTTTCCAAATGCAGCCAGAATAACTTATTGGATATCAAGTATGCTTATTGGATATCAAGTACATCGCGTTATCGTGCTAGTCTGGCAGAAACTTAAGTTTGAAATATATAAAGTAACTATTAGTAATTAAAGTAACTATTAAATTAGTTATTAAATTAGTTATTAGTTATCAAACAAATGTAACTAAGTTAAGTTACAGTTATAGATGGAAAAAACGGAACGAAGTTAAGTTACAGTTACCAAAAAGAAAATCATTGTAACTGTAACTTCGTCGCAAGTAACGAGTTACTTCCCAACCCTGGAATCAGGCTTATTAATATTTATCTGCTCGCCCAACACACACACACACACACATCGCGCGACGTTACATCACGCTTGCGTGAAAATGTATCGAAACGAAAGTGTACGGTAAATCAGACATCATGGGATTTGTCTCTCCTGTGCTCTCACAACTCGTTTCTCCTCTAATCCGCGGGAATGCGCGTTCAGTAATCCAGCGACCGCGCCGTGTTGACGCGGCGCACAGTGGGGCCAGATGACACTTTTGGTTCAAAATTCTCTAGACACCTGAATTTCCAACCGATCATCGACACCAATGGATGAGATTGATCCTGAATAAATTCCGAAGAGATGTCTGTCTTGCCAAAATTAAAAAAAAATTTTTTTCTCGTATTACTAGTCCCAAAAGAGGAAAAATTATCGTTAAACGCGAGAAACTTGTGAAACACTCATTATTCGACACTTATCTCTATTTAATAGCGTATTCAGCGGATTGAAACTATGAAACTAATCAACAGACACCACGAGATTTATCGATCTTGAACCAGAAACCCCATTAACCCAAATCTCATATGCCCAAAATACAAAAACATCAAATATAGACCCGTTAAGCACAAAACCGAGGGATTTTGAGTCTTAAGCCCATCGACCTAGGAATCTGTCAATCCGAGAACTTTTTAGCTTGTGGATGCATGAAGCCGTATATATTAAGAGCCCCAAATAGTCCAAGAACCCAATCTAGCCATAGCTCGAGAACCTAATAATACTCGACGTTGAATATTCAGCTATAAAACATTAAGTTCGAGCTTCGAAACTTTTAAGACAAACCCTAAAACCAATGAATCTTGAACCGATAATTTTTTCAAAATTTCGCCTAGACAGATCTCTTTGGAATTTATTCAGGATCAACCTCATCCATTGGTGTTGATGATCGGTTGGAAATTCAGGTCTCTAGAGAATTTTGAACCAAAAAATGTCATCTGGCCCCACTGTGCGGCAACGCGTCATCGCGGATAGGAAGGGAAGGACGATTATAGCAGGAGCTGCTACGCACGAGATAATCGCCTTATTGAATAACTATGGGCAGACCTTGCTCGACCAACTTATGTTGCGACGGTGACTCTTCTAGTCGGGGCGCTTTCGCGGTTTTTCGACGTGCACACCTCGAAACCTCCGCGACTGGACGGAGTCGAGGCGAGCGCCGGCGGATTTTTCGATGAGACTTTTATTTCTCTTTTTTTCTTCCCTTGTGCGCGTGTCTCTTTCTTCTTAATGACACTCATAACGGTACGACGGCTGAAGCGACGGCCGAGATCGCCCGTGCGCGCTTTTTTATTGGCTCTGGCCGTGTGTGCGTATCGCGATTTTCTTTTTTCTCTTTTCTTCTCTTTTTTTTTTTTTTAATTAAACCGTCGAAACGCCGTAGCTTCTCGCGCGGTTGGGATTGGCGGAAAACGCGCGCGTGCAAGTCCCGCTGAAAGTCGCGGTGATATGATAATTAAGTCGCGATAACAAAATGCGAGCGCATGAGAGTGCACGCATCGTCCTCCTTTTCAAATGTTTATTCTTTCCTTTCCTTCGTCTCGCGACTCATTAACGATTTCATTCGCGTTCGCCTATCTCTCTCCGTCCAGCTCCGTCTCGGGGGGGGGGGGGGACTATTTAAGTCCTCACTGATTACTCATTACGCGGCGCCGTGGACATCAATTTACGCATAATACGCGCGCCTTCTGTTATCTCAGAATTTAATAGGTGACGGTTCCTTCTCCGGTTTATCGAGAGACGAGATTAGATACACGCTCGCGCGAGCGATCGGAAGTGGAACGAGAATACCGTCCCCTCGCGTTTCATTTCACCGGTGCGCTTTCTCGCTCCTGCAGCGACTCCTCTCTCCGCCACTCGGGCCCCCTCGTCTCGTTTGAAACATTACGTAAATCCGCGTCCTTCCATACACCGCGACTTTAATATCTGTCTGTCTGTCTGTCTGTCTGTCTGTCTGTCTATCTGTCTATCGCGGCTCGAACGCGAGAAGGAAAGACCGAGAGACCGCGAAAGATACCGTGACCTGTACCGGCGAGTCGATTTGACACACAGACATTCGGAGAAAAGCTGGTAGCGAGGAAAGCACGTGCGCGCTGCGACATTAACGCCGGCTATTTATTAGGCAATAATAATTAGGCAACGCAGAAAGTTCAGTGAGGCTATCATGTAATCGCGTCGCGATATTTATGCTGAAAAAGTTTGCCAGGAAAATATCATCTCATTTCTGACCGCTCACGTAATCGCACGTGCATGGACGTAATCGCGCGGAATTTATGTGCGTTTTCCCCCTTATTCATTTGACAAACTTAATTAAACGCATGAAATTTTTGCGCAATTACGTACGCGGAAAAGCTTGCGGCTCGCGAATGGCTTGAATATATCGCGAATTTAATTAAACGCCACGCGCTCTTTCGCGTGATGAGGATTTTCTCGAGAGAAAATCAAAGAGAGAAAGAGAGAGAGAGAGAGAGAGAGAGAGGGAGGAAGGGAAGGAGGGAAGGAGGGAGGGCGGAAGAGAGAGAAGCTGTAAAAACGGGAACGTGTTTTCAACGCTGTGCGAATCAGTCGGCGCAATTATTACTAAATTACGCTTACGAGAATGTCTCGTTTAACCGCGCCAAAGGTCGGCTTATGCTTTGTTCATCGTGTAGAAACACACGTCGTAAGACGTTGAATGGGACGTTCTTCCGACAAAAGGACTCGCTCAAGTACCATTGACTCTCGTTGAGTGATTAATGACATTTCATTGTTACTCGCGCGTCGCGTGCGCTCGCTGTGTCGCAAGAGAGAGAGACAGCATTAATGAATTGGATCGCGCGAATACGCCATTACGGAAATGTGCCGGCAGCTGCTCGACGGTAAATTCGCGGGTTCGAAATTGGAGCACGAAGATGGAGGACACCGGGCGATTGTATAATCGTGGCGGTTCGAGCCGATTAACCCTTTCACTGCTGAATTAACTTCCCTTGAGAAAATTATTAAAATATTTGGTAATCCTACGGTTTTTGGGTCGCTGATTACGAATCTAAAGTCAGATTTGCAAAATTCAAAATGGCGGACTCAATATGGCGATCATGATATACAAAATTAATGACAATTCCAATTATTATTAAATAATGACCAGGTCGTAATAAGAACATACGATTCTAGACGATGGAACTCGATCGAGCTGAAAAAAATGTATGTGGGAAATACTGCGTATTTATGCTTATTACAGATTAAACATTCATTTTTGAATAAAATAATATTGATAGTATGGATAAGAGATGGAGAAACAGAATGAAAAAAATTAGGAAAATAGAGCTAAAAAGGGCAAAAAAATTAAATTTCAGCCGTTTTTGTAGAAATATTTGTTTATAAAAAAAAATCTACCCTGCAAGAAAATACTGAAAAAAATATATGTTTTTGTACAACATCAGAAAAATATTTGGTGGAAATTTCAGACCTCTACATTCAACACTCTCCGAGGAGGAGGAATCGATTTTTCCCTAAAAAAAGCATTTTTTTCAACATTGATTTGTTATAAATAATCACAAATGAATAATAAATAAAAACCTATTGGAGTATGTTGAACAACTATTCAGTTATCTGGAAAACTCAAATCCCCGATCAGTTCTTCAAAATTATGTGATTTACAACGCAAAATTGAATCAAGAAAAGGTGGGAAGTAAAGGGTGTCCCAAAATTCACGCAAGAAGTAATTTTGATAGAAAACACAGGTTTATAATTAAAAATTGTAAATTTTTTATTGATTCATAAAGTGTACAGTATAGAGTTATGTATGGAATAGCATATCGGGTAAACGGCCATAGTGAAGAGAGTTCGTTGAATGAATTATGGAACAACAAGTGGATGCTGATTTTTCGAACAAAATCATCTTCAGCGATGAGGCTCATTTCCATCTTGATGGCTTGGTTAATCGACAAAATTGTCGTATTTGGGGTTCAGAAAATCCACAAGTGATTGTTGAGAAACAAACGCATCCACAACGTGTCACTGTTTGGTGCGGATTTTGGGCTGGAAGCATCATCGGACCATTCTTCTTCGAAAACGCGGCTGGCAAAACGCGCGTTAGGCAATAACAGTTAATGGTGCTCGCTATCGCGACGTGATAATCCAGTTTTTTGTGCCTAAATTGCAAGATATGGATGTGGACGACATGTGGTTTCAACAAGACGGTGCCACATGCCATACAGCCTGAGAAACAATTCAATTACTGCATGAGTAATTTCCTGGTCGTGTAATTTCCCGTTTTGGTGATCAGATCAGGCCGCCCAGATCATGCGATTTAACGCCGTTGGACTTTTTTCTTTGGGGGTTTTTGAAGTCCTAGGTTTATGCCAACAAGCCCACTATCACCCACGCCTTGAAGGAGGAAATTGAGCGCTGTATCAACGAAATTCAGCCACATTTATGCAAAACGGTCATGGAAAATTTCAACAAAAGATATGCATATGTGCCAGCAAAACCGTGGAGGCCATTTACCCGATATGCTATGCCATACATAACCCTATACTGTATACTTTATGAATCAATAAAAAATTTACAATTTTTAATTATAAATCTGTGTTTTCTATCAAAATTACTTCTTGCGTGAATTTTGTGACACTCTTTATAACAGTGAAAGAGAGTTAACTCCCTCGTCGTCGTCGTCGTCGTCGTCGAGTTCGCCTTCACTCGCGGCAGGAAAATCAGCAGCGTTCGTCGGAAGCGCAATTTCTAGGAAAAAATTTCCGCGATCGCCGCAAGCCGTGCTGAACAATACGAGCTCGTGGATTTTTTTTTCGTTACACTCCCCGGTACGGTGCCGAGTGATTTCACAAGCATTCGATGCACCATGCTCGATCGCGAACGGCCGATCGAGACACGAGAGCGCATACAAACGCTCGCGAACGCTTGGGTGCGCGCGGTAGTTGCATCTTGATTTCGCGAGCCCGAGGAAATTAACTTGTTCGGTGAAGGGATCGTATCCTGTGGCGCGATGAATATCGTTTCCTTCATTTTCGCCGCAGTCTCACCGCAGCACGTTCCTTTGAATCTCGTAACTGGGATAAATGGCGCGACGATGAGGGGGCATTACCGCGCGACGCCATTACCAAGGCGACGTCGTCAAGCCGCGAAGGTCTGTGAAGTTAGCACCACAAAGCGCAAATGTTTACAAAATTCACGCGACATTCATTTGTCCGCCTTTGTGTTCATCTAATGGCTTGTCTTGCGCATCTCGCAAACGAGACTTGTAACCTAAACGGATAACGTGCAAATGTCCTCAGGAGCATCGCTGTAAACGTTATCTTTCAAAATAAAATATTTAAATCCGTTATTTTCATGCGTTTGTCCATCCAATGATGATTTGTTTCACCTTGGAGCATAATTTATAAAAAAAAAAAAGAAATCCCTTTAACTCACATGCTAACATTAATTGTTCACGACTCAACCACTTAAAAATTGAGTCGATTTCTCTTGACTTCATTAAATTCATCTCTAGAGAGCAGAATTTAAAGTTAAAATCTCTAGTTACAGTTAGAAAATTTACAGTTAGAATCGCACCAAAATGAGAATTTCGACTCGGGAAGACTGCGTGTCGTACGACGACTCGTGTTGTATTCGGGATCAATGACATTTTTATCGGCCCGATTTCAGCGTGAATGTGGCGATAGTTAATTTTTAGTACCGTTATTACGGTCACTTTTTGCACACAGTAAAAACATCACGGAATACACAATGGCAGCTTATTTCGTCCGTCCGTTTACTTTCGTAACGGGCGTTTGACAGAAGGCCGTTCTATTTGCCGCTCGTCTGGCCATCACTATCAATAAATTTATCGCTTTCCTCAACATCTAGTTAGCAACATCGGTATCTTTAGCGATCTGTCATTATCTATTGTTATCGTCGAAGAATATTTTGAACATAAGTGTGTATTAGAGAATACATACGGGTTATATGTCGTTGTATAAATATATTGTGATTCATGATATATTTATTAAAACGCGATAAGCTTTATCGTCTCGAGAAAATTGCTTCCTCAACTTCAATGTTGCCACACTTTGCGCGGTTTTCGCAATTACAGTGGATAATACGTTGAACTTAATCTCCTTTATTTCTCTCTCGCTCTCTCTCTCTCTCTCTCTCTCTCTGTCACCCCTCCCTCTCTTTCTCCCCCCCTCTCTCCGACATTGCGCTCCGAAAATGTCGTAAAATCGCGAAACTAGTTTTACCGTGTTTGTCGTTTCTTAACGACGGATCTAAGCCCGAAGACCCACTTTAAGCAGTTTCTTTCAACCATTAGCCCACATTCGACGTTGCTCTTCGCGAGGAAAACACGGCGATCCCGGCACGGTTAGGGGTCCATTTGGAGACCGCAAAGTCTCATACTGTTCGTACCGGTGATCGAGCCTGTTCGACAGTAAACATTCGCGTTCTAGAATATCGCCGGCGACGGAAGTAAGTCCGCTTTCGAGGAATGTGGTTGTCGTGAGAACGGTGACAACCGCATTTAATAAGATAATATATTTTCTTTTCAAAGCAAGTATCTCTCTCTCTCTCTCTCTCTCTCTCTCTCTCTCTCTCTCTCTCTCTCTCTCTCTCTCTCTCTCTCTCTCTCTCTCTCTCTCTCTTTCTTGATAGCTTGGAAGGTATAATTTTCCACGTTATTGCTTCGAGAAATAGGTAATCACTTCCTCTTAGAGCGACATTTGAGGACTGTGATTTTTACATATATTGTCAAATTCACGCTCCTGAGCAACCTTCATTATAAAAAGAAGTAGCATTATACACTGCTCAAAAGAATTATGGCATAGATAATTTATTGCCGAAAATTGGCCAACTTGGACTTCGCGAAAAATTATTGTAGACTAATGATTTCTTTTCTCAAAATGATTTTTGAAAATGAAGCTTGAAGTCTCTACTTTAAGAATGTATCTCCATTTTTTGCATGCGATGCACCCCTACCCCTGTAACCCCTGACATCTGAGGGATCATATTTGGTATGCTGAAAATTGCAAAGTTTGACGGGATGCACGGACATGGACAATTTTTTTCCGGAGACGCTGTTTGCATCGTCATAAAGTTCAAATCTTCCCCTCCAATTTGAAAAAAAAAATGGAGTCGCTACAATTTTTTTTCGCAAAGTTACAGCCACTCAAAAATATCGTTTTGACCTTTGGGCCAAGTTGAAGATACACGCGCGCACACGCACACACACACATACACACGCGCGCGCGGGTACACCCACGTGCACAGAAGGGAGGGTTTAGAGTCAATAATTATTGTGGAAGTGACGAACCACGGGGTCCTTATTTCTTCTGTCACGGACATATACACACATGCGTGCACACTTGGCCCGAAGGCCGAAAACAACGATACTTTTGAAAAGCTAACTTTGCGAAAAAAAATTGTAGCGACTCCATTTTTTTTTTCAAATTGAAGGGGAAGATTTGAACTTTATGACGATGCAAACGGCGTCCCCGGAAAAAAATTGTCCACGTCCGTGCATTCCGTCAAACCTTGCAATCTTCAGTATACCAAACATGCCCTCAGATGTCAGGGATTACAGGGGTAGGGGTGCATCGCATGCAAAAGATAGAGATACTTTCTTAAAATAGAGACTTCAAGCTTCATTTTGAGAAAAGAAATCATTAGTCTACAATAATTTTTCGCGCTGTAATCGCCAGTCAAAGTTGGCCAATTTTCGGCAATAAATTATCTATGCCATAATTCTTTTAAACAGTGTAAAAGGCGGCAGTTGTTTGAACAAAAGTTATAAACAATAATGGTACATAGAAATTCATCAACATTTATAACTCATTTATACACATTCGACGTGGTACGCAGAAATATGAATTGCACAATGATTCCGTAGAAAATGATGAAGATGAAGCTGTCTCCTCTGCATCCCCGCTTCGGGAAAACCCATTTCTAATTTAAAATTAATTTTAGTTAATTAATTTTAATTTTGACTTTAATTTTGAATTGGAAATAAGTTTGGGTTAGGTTACGTTAATGTTTTTTCTCAAATATAGTGAAGATCATTTTATACAGTAAACGGAATAAATTAGTATATGCGGACCTTTGAAACAATATTGTAACTAACGCAAAATGTTGTCTTGACGAACAAACGATAATTTCTTCAACGTAATCGCTCAATTATAACCTATTGATGAAATGATTAATAAAGATAATAATAAAAATGTTTCTTCAAATTTTGCTTATAACGTTCGTTTATCTTGTCTATAACGTTTATTTATTAAGTTTATTTATAATTAATTAATACATGCATAAATAATTGGTAAATGAGAATGACTAATTATTAATTTTGTCGTGTGTTTTTATATATAATTATTTTGTTTATTTTTGTCTATAAATTTGATTTAAATAATTGCCGCCGACGTTTTTATAGTGAAGAATACGTGAACTTGGCAACGTGTCAAAGTCACAGCCGTCCTAAAGTGCTCCTCTAACAGGAGAAAAGGGACCGCGAAATAATCACGTATTCTGCAAATATTTTCCGAGCGGAAAAGCAGGGGCTATTGGGAAACGCGTGCCACGCACGGCCGCGGCGTTTCTTGCATGCAGCGACACCGCACGCGCGCACTTATTACGATTCTCCGGCGCGCGATCCGTGAAAAGAGCCGGCTGAAGCCCGTGAGAATCGTAACAATAATGTGAATGCCGTTCGCGGACAATAACAACCGAGGTGAAAAAGCGCTTGATCCAGTTTCTATTAAAACGCCGCGGTGGCGAGCGCGCAAAGAACGCAACAGAACGGATGCAGCGCGAGAAAGTTGGCGAAATCCGACAATAACATCGCGGGAAAATTCGGGAGCGATTGGAGAAAGGAAGCGTTATCCCTGAACTTCCACGGGGCCCGATATTTTCACCGCGTTGCACCGCCGCCGCCGTCATTGCAGACGCCGCGGAACGACGAAAAGCGCATCCTGTCGCATCTGTCGCAAGTGGGACGAGGGAAGCGATAGAAGGACGAGCGCGCGTGTGTTCCACAGCTCCAGGCTGTGCGACCTTCCTAAATTCCGACGCATTCCGTTAACCCCGTACACCGTGCACCTGCTGGAAGAATCCTGGCGAAGCGTATCGACCGTTCTCTCTCCCTCTCTCTCTCTCTCTCTCTCTCTCTCTCTCTCTCTCTCTCTCTCTCTCTCTCTCTCTCTCTCTCTCTCTCTCTCTCCCTCCCTCCCCCCCTCTCTCTCTCTCTCTCTCTCTCTCCCTCTCTCTCTCTCTCTCTCTCTCTCTCTCTCTCTCTCTCTCTCTCTCTCTCAAGCCCGCGTTCGCGAGTCGCGATAGAGTATCGGCGTCGTTTCCGCGGCCGCGACGAACGGAACAATGAATTCACGACCGTTCGATTTCTCTAACACGCAAACTACGCCAGTCTCCATCGATCGCTTCAAATTCGATTATGGTTCGGGAAATACGCTAAATAAATGTGACTCACCTGAAGCATATATTAATATATTACAAGTCGTAATATTTATGAATCATTTGTTACTGAATCATCGTGAATATATGTGTGTTATCTGCGAAATATCTAGTGATTCGTATCATTGGCTTGCGATTGGTCTTACGCTTAATTCGATATGTGTAATTAGTTGTATCCTACGTGCAAATTAGTACACGTCGAATGTCGTGACGTACGAAGTTAAAAATTATAACTACTAGGAGTGTGATTTAGTTTTGAAAGGTTTTGCAAAAGATGGCGCTAATGTCAGTTTTGTCGAAGACATTCCAATCACAGCTATTGTTTGTTAATGCTTCGACATTAATCCATAATATTTAGCTAACAATAGCTAAATTTGCAATAAACATTTGCTAACAATAGACGCAGTAAAAATCGTGTTAATACCATCTTAAAAATAAAGCTTCCTAAAGAGCATTGCATTCGACATGTATTGCTTTTGTTTTTTAATCAGGAGAAAACGGCGGCTGAAGAAACAGCGGGAGAAGCTGAAGATTATAAAATTTTGATAGAAACTTATGGTGATGTTGCTCCATCAATTAAGATGTACGAGTATTGGTTTAGACGATTCAAAAGTGATGATTTCAATGTTGATGACAAAGACAACGCTCGGGAAAAATGCTTGAAAATGCAGTATTGCAAGCATTATTGGACGAAAATCTAGCACAATCCACTTCAGAACTTGTCAGAGCATTAAATCGTGCAATAGTTTACTAAACGTTTACATATGGGAAAGATTCATAAAGAAGGAAAATGCGTTCCACATGAATTATTGGAAAATGTCATTGCGACATCCGGTCGAATATTTGCACTTCGTTGATCGCCAGACAAAAAATCGATAATCCCAAAAAATCACAGGTTGAGGCAAACCAAGAACATTCACTTCGAGGCGCATTATTCACGGTTCAAAGGTATTGCTGTATACTTGGTGGGATCAAGAAAATGTTGTGTATTATGAACTGTTAAATTCAACATCGTCTAATTCTGAAATTGTCACCGCTGATCGTTATCGACAACAATTATACAAATTGAAGCGAGCATTGAACCAAAACCGATCACCAATTGCGAGTAAATGACGCAAAGTGATCCTTCTTCACGACAATGCTGGACCTCATGTTGCATTGAAATAAACGCCATTAGAGCTGGAATGGGGGTTTTATCGCACCCTGCATATTCTCCAGACATTACTTTATCCGATTGTCACAGGCTCCGGTCGATGCAACATGCTCCAGAGAATACATATCTTCATAACTTCGCACAAGTGCGAAAATTTGTTGAAAATTAGATCAACTTCAAAGAAGAATTTTTTTATCGTCGCAAACCCATCTCTTGCCAGAAAGATGGGAAAATGTTGTAGAAAACGGAGGAAAATATTTTGATTAAGGTAATCCGTTCATTATCTTGTTTAACCCTTTCACTGCTGAATTAACTTCCCTTAAGAAAATTATTAAAATCTCTGGTAGTCCTACGTTTTTGGGTCGCTGATTAGGAATCTAAAGTCAGATTTGCAAAATTCAAATGGCGGACTCAATATGGTGATCATGATGTACAAAATTAATGAAAATTCCAATTATTATTAAATAATGACCAGGTCGTAATAAGAACATATGATTCTAGACGATGGAACTCGATCGAATTGGAAAAAATTTATGTGAGAAAATGTTCAATACTGCATATTTATGCTTACTAGAGATTAAACATTCATTTTTGAATAAAATAATATTGATAGTATGGATAAGAGATGGAGATACAGAATGAAAAAACTAAGAAAATAGAGCTAAAAAGTGCAAAAGTCAAATTTCGGCCGTTTTTGTAGAAATTTTTGTCTATAAAAAGAAAATCTAACCTGCAAAAGAATACTGAAAAAAATATATGTTTTTGTACAACATCAAGAAAATATTTGGTGAAAATTTCAGATCTCTACATTCAATACTCTCCGAGGAATCAATTTTTCCCTAAAAAAAGTATTTTTTTCAACTTTGATTTGTTATAAATAACGACAAATGAATAATTGGGTATAAAAATCTATTGGAGTATGTTGAACAACTATCCAGTTATCTGGAAAACTCAAATCTCCGACTAGTTCTTCAAAATTATGTGATTTACAACGCAAAATTGAATCAAGAAAAGGTGGAAAGTATACTTTCCACTAACAGTGAGAGGGTTAAGTAGATTAGTTTTCGAGAGAAAAACCTCAGAACCAAATTACACTCCTAATAATTACCTTCAAAAAATCGATTATAAGGCGAAAAGGGGGTCAGTAAAACGGATTGCGGAAGATATATATGCGTCTCGAATAACTTTGCTTTATCGGTGATTCGATCATCAATCAAGTTTCCATACAATCAAAAGCGACCGGCGGTTAATGTTGTTAACGTTATCATAGATTATCAATGAGTGATTCCCATAACGATCAACTTACTCGTAGACCGGATTCGTATCATCGGCGGCTAGACACGGCGGCAGACAAGACACAGTTAAGCCTCCGTTATATTTCTTTTGAATAGTAATAGTTAAGATATGCGCCGATGATGGACATTGTGAATACGCCAAAACGAAAGCGTCGAAGAATGTTTTGACGAAGGATTGACGGCAGCTGTCGTCCAGACGGACAGTCCAGACGACGAGTCCATTGTCCATTGCATTTGTAAGCCAACGAGTGTATACACGTGCGTGTCGATCCGCCTCCGCCTCCGCGTCCGTGGGATCGAATTTTGCACAAAACAGTCGTCGCCTCCACCTCCTTTTAATTCGGCGTGCTGACCGAGAAGAAACGAGCCGTCTCACCGCGAGCGGTGACTGTCACGCCGCAAAGTTAGTCACGCAGTCATCCCGCAGTTTTTACGGCATAACGGGACGAATAATGAGGGAGAATAATAATTACGAGCGAATGCGCGCGTAATTATTTAAGCCCTGGGCGAGCACCGACTCGCGTACGTCGTTTAAACCAGTTTGTCTGGGCTCTTTTACCTCAGTCCGGCCGCTCCGGCTCTTTTCTCCTCCTGGCGGAGACACGACGGTAAGCTACGAGGTATCTGTTATTTTTGCGGAGGGGAGAAAATTCGCGGCGGGTCGAGTCGGTTTCGCGGTGGGCGGCTCGCAAAATCGCCTTGCCGGGATTTCGACGACGGCGCACTTCTGCGCCGCAGAAATCATGTTTGTGCTCGTTATCGACTATATAATCAACGGCGTGCAATTAATTATAGGGGGAGGTCGACTTTATAATAATATTGATCAATCGATCGTAATTAACGGTGCGGGTTCGATGTGATGTCTTTAACGTGTCTTAGTTTCGTTTTCGGATCGGAGGAGAATGAACAGCTCGAGAAACAAAAGTTCGCAAGGTATATACTTTGAAACGCAAAACGAGCTGAAGATAAGCTCTCATGACGCTTCTCGCGACTTTCCTCGAAGGAGATCTCGCTGCCATATGACGAACAGTTTGTCGATGCAGATTGGATCGCCAGTCCAATGTCGTTCCGTTCGTCCGCGATGGTCAGCGGATAAGTGTAAATTAAAACAGGTTTCGCATTCTCAAAGCTCCCGAGCTGTCTCAATGTTACATTCCTCGCCACTGCCGAACGTAATATTCACATCTCATTCTTCCCCCTCCTCTCTCTCCCCCTCGCCCCGTCCCGTATAAAAGTTTCGCTAACATTGTCGCGTTGCATCCTGTCTCTCTCGTCTTTCGGCAAAAAACCTTTACGACGCGGACGCGATCTTTACCTTTACTCCGTATAGAGAGAGTATTCGCTCGTTCACGCTGGAATATATTCCGTGCCTCCCTCCCTCCCTCCCTCCCTCCTTTGTGTCGACTTTACGAGAATTTTATAGCAGACGTTTAATCCGCTCGCAAAAACTTTGGCGAACTCTCGTCTCAGCCGTCGCCGCTGTCACCTCGAGCGCGCTCGCGAGTTCGCGACGAGTTTTTGAGAAACTAATTCGCCATGCAAACTGGAGAAGGACGGCGGTATCGAGGAGGAGGAGGAAGAGGCCGTGATGCGCGAACGGTGACTGGACAGATGAAATTTCCAGCGTATAAATTAATGATGTTATCCTTCAATTCGCGGCAAATGGGCGCCAATAAAAAACATAATTAAAATATCCGATAGGTCGGAAGAGTTCATAATATCGCTATTACTGTATCGGCCGCCGTAAAAAGAGACCTTCGGTTACGCGCTTTCGCCGGAGGAGGAAAGACTTCTCTAACTCCGCTCTCGTGACGCGCGGGAGACGGAGAGTCGCGTGATTAGCATATTCATTTTTTTCTCACATGGTAGCCTTTGCGTCACGGTGTGTTGGTTCACCCTGTTCCGCCGTGAAACGTAAGCAAACGCTCTTAGGCCTAGATAGAGGCGACGAGGCGTACTTGTTGGGAGCTTGTTTCACGCGTTTTCAAGCATGATTAACGGCGATAACACGCCCCACATCTCTCTGACTCGCGAGCATTATAAGCGTTTTATCGGTGCCATTGCTCCGTAAGTTTTCGCTCCCACACGTTTACGATACATCCCGAAATTTTATTTCCGTCATTACCCACGCTCGCGCGCGATGTGTTTACGATGTACTTCGGATTTTACACCTCCTCGATCGTCTCGTCTTCAGGAAGAAAAATAACAGGGAAATGGAAAAGATTCCCTTCCTCGTACCAATTATTCGTCTGCTGGACTAATGTGTCCCATGAATTTCTCTCTTTATAGTCTTTCACGCGCATTTCGTTCACGATGAGTGGAAATCGCTCGCTCTCCGGTCCTCGGATTTTCACGACAGATGTTGGACTCGGTTCTTCCTTGGATAAATTTTCCACGGATGTCACATATTGCAGTACGTTTCAATATCCGATATCAAATGTTTTCATCGATCAAAGGATCGAGATTTCGGAAGTACAAAAAATCCACATGAATAAGTAAGACTCTGTTGCTCATAATCATACTGTAGCGCTGTATTTGTGAACATTTCTTGGATGTATAAGAGAAAATTATTATGACAGTAGATTATATAGTTTGTGAAAATAAAATCATATTGATAGAATATATGAAGGAAATATTGGGGGTATGATTTACTTTTGAAGGTTTTGTGAGACAGCACTGATATCAATTTTGTTGAAGACATTCCAATCACAGCTATTGTTTCTTAATTAATATCTTTAATATTAATCCATGATATTTAATCATTTACTAACAATGGACGCAGTAAAAATCGTGTTAATATCATCTTCAAAATGGAGCTTCCTAAAGAGTATTTTCGATATGCATTGCTTTTGTTTTTTAATTAGAAGAAAACGGTTATAAAATTTTGATGGAAATTTATGGTGATGTTGTTTCATTAATTAAGACATGTGAATATTGGGTTAGATGATTCAAAAGTGGTGATTTCAATGTTGATCGCTCGGGACAAGCAAAAAAGCTTGAAAATGCAGATTTGCAAGCATTATTGGGTAAAAATCCAGCACAGTCCACTTCAGAACTTGCTGCAGCATTAAATGTTAATCGCGCAACAATTACTAAACATTTATATAATATGGGAGAGACTCACAAAGAAGGGAAATGGGTTTCACATGAATTATCGGAAAATGCCAAAATGCGAACCGGCTGAACTTTTGCGTTTTGTTGATCATCAAACAAGAAATGGAAAAAGTCTTTTGTATCGAATTGTTGGACTGGGGATGAAAAATGGATCTATTTCGATAATCCCACACGAAAAAAATCATGGGTTGATCCCGGTCAAGCAGCAACATCGACTTCGAGGCACACTATTCACGGTTCAAAGTTATTGCTGTGTATTTGGTGGGATCAAAAAGGTGTTGTGTACTATAAACTGTTAAATCCGAATAAAACTGTCACCGCTGATCGTTATCGACAACAATTATGCAAATTGAAGCGAGCATTGGACCAAAAACGATCACCAATTGCGAGTAAACGACACAAAATGATCCTTCTTCACGATAATGCTCGACTTTATGTTGCATTATCAGTGAAGCAAACGTTATTAGAGCTGGAATGCGAAGTCTTACCGCACTCCACGTATTCTCAAGACATTGTTCCATCCGATGCAACATGCTCTAGGAAATACATATTTTCATAACTTCGAACAAGTGCGAAAATTTGTTGGAAATTGAATCAACTCCAAACAAGAATCTTTTTATCGTCGCGGAATCCATCTCTTACCAGAAAGATGAGAAAATGTTGCGGAAAACGGAGGAAAATATTTTGATTAAAGTATCCGTTCATTATCTTGCTAGATTAGTTTTGGAGAAAAAAACCTTCAAAACCAAATCACACTCCTAATATACAGGGTGAATATTTTTAATCTTAACAGGCAAATATCTCGAAAAGATGCAACAAAAACAAAAAGCTTTTTAAATAAAAGTTGTATGATGTCGAAGGGGACGTACAATAGTGACCTTGGTTTGACCTTGGGACATCTACTTAAGGTCAGAGGATGGTCAACCTAATTTTCTCAAATGGAACCTCCTATTTTTCACATCATATTCTTATGGTTGACTTCAAGACCTTTCGAAAACGCTATGATAAAGTATTTTTTATTGAGTACTTTCCGAGTTATGAAACTCAAAAGTTAACAGGTGAAGGTGAAGTCAATCCACTATCTTAAAATGATTAAGTTTGAGACAAGGAAAGAATGATGACCTTGGTTGACTTGGACATACTGTGTTCAAGCTCAGGTCGAGGTCACCTTGAATTTTTTAAATACACTTTTTATTCTAATTCTATTTTTAGCGCTACTTACGACAACGACGTGGACGCAGTAGTTTTCTATTCCTTTTGGGGTGCTTGATTTCCGTGAGTCCCCCCCTTACCTCTCATGATTTACGTGAGTTTATAACATAACGTACAATAGGTCACTATTGTACGTCTATGTGGCAGCGTCTTGAATCTCTGACTCATCTCTAGTCTCATAACTCGGAAAGTACTCAATAAAGAAATACTTTATCATAGCGTTTTGGAAAGGTCTTGAAGTCAACTATAAGAATATGATATGAACAATAGAGAGCTCCATTTGAGAAAATTAGTTTGACCATTTTCTGACCTAGATGTCCCAAGGTCAAACCAAGGTCACTATTGTACGTTTCCTTCAACATCGTACAACTTTTATTTAAAAAATTTTTTGTAAAATTGCATATTTTCGAAATATTTGCCTGTTACGATTAAAAATACTCACCCTCTATATTTGACAGAAGGAAATTTGAGTTCAAATTGTTCAAGAGCGGTCCGTCACCGAAGCTCGTCGTGACTTCTGTCGGACACCCGGTACAGGGACTTTACGAACGGCGAACTCGGTGTTCGGTGCTTCAGTCACCTTGTGTTTTCCAGCGATAGATCGTGTTGGTCATCGATAACCCTTCTTTTCTGCTCTCATCCTTCATCGAAATCGTTTCTGCGAACTCCTCCTGCCCGCGCTTCGCGTGCTGCTCCAGGTGTAACGGCCGTTTTTCGCGGTCTTTCCACACGGGCGAGGAAGGTAATTGACGAGTCGGGAGGGATGCCGCGATTACCGATTATATCCTCTTCGTAGCCGGCGTGCTATCGTCTCCGGGCGAAGGCGCGGCTCGCTGTTACGTCGCTGTTATTGCGTTTGGGTTCGTTGCTTCGTTGGGTCGCGCGTGAAATCTCCGGCAGACGACGAGAAGCGCGAAGCGTTCTTCCGTGCGCGATGCCTTCTTCCGTTTCTCTCCTGGCGCGAGCTCTGCTTTTGCGATTGGGCATTCTTCTATAATCACGGCGGACTCTGATTTTCGTTCTTTGCGGATGGTCGCGACATCTACACGAGAGAGAGGCTCTTTACTCAAAATGTTTTTCGTACGTTGTATTTTTTTTTTTTTAATTGTATTTTTCCCTGCGGGAAATCCTTGCAGGAGATTAACATAACGTAACATTTTTTTAACGACGTACTTTTCACATGTTAAATGTAAAGTCGACAAATTGTCCGCGAAAATAAATGCGAATAATTTAATAAGAATCCCCCAAGGAAAGTTCTTCCGTGTCATTGTCGGAAAAAAAGAAATTTGCACTCGCCGTTTGAGAAAAAATTTCTCCATTTACCAAAAATAAGTTTTCTTGCCGATGCTTATTTTTTTTAATTATTTAAAGACAGGTTCTTCTCGTCTACGTGAAACACTCGAGGTACTCAGCTTGCTTGCGAAAAACCGCGTGTGAATCTCAATGGACGAATCCCAGCGCGAGCGGTATTTCCCTCGGGAAAAATAAAGCACGAGCTCTCGTCCCGGTCTATTGGCTCATTAAGATCGCCATTAAGTCGACTTCCTTGGGCTGATACAGCCTCACGAGGGTAAATAAGCGAAGATAGCCTTACTTCGCCTTACTTCGCGGGTGACTTCGCCGCGGGTGATTTCCTCCACGGCGATGCGCAACCTTGAGCTTGCGGCTAACCGAGCAAGAAACTCGCGCGTTTATTTTAGCGCACGGCCACCTGCCTGCCGTCCTCCTGTGTTGTTCCTCTACTACTTTTTCTTATCAGACGAACGAGAAGAAGCGACGCAGACGTGGATACAGAACCGGGAAATGCCAATTAATGCAATTATCAGTTTTACGTCCTACTTGAGGTCTTTATATAGAGCGCGTCGGGGAATAAACGGAGCGCCGATTATCTTGCTCACAGGAAACGCTGCGGAGAACTTCTTCATCGCGAAGGAGTATTTCTATACGGTTTCGTTTTATTTCAGAATGTCTTTATTTTACCTCACTCTTCGATCGAACATCTCTTTCTCTTTCATTTTGCTTATTTCGTGTTATACATTTCACTTTTGCTCGACAACGTTATTTGTCCCATCTTGAAAGAGCATCGGCAAAAAATGCCCGTTTTCGGTACCTCGATTTTTGAAACTTTTTTTATGTCAAATGGTTACTTATGATGACCCAAAAATCCCTGCAAAATTTCAAGATGAGTATATGCCCCGTTTAAGAAATATAGGGGGTCAAAGTTGACCATGTTCAATTAAAAAATATAGCAGCTTCACATTTATACTCCAATAATAACGTCCAAAAAATTCAGCTGAAATGGTTCTTTTAAGATTTTTGGCTGCTGATTGCAAATCTGAAGTCAGATTTTAAAAATTCAAAATGGCGGATCCAATATGGCGGACGAATTTTTCTTAAATTCATCAGATTCATTTGAAACTCGTTACTCGGGGGTTTTTGGGGTCGCTGATTACGAATCTAACGGTTAACTAACTTTTAACCAACACTAAATCTTCTTTATCACTACATTAAACTTACTTTGACCCTACATAGAATCTATTTTGTCCTACAATGGACCTATTTTTCTTCACATTGGACCTACATTCTACCTAGGAGCGGACTGAGCGTCGAGCGGACTGAGTCTTGTTTTAAAGAGTTCGGCCTAGAATTACGAAACCCTGAAAACAAAAGACGATCAGCAGATCATCATTTCATTAACATTCCATTCCATCCTACATCTTATTTGTATCGTACGCTTGCGAATGTAAGAAAATAAAAGTTTCAGTTTCGAAAATCTGGAAATATTGTTGTTTGAAAAATATTATTAATGATAAATGGTAAGATTTTTTTGTACTTTTTGTTTTTTTTTAATCTTTTAAAATCTGATATCTCTTTCATATTTGGTGAACCCCAAAAACCCTCGAGTAACGAGTTTCAAGTGAATCTGATGAATTTAAGAAAAATTCGTCCGCCATATTGGATCCGCCATTTTGAATTTTTAAAATCTGACTTCAGATTTGCAATCAGCAGCCAAAAATCTTAAAAGAACCATTTCGGCTGAATTTTTTGGACGTTATTATCGGAGTATAAATGTGAAGCTGCTATATTTTTTAATTGGATATGGTCAACTTTGACCCCCTATATTTCTTAAACGGGGCATATGCTCATCTTGAAATTTTGCAGGGATTTTTGGGTCATCATAAGTAACGATTTGGCATAAAAAAAGTTTCAAAAATCGAAGTGCCGAAAACGGGCATTTTTTGCATGGGGCTTGCCGAGGCTCTTTATCTTCAGTTATAGAACAATGGTGATTCTCTTGATTCGTATTATTGTTGACAAATTTCATCCGAGGATTTAACGAGATTTTTCCCGGCAATGTCGGGAATGGGATTAGTGGCTTATTATATTTCTTCGGGAATTAAATGCGATGGATGCTACGTTCGTCTTCGATTCGCTCGGAAGTCGACCTCGACTGGCAGCGATACGGCGATAATATGTTGAATTATCAGAGTGGTGTTATCAAGGCTCGAGTGCTATAAGAATTTTTCATTGTTCCTCGTAGATGTTAAGTTTATGTAACGACGATCGCGTCCGCTCGCGTTCGGCCGTCTCGACATACAACGATTACGTTGTCCTTCGAATGAACGAATCGACGAACACGACTCGAAACAACAAGAGAGAAAGCTACTCATGCACACTATCTACATACATTAACCTGCGTTAAAATGTGCCACGTCACTCGCGAATCATTTGCAATACTTCTTTCAACATTGGAAGACATTCTTCCAATATCGTGCTTTGTGTCAACCCGTTAGAGGCCATTCAGAGCCCTTATCGGTGAATTGCAATTTGATCTTGAACTTTAATACGTCGATGGGAAAGTGCGAGGAGGAAAGTCAAATATTCCTGTCTGTATCGTTTAATTCAAATGCCGCGTCAGTACCTTTTCGTAAATTTAATTTTAACAAGAGAAAATACGAATAAAACATACATTTTTAGATGAATTGAAAAAAATCGGTTGATTTCAAGTGAGGTGAAATTCAATTTAAATTCAGAATAACATGAAGGTACGTCCTTTCCACGACACTCTGTACACGCGAGAACAGTTTATGTCACTTCGCGAAGAAGTGGGTGTAATTAACGACGTTGGTTGCTGATCCTTACGTGCACTTGCCATTTGTAAATACGCGCAGGAGACTCTTGAAATTATATAAGAGAGAGCCACCACTCGCCGCGTATGAATATGCACGTCGAATTATGTAACGGGTGGCACCATTCTTAAAGCGCAATCGTACGTTTGCAATTTGGATATGCACGGATTATTCTCGCGATAAAGTGAGATTGTTGCATGCATTATTTACGCTTTCTCTCTTATAAAACTTCCGGGGAAAATCCCCGGATGATTCTCCCTTCGATTTGCGGTTATCGAGACTGCGAAAATAAAAATCGAATGTGTCAATATTGAGTTAATGGTACCTCAACAACCACAGAAGCAAAACGATGCGGGATACTGCACGAAACCTGGCAAGATAACGAAATTAAAAATCGTGATAATCATCACAGGAAGATCACGCTTTCTTTTTCGATAGGCGAAAGTTAAGTAAAATCTAATAATAATAATTAAACGAACAAGCTTGCTTCCTAGTGCAAGCACGGTTTTGCATAGATTTTAACGATGTGCCGCGTGTAGGTGCATGCGCCTCATTTGTGTACGTATAACACGACGATTACTGATTGTAATCCGTTACGAGCCGCAGACCGTAAAATCGTTAAAGAGCAAACGAAGAAGCCTAACGAACGTTAAAGAGAAAATGATTGCAGAAGAAAATGAAAGTTTTACATGCGATGCTGCAGACGAGAAACGGTCGATATTAAAGCAAAGTTTCGGGTTTCGGGGCGTTAAGAAAGACGTACATTTGCAACTTCAGATTTCGATTCATTATATGTAAAATGTATAGTTTGATATGTGTTTAATAAACTTAATATTATATCCAGAAAAAATTACCAAAATTGAATTCAATAAATGTATATATCCTTATTTAGAAAATAATGTGAAAAATAAATTCTAGACTTGGCAATTTTATTGCGTTGAATTTATCTCGTCTATTTTTATATTTATATAAGTTCTGATTTTAAATTACTTATTTAACCCTTTATAATCTAAATTAATTCATTTAATATCTTCTTATTTTGTATAATTAAGCTTTTGGCATGTTATAAATATAAGGAATATGAAAATAAATTTTATAACAATTTAATGATTTTAAAGTAATATTTATAAGTACCGATAGAAATGTAGGGTAAGACAAAGAAAAAAAGTTTAAAAACATATGAGCGTTTATATAGAGCGATACTTTTAAATACCATCAGGATGTAAAGGGTTAGTGGAGATTTATCTGGAGGCTTGTATCTCTCTCTCTTTCTCTCTCTCTCTCTCTCTCTCTCTCTCTCTCTCTCTCTCTCGGAAATCATACAGTGAAGATGGCAGGAAAACGGCTCTTCCATATTAATAAGACCGTGATAACGGTTGACATTGGTCATATACGTGACACGAAGTCATGAAAACTGACCCGTGTCAGCTTCATTGTTTGTTGGCGGAAGTCGTAGACGATTATCGTCACGTTCGTAACCTCGAATTTTCATAAAGTGTGCCGCAACACATATATTTTATCTCCCATGCCTCATTGAAGCGTGTGAATCTTGACGTTTGTAATATTTCCTATCTACAAATAATCACAAGCAAATATCACACAATTATGCACAATCAACAATAAAAAACAAACAATGTATCGTCAATAAAACTATTATTCGATGCGAAAAAATACTTTATTCTTATGATTATTTAAAATGTTTTATTTTCGCAATTATAACGTTCGTGAATAATCTACTTATTACATAATTACGTAATTACATAAGCGAGGAAAATTTTACTATTTTTTTATAGAAGTATAAACGACGTTGAAGTTTGGAGCGTTCTTCGAGCGAAAATTGAAAATAGTTTCGTGTCCCGGAACACTTTTGTTCCGGGATACGACTGCTATTAAACTACTTTTTTTCTATTTTCTCACATACCGAAGGGCGAAAATGCACTCTCAGTTTTTGGCACAAAGCGCTGAGACTGACGGAAGCAATTATAATCTGTCTGAGTGTGGTGGTATGCGCATAATTTTCGGGGAGAATGAAAGTGTTCCGGGACGCGATTGCTATTAAACTATTTTTTTTCTATTTTCCTACATACCAGAGAGTGAAAATGCACTGTCAGTTTTTGGCACAAAATGCTGTGGCTGCCGGAAGCAATTATAATCTGTCTGAGTGTGGTAGTATGCACACAATTTTCGGGGAGAACAAAAGTGTTCCGGGACACGATTGCTATTAAACCATTTTTTTTCTATTTTACCACATACCGGAGAATGAAAATGCACTGTTAGTTTTTGGCACAAAGTGTTTGGACGTCCTGTGGAAATTATCATCTGTATGAGTGATTATATGTGCGTAATTTTCGGGGAGAACAACATTTTTATAATGTCGTGTCATATTTAACACAAATTTATCTTTTATATGTATTTACATTTATATTAAGTGGTCTTTTTTTTAAATAAAAGCTATTTTCAACTTTCGCTCGAAGAGCGCTCCAAAATTCAACGTCGTAAGTGTAATATGTTTTTCGGTATATCTCTGCGAATATCTCTATTGCTTTCTTTTCTTAATTGCATTGTATGGAGATATAAATTAACATCAACTTTTATTTATTAAATAATAATTCTAACGAGAGGATGCATGTTTATATGTTTAGGAGCAGAGAAGAGAGACCATCCAGAATGGTTCTTACTGTGACCGAGGACACCCCGGCAGACATGCTGGCCGGAAGTATGGAGCTTCTGGTACAGCTGCCTCTCGATCATCATGTTCACACGCAGAAGGTCACAGTGTTACGAAGGTACGTGTTCAAGGATAAAAGTGATCCGGAATAAAAGAACCTGCGAACGCGTTATTCTTTAATATATACTTTAATATGTACTTTAATTTAAATTCTTGCGGTGTATCTACAGCAATTATATACCAAATCGTTAACTAAATCTCATTTTAAAAAATTGCACAGGTACAAATTATTAATATATTAATATATTATATCAGATAAAATATTAATATCAAATCTTTCTCATCTCGTTGAGATCTTTGTGAATATTTATGATAGATGCTTGTAAAAGTTTGTGTTATGATATATTAAAGCTATTTTTACTTATTAATAATAATGAAATGACATAATATTTTAATCCAAGTATCAGTCGTTGCTATCAATAATATCGTTTTTGTCATTTTATGGGCAATAGCTTGATCCCGCGCCGATAAAATAACTCATCTTTCAAGGCAATCCATTCATCAACTTATTTTCGCACTTCCTCAGCATCTCGGAACCATGTCAGATAGATTGTGCTGCATCGATCTGAATAGATGAAAGTCGGACAGAAAATCAAATAGGGTGACGTCTGTGGATGTTGGATGTGTTAAAATTTCTCAATTTACTGGAACAACGTCTCTTTAGTCGCAATAACAATATCCGTTCTGGCGTTGCCGTAAAGCAGAATGATTTATACGCGTTTCTCTCTCATGACTTGGTTCATACGCCATAATTGTTGACTATAGCGACCTCCTGTGACTGTTTGCCCCGGTGGTAATAACTCATAATAAAAGATTCTTCTTGATTCTACCAGATATATAGTAGAACCTTGGCCGTGAATATTGCGTTTTATTGTGATTGCTCGGGATTAATCCATTATTTTTTGCACTTAGGATTATTAAAGTAGATCCACTTTTCATCGTTCGTAACTATTCGTTACAAAAAAATCTTTTTTTTATTCCTGGCAAGCAATGAGAGACAGATGGTAAGCCAGTTCGCAATCGCAGAGAATTTGTGGAGAATCTTCCTTCTTTCAGGATCTTTCACATTGTTTAACATTAAATGGCGAGATACTGTTGATTCATCAACGCCAAGCTACCTTGCAAGCTTTCTTAATGTTCAGACCGAGTTTCGTGGACCGAGTTTCGTCAGTTTTCGTGGAGCAATGTTTTCAATTCGTTATTCCTCATTTTGTTTAGACGACTAGAATGTGCCTTGTCGTTGACATCATTTTCAAACCTTTTAAATACTTCTCACAAATAGTGGACAAAATATTATCTTCACAAATTCCACAAATCAGTCTTTTTTAGTTTTTGTAGTAGTTTCGCCTCGATTAAAATGGTAAAGTATGGCGAAGATGAACTTTATCTGATTCCATCTTTAATCGCGTTAAATTTAAATGTGATATTTTCTTCGGAATTATGAATTGTTAACATTTAAAAATTAAAAAGTAATTTAAAGAAAAGCAATTATTAAGTCACTGTTACAGCCGTCTACTTGTGACCTTGCAAACTATTGCAAGCATTTAATATTTAGAGCCGCTATAGGAAATTACAAGTCATTAGAATACTTATCGACACGATTCGTGTCGAATACACGAGGCCAAACGAAATCGATCATTGTATTCGATACGCGCTAATAGCAGCAACAATTAGTAGCATTGCATTCCGAGATTATTTAGGAAGGTCCAATTCCACCTTAATCATGCGACTTGAGATAAATGCAAGTGGAATAGCCCGCAATTACCCTCCCGGCTCATAAATGCCAAACGAATCGTATTTTATTTGACCGGTCTGTCGGGTCTGAAATATACTGAGTCGTCGGTTGCCAAACGGTTACCTGGCCGGCTATATCTCGTTACGGCGATGAGGTCGTTTGACCGAGGAGGTCATCTAATCGACATTTCGACAAATTATCCTAACGGTCGGATTAGATAGATTAGTTTCTAGATTAATGAACCGTCCTCCAACCACAATACCGGTAATCTTTGTGCTACTCCACCGTGACGCGCGTCAAATTGCCTGCCAAGCTAAGCCGAATGCCTAATTAACATCCAGCTCCAGTTTCAAAATTGCAATTAGCTTACCGCCTCGAGATTGTCCGCTCGAAGTAAAAGCGCGCACGTTTTCCTTCCTTCTTGCGTCTTCCTGGCCATGCTTCATTTGGTCCGCTGCATAGACAAACCTTCGAATTCTGTAAGAACGTTGTGCAATCGCGAAAAAATATTGCTCTTGCGTAATATATATTTTAAATGATATATATATATATTTTTTTTTTTAATGATATATATGTATACAGGGTGTCCAAAAAACTCTGGACTGATAAAATATTTCGAAAATAAGACACTTCAGAAAAAAATGTTTCATACATAAGAGTTGTATGGTTTCAAGGGGAACATAAATCAAGGGGAACTATATCAGTTTGTTCACAGATGGCGCCACTTTGGAGATATTCATTGATCATTACTTTTCTTAAATGAAAACTCCAATTTTTTATTATATCATCCTTTTCTACCAATTAATTTGAACAACTTTTGTCTGAAACATTCTTTTATTTGCCTAATATTTTTTGAGATATTTAAGGAAAACTTGTTGATTTTTTCAATATTTAACTCACGATATCTCGCGCACCTATTCGTTGGAAAAAAAAGTGATACTACACTTTTTTACTCTATGTGGTCTCAAGAATATATTGTTACAATAGCGCCCTGACTTTTGTTAATTTGATGATTTTGAAATTTCCAAAAATCGATACATATGTATACAGCATATTTTGTATTATTTTTTGTCAACAAAATAAACTGATACGTTTACGTTTTTTAAAATTTTATTTATATCTATTAAAAACTGCAGACTTCTCTTTTTTCAATTCTTAATTCTTATTTTTACAATAATTGAATACATTCGAAAATGACAGTTGATTAATTTCAGCAATTTCTCGTGGAATACTCTGTATATATGTATACTTTATTTTTTAACACATATATTTATATACAATAATATCATATTTATATATTTAATAATTACATATTTATATACAATAATATTACGGGTCATAATCATACATCAATATTATCAATATAATTAAACAATGATATATCATGATTGTTATTTAACAATTAATTAAATTACAGAGCAATTAGTCACAAGTCGTGAATCATTATTAACGAGATTGACGTCGCAATAGCACACGTGTCTGAGTTACGAGCCGGAGTTCCAAATTACTAAGTCTCGATCAGCTACGCAAATAGTCCTTGTCGCTTATTACGCGAGTTCATTAATCAAAGAGCTGATCGTGGATCCGCGAGTGAATACGTCGGAATCGGGTTTGTGTGCCGTGTAACCAAATGATTGCCTCCTTATCTCCCCACGGCGTCATTCTGTCGCTGCGATTCCCTCTTCTGCTTCTTTTTTTCATGCGCGGAGTTAATACGTCGCTTGAAATTTAAATTACGACGACAGGTCTATACAGAATTATTCGCTGCTTAAACTCTTGATCGTTTCGAGTCTAACGGAAGCCTTACCTTTGATTCCGTTCAACTTGATTTCACTTATCCTTCCGGAGACCAATCTAGAAAACATCTCATCTGAAAAACAATTCGTCTCGCATAGTATAATAACTCAAATTTCCTCAGACATTCTCAAATATTTCAATGCTAATCGTGTGTACACACCGAATTTAGTATCAAAACTATTGACACGAACATTTTGCTCATTGTGAGAATTATTTTGTAATAACACAACTGAACTTGAATCGACTTTCTTTTTCTAAAATTCGATTTTTTCTAATCGATTCTTTGTACAAACAACTCAATTTTTGTACAAACAATTTTTTCAATAGAGAATCAATTTTCGATCCGTTGATATGTTTATTCATCAGTGTTGTTTTGTTAAATTGTGAAGCTTGTTATCATTATCGCGCTATTACTTCCATGAACAGTTTAGGTAGGTCTTACGTTGGTAATGCTAATGACAAAACATTTCCTCGAAAGTATCCTAAATGCGCAGTCACGCATATCGCAAAAAGCCCTGATCATTGGGCGACCGTCATTTTTCATGGTTTTTGCTCTTCTTTGTTTTCTTTTCTTTATAATTTTTGCTTTTCTTTGTTTGACGTTTTAAATACCTCGGGTACACGATTTGCTCAAGCGTGAATCAAGTGAATGACAGCTTGACCATATTCGACTGATGTAACGGTCTTTGAAAGTGCTTACTTTATTTCTTACACGAGCACCGATATATAAAATTTTATAGGTTGGGTCTGTTTTTTGAAAATATGATTTTTCTGATATCGTTTTAAGTGACATCAAATGCACGTAACTGTTAAGAAAGCAAAGAATGAAGAAGATTGCGGATTTTTCTGCAAGTTGCTATGGGACGAATCTCGATTTTGTGTTTCCACGTGCGTCTTGATGAAATCGTGACGTTTAGTGAAGTATAAATTTTTCTCGCGAATTCAAATCTCTCATGAAAAATATCATAATGTTATCATAATAATATCATAATGTCTCGTTTCTGAGCCATCCGTATCAAATGACGTAGTCATTTGCATATGCACATATGGATAGCTCAAAAATCAGACATTTTTCATGTGAGAGATCAAACAAATATCATCTAAAATGATATTATAGAAACAACAATTTGAAGAAATCTCTCAAATGTGATCTCAAAAAACTTTTTTAATAGATGCCTCTGATAAATGATGATTATTAAATATCACTTTGCCATCGTTTTCAAGATATTTAAACGTTTTCTTTAAAAAGTTCTCTTTAAAAAAAGTTTTCTTTTTCTGACGTACGTGTTGTCCGGGTATTTTCTTTTAGAGTACAAACGTAAAGTAACATTCTCATTAGTTTGTCAACTTAATTTACTTAGTTTTATTTATGTCTTTAGTTACGGAAATTTGTGTGCTATCCGCTCTACAGTTTCGCTTTTAAAGCCGGTGGCGCACGATATTTGATTTTACGCTGGATCTAGTGAGATCCAGTGATATATTAGAATTTCTTCCAATTGATACATTTTTAGTACGTCACTGGATCTTACTAGATCCAGCATGAAAACAAGTATCGCGTGCCGTCGACTTTATAATACAAAAAGAAATATGTTTAAATGTGTACGATTTTTTAGATCGATTTTTAGGAAATTGATTCTTTTAGGCTGATTTTCTTAATAAATTGCTTCTAGTTATTCCAGATCGATACAAAAGCCAATATTGTTTTTTCTAATTGTTCATCTCCATTGCCATGATGGTTAACAGTGCTGTAATATTGCCTACTGTTTCTCGCTAATTTGCATGTAAAATATAAACAAATGAAATATATAGTCGGTAGGAAGCCAATATTGTGGATTGCGTTTATTCACCGTGTCTTTGATTAAAACTTGAGTTGAGCCTTGTAATAATCAGAGAAAATTAGTGTGGCAGTCAATATGACGACGTAACGACAAACATAGGTCGCTCAAATTCAAATAACATCGAAATACACGCCGTTGTCGAGCCGCTCCAAATGAGTCATTGCGATCGATGGTTTCGCCGATCGTCCGATCGAGCGGTCCTAAGTTGCGAGCGCTGATAAAACCTAATGATGTTGTCTACTAAATAGCACTCCTATCGCTGGGAACACGTGTTCCTCGCGATTACGATTCTAACGATTCGCCTTCGTGCCCGGCTGAATATCCAAGCCGTATTCGAAAATATATTAGCTCCACGGCGCCAGATGATCGCGTCCGTCGTAATTAACCGACGGTTGATTACCGCTCGTTTCACGTAACTGTTAAAAAAGAAGAGAACCAAGAAGATCGCGGATTTTCTTACAAGTTGCTATGGGACGGATCTCGATTTTATATTTCTACGCGCGTCCTGATGAACTTGTGACGTTTAGTGAAGCATAAATTTTTCACGCGAATTCCGGCCTGGCGAGTGTCGTAAAATAAATTACTTTACGACGGCGAGATATCATTTTGACGTGTGAAAGACGATAGAATAGATAAGGATCTATGTTTTTTGAAAGAGGAATGCGAGTAAGACACGAAAGAGCGTGTAATTTTACGTACGTTTCTTTGGCCTGATTGCAAAGAAGAGGTGACATTGAAGCTTGAGAATAATTTACGCGCGGGTTTTATTTTTCTTAAGAAGTGTTACTTTTTCTTCTCCTGGAAGCGTCACTGATTTTTATTGCCGATACGATATCCATACGATACGATATGATTCGATATGATAATATCACATTCGTTGATACGATGTCTCGAATTAAGAAAAATCGTTAACCCAATTGTTCGCAGCACACCGATGATGGATCTTCTCGTGCAGATCGCGACGGCGCACAAATTGACGGCATCGAGCTACACCTTGCAGGCGATTGGCGAACGCGGTTTGGTTCTACCTCATCATCCAAATACCCCCATAGGAGCTTTGGACGCACTTCAGGTTAGCTGTACGATGTATTCTGCGCGAAGAACGTATTGTGAAATTTATCAATAATATTGTGTCAATTTTAAAAAGTTTGGTGCGATTTTTCAGTGAAATTGGACTTTATTACATTCATTCGATTCATTAATTAATGAAAATTGCAGTCGGCTAAAATGATTAGCAAGTCAATTAAATTAATCAATTGTCAAACGTATAATTATGAATAATTTGATCGGTTGGTGAAATTAGTTATTAATAAATGTATAATCAGCTAAATCAAAGCAATCGATTGAAACGACCGTTCTGTGTGATCGCGATTTATTTCCGATGTGAATTTTGATAATTTTCACCGACCCAAATTTCAATCGATTAATGTCCAATATTGATTCAATCACAAATTATTCATCGTCATCGTTTCTGCTCATCAAATCATTTTTGCTAACCTTCGGGACATTATCAGTATTGTTGTCTATGCGTAGTGTAATTTATTGAAAATCAGATTTTCTGATCGATCTGCGTTACATCTGCGTTTTCCTCAATTTCTTTGATCTTGAAAGATCTAGTGTGATTTCTTTCATTTTACATCGAGAAAACCCACGCGACATCCACAGACTCTCTCGACGAAGACTCATGACGATATTTTCGCAACGTGCGTTCGCGCAGCTCGGCGACCGAGAAAGTAGCGAGCGTCCTCGAGATCTCGGCGACTATACTTCGATGATAAAAAAACGATCGATTAGAATTGACCCTGCAAACTGATCGCGTGCAATCGATTACGTCGTGCCACCCCTGCATGCTCTGACCTGTGATTGTTGTGTACAAGTAATGACGCCTGATGCTCATGGAAGCGCTATCAGAGTCGTCGAACGGTTTTTCCGTTTGACAGCCAGCCAGTCAAGCAACACGTTAATGATCCTTACAATTTCCTAGTGTCATACGAATTTCTACACGAGAACGCACTTTCTAACGACGATTCTTCGCTCGCTCGTGTGTTGAATTAACCCTTCCGCACGTGGATTCCGCCAGTGGCAATCGCTGTACTTTCTCCGGAACGTTAGAATCGAGTGTTAATACGAGTCGTTTTGTAAATCCGATACACGCGTTGTCATCGGATGCAGTTAAACAGATTGGCTTCCATCTAGTGACTGTTTGCGTTACACTTTCGTTCCGATGCGGTTCGATTATAACTGAAGAAAGAAAGAGAAATTGAGGCTCCTTCCGATGTCCAATCGAATTTAAAAAACAGGGTCATGAGAGCCAGTGCACAGATCTCGTAGCGCAATTAATAACATAGCAATTAAGAAGAATAAATCACATTCATCTAGTTATTTTTTCACTATAGGTCATTAAAATCAAGTATCAAGAAGAAACGGTCAAAATTTACAATTATCATTTCTTCAATACATGAAGCTAAATGCGAGATTACTTTTTAGTTGTTTTCTTGTTTGTTCAGAAATACCGGATGTATCATACTCGTGAGAAACCATTTCCTAAGATCTTTTTATGATTATACATATTAGGTTGTTAAATATGAAATGTCCAATTTCCTTAAGTACTAAGTTCGACAATCGATATCTCTGACATTTCACTTTTACTTTTAGTTCTTGGTTTTTTTGTTGTTGTGAAGGTACAGTCTGTAAAGTAAGAGCGTGTACGGGTTAATGTATAGAAAAATTTATTTTTAATGATTTTTAAGTACATGGATTTGTTGTACTCCATGAGAAGAAAGATGCTATATTATTAATAATGAGTCCAGTCACACCACCGGCATTGATAATTGCCGCCTGGTATCTCCGAGGCATACTTTTCACTAAGTTGACTGCGTATTCGTTCGGTAAAGACTTCCAAATGAGACGAATTTGTCGTGTCAGCTGCTTCAAAGTGCACACTCTTTTTCCTCGAAGCTTGTGCTTGAGATATGACTCACAATACGGCTAAAGAACATTAGGACGATATTTGAAGCCAACTGCCATTTATGCCGTACACCCTCTTACTTTACAGAGCGTACTTTAGCTTACTTTACGAGTTCTGTCGTGGACCCAATACAGCGTAGACAACTCGAAATATCAACCAAGTATTTGGCGAAGATGTGGCTAATGAACGCACAATACGTCGAATACGGTTTGAAAAGTTTCGTTCTAGAAATTTTAATCTTGAAAATGAGTCGCGTGGGCGATCCGAGACCAAGGTGGATAATGATGAGCTGAAAGCTGTGGTGGAAGCGGATACATCCCAAACTACGCGTGAATTAACAGCAAGGTTTAACGTTACTATACCAAAAGTATTGGATCATTTGAAACAAATCGGCAAGGTAAAGAAGCTGGATAGATGGATTCCGCATGAAATAAACGAACGTCAGAAGAGAAATCGTCCCGAAGCTTGCTTTTCTTTATTATCACTATATAAAGGCGAATAATTTTTGTCATCGTATTGTTACATGTGATGAAAAGTGGATATTTTCGACAATCGCAAGCGTTCGATACAACGGTTGGATATAGATGAAGTTGAAACACAATCTGAAACTGAATATTCACAAAAGAAAGCTAATGGTGTCTGGTCGGTGTTCGGTGGTCCAGTGCTGGTATTATCAAATGCAGCTTCGTGAAACCTGGTTAATATCGATCAGTATAGCTGATGTCTCTTGTAACCAACTGGACGAAATAATGAGGATACTTGCGATCAAGCAGCCGAGGTTAGTCAATAGAGATAAGCCAATCCTCTGGCAGGACAACGCTTGATCACACGTCGCACAAACAACATTGCTCAAACAACAGGAGCTAGACTTGGAAACTCTTGTCACCCACCGTATTCACCAGACCTTGCACCAACTAATTGCAACTTCTTCCAGGTACTGGACCACTTCTTGCAAGGAAAAATATTCAGTTCTCAACAAGCTGTGGAAAACGCCTTCCGCGATCTCAACGTCACCCACTTTCCGGGCTTCTTCGTTGCTGGCATAAATAAGCTAGCGTTAAAACGGCGAAACTGTGTCGATAGTTAGGCGCATATTTTGATTAGTTGTATTATTTCTAGTTTGAGATATAATAAAGTAAACTTCTGATTCGAAATCGGACATTTCATACTTAGTGACCTAATATCATTTCACCGATGAATTTTGTGAAGTGATTAAAAAGCGTTTCCGTTGTGGGCGTGTTCCAGGTTAAGTTACTTCCCAAGCAAGGCACTTGTGTACCGCGGAAAACGAAGCAAACTAATCAACCTTTCGAAACGACTTTTAGATTGCAGGTAAAGTAGCTTTGTCGCAATTATTATGGTATCGAACTGGTTCGACGGTTTCACGTTTCGCACGAAGCCAGAAAGTCTTACAATTCTCGGAAACGTACGTATGAAAAATTTCACACTGCTCCAGGTTTCGAAATCGATCGAAAGTATTGCGTCAGAACGACTTCAGTTTCATGAAAACAATGGGTAATCTCTTCCATTAACATGTTTTATTACCGTCTTGCAATACATGACATACGCTACTGCATTGGCCGTCTTTGACGGGCGAATTGGCCAACTCTTAAAATAAGAAAAAAGATGGAGAATGCAAACAGATGTATGATAATGAAATTGAGAAACTCCAGCGAGTATATTTTTCATTGTGTACTTTCGCAATTTAGAATCCACACGTGTCGTCTCGCGAGCGAGGATGAAGGATTTCTAAGAGACGCACACGCAATGGCGTGTCTCTCGCGCGAGATTGTAGCAAATAGAGAGAGAGAGAGAGAGAGAGAGAGAGAGAGAGAGAGAGGGGGGGGAGAGGGGGAGAGAGAGAGAGAGAGAGAGAGAGAGAGACACTTTGACCCGTACTTTCTCGATACCGACAAATGTTGAAAGTAAACGAAGAAGTATCCTCTCTGGCTTCTGCGAGACTCTCATTTAGAATCTCAGTTACGAAGTTCGAGAGTGTACGTATCCGTGCGACGCGAGACGACCCGGTAATGCGATACGCGACAACTTGATCATCGGCGCAGGTGCACCTGCCGAGAAATCAGCTATACGTGTCGAGGGTCAGTCCGAAGATGAATCTGGGAGAAATTCTGGACGAAGTGTGCCGCGAGAAGAATCTGGACAGGAACAAGTACGAGCTTCGTCATCCAGGTGAGTGAGCTGTCGCGCCGGCAGCAGCAGCGTCGGACAAAGCCGCGCGCTGGACTTCGACTTACGTCCGCCGCGCGAAACTGCGGCCGTAAATCCGCGAAATCGAATCGCGTGCGACGCGATAATTTAACCCTTTGAGGCATACGGGGTAAGTATATTTACCACCTATTTATTCTCACATTTTCATGAAATATTTCATATTTGAGGGATTCTTCAGGGTTTTTCGCGCTTTTTAGCTTCTTATATGACATGGGAACATACATGAAAGGTTGAAAAGTGTTTTGCATAAGTTGTCCATTTATTATAAATAAACAGAGTGTGAAAAATACACATTTTTACAGAAAAGAATCATTTTCCACGAGCTATGAGTGAATTTTTTGCTTAAAATCAAGATTTGGGGGTTTCTTTGGATCGCTGATTACGAATCTGAGGTCCACATTCTAAAATTAATTTTCCAAGATGGCGGATTCAAGATGGCGGATCATAGAATTTTTATTAAATTAGCTAAAATTGTACTCTGGTTAGTTTTTGAGATTGCTGATTACGAATCTGAGGTCCACATTCTAAAATTTATTCTCCAAGATGGCGGATCATAAAATTTTTATATGATTAGCTGAAAGTGTAGTTTGGTTAGCTTTCAAGGTCGCTGATTACGAATCCGAGGTCCAAAACTTATTGTCACCGAAATTATCGCGATTTTTCATATTTATGGTCGCCATCTTGGATCCGCCATCTTGAATTGTGAAAATCTGATAACGGATTCGTCATCAGCGACCCCAGAAACCCCCGTATATAAATTTTCATGTGATTCGGATTTTCTGAAAAATATGTGACTCAAAGGGTTAACAAGCGTCGAAAATCAGTGTAGGTCAATCGTGGACAAGAGAGACGCAATATGCGAGTGGCGAGAAAATAGAAGAAAATATTAGGAGGTTGAATTACTTCTGGTCTCTAGCAATAAATGGCTTTAGTAGCAAATTAATGGTTAGTACGAATGATGGAGTCCGGCAACACACACTGAAAGATTTGACATTTCTCTATGACATATGACAGCTTGCATACTATTGTTACTGGTAGTTTCGTTGTTTATACGCGTTTAAAACAGATCGTGCAAAATTGCATCTTCGACATTCATTGCTTCTTTTGTTTGATTTGGAAAAATCGGCAACTGAAGCTCATGAAATGCTTGTTACAACTTATGCTGACCAAGCTCCATCATATTCCAACTGTAAATTTTGGTTTCAACGATTCAAAAGTGGTGATTTCGATTTGAGTGACAAAGAACGTACACTGAGAAAAAAATTGTATTAAAATTAAACAAATATTTGTTCGAATACGACTTTGTGTGAATACATTTACTTAAATTAAGCAATTACTTTCTAAAATTCAAAAAAAAGTCTGCATTCAGAACTTCTGTATTTCATTTTAGAAATTAGTCGCTTAATTTGAATAAATGTATTCACAGTTGTATTAGAACAAATATTTGTTTAATTTTAATACAACTTTCTCAGTATACTGTTCGACTAAAAAAGTTCGAAGATGCTGAATTGTAAGCATTATTGAATGAAAACACCGCTCAAATGGCAAAATAATTGGCTGAACAAGTCAACGTCGATAAATCAACAATTTTTAAACGCCTACACGCCACGGGAAAAATTCAAAAGGAAGGCAAACGAGTTCCACGTAAATTGAGTGAAAGTGCCATTGTAAATCGTTTGAGTATCCGCCATGTTTTTTTGCTTGCCAGACAGAAAAAAAGATTTTTTGTGGCGAATTGTAACTGGAGATGAAAGGATTTACTTTGATAATCCAAACCGAAAAGAATCATAGGTTGATCCAGGACAACCATCAATATCGATACCAAAATGGAATATTCACGGTCACAAAGCAATATTCCGTATTTGGTGAGATATGGAAGGTGTGGTATACTATACCATAAGCTTCTAATACCGAATGAAACAGTTACGGGAGAGCGATACCAGCAACAATTGAACAAATTGAATGATGAATTGATGCAAAGAAAGGCTAGCGATAGCCAGCAATAGACGCAAAGTGATTCTTTTGCACGATAATGCTCGTCCACATGTTGCTTCGATCGTTAAACAAGCATTGTTAGAGCTCGAATGGGAAATCTCCCCCCCCCTCTCCCATCCAGCGTACTCTCCAGACCTAGCATCATCTGATCACCATCTATTCCGACCGATGCAACACGCTTTGGCAGGTACACACTTGAATAATTACGAGGATGTGCAAAAATGGGTGTCTGATTGGATCGCTTCGAAAGACAGATCGCTCCATCGTCGCGGAAACGCTACGTTGCCAGAAAGATGGGAAAAAAGTCACAGCTAACGGACGGGAAATATTTTGATTGATGTAAATTTAACGATTTCTTTAAAATAAAGATTAAAAGAATCGACAGAATAAGACCGGAATGAATTCAACCTCCTAAATATAAATATAACACAAAACCTCCTAATATAAAAGTAACGCGGACGGATTAACCGGAGAAATAATTCCGCGGTAATTCACAGCGATAAGCGATACTTCTACGGCTTCTATCGTTTCGACAAATTGCTTGCCGTATTACTTACCGAAGGAAAGGCGTGTAATAGGAATAGCCTTGCGTAATGATACTACCACGTTACTCGGGAGATACTCGGGCGATCATACACACACACACACACACACGTGCGCGCGCGCACGCGATTAGAACTGTGCCCCAACAATACCGATTAATGTCGTTGCGACAATTGTCGTTGCATTATATAAATACTAATTAGATGATTTGCGCAACGCGACAGGTGGCGGGTCACGCTGCTAGAGGAATTGAAACGCCGACTCCTCCTACGCCTCGCTGTCGACCCACCTGAGACGATAAATCGCGTTTTATCGGCGAATACGTGTTCGCGTCGTCGTCGTCGACGATTGCCAAATAGGAATAAATAGATTCGTTCGCGAGACGAACGTTTGATATTTGAAACCAGTAGCGCGGCTTGTCACTTTTTAGAGAAATTTTATTTAAATCGGACGAACGAGTTTGGAAGCGAGGGGCAACTGCGCACACGAGGCAACCAGGCCATATATAACGGCATTGGAAATCCTGATATAAATAAAATCGCGCCAAAGTCGCGTTTCGTCGTATTAAGGTCTCGCGTCGTGACGTTAATGATTATTCTCAGCGAATTCTTTCCACTGAACTCTGTCGTCCTAGGAAAATCGCATATTACGCACCGAATATTACACAATTCCGTATCGGTCCGCACATACATTCGCGTTATGTAACGTCACTGACCACGCTAATATAAACAAGATGCGAGTAACAAACCGGGTAATAAGCGTAGCCCGGATTTCAATGACATGTCGTGTCTTTTCTTCTCGCGACTCGACGCTCGTCGATCACGTGCGTAAAACGCGAGCTCTATTTACAAAATACGTCGTGTTGCCTTCGAACACGCTGACGCGCCGCGACTTTTCACGTGTTTGTTACGCGCATGCACGATTTCAAGCAGCCCTTATCAGCGACATGGAAGACTCGTGCGGAGATAAAAACAGCCGAGGCTGGCCGACTCGATGAATTTAAGCGAGCTAAGCTAATGTTTATTAAAAGGCATATGCAAATACCGTGTACTGCGTACGCACGCGATCATGGTGACTATTTGCGGCGATGAATACCTGCAGTCGTATTGCGAAATGCTGCTTTTCGTAACGACTGCGTGTCGCGCATTCTTTCCGCTGTCGAATAAATATTCAGTGGATCGCGACGGGTTTCCATGCTTAATCGACAATGTCGCGCGCCACGTTCTTTCTCACGTAATTATTAATGTTTTACATCAGACGTTAGTTGCGTCGAGGCACTTCACTTTTGACGCGAGAATGCGCAATCCTCGTCGTAGATTTTCTCTGAAGTCTTTGTTCGTGAATGTCGTTTTCCTCGTGCCTTCGCATGTAACAGTGGCTGGATGAAAAGAAAAGTATTAATACACACAGGACGAGCTTGCCTCTTCGGAAACGAATTTGCTCAAGTCAGGAGGAGCTGATTGAATGTTAAAGTGACAAATGCGACATATCCGGCGATCATATCGCGAGATCTCTTCTGTTCTTATTATGGGATTTCGTGATGAATATTTATTTGTAGTAATCAGTAACAGTAACAAACACACGCGTCACGCATAGGTATGCGCTCATCATTTTTTGACTCGTCCTTGGACGTTAGAAGTGTTGTCATTGGAGAAATCCGCAGTCGATTGCCCAGATATATGTGATAATATAAAGGATATTATTAGGAGTATCGTTTAGTTTTGAGGGTTTTTTCTCAAAAACTGATTTACTTAAACAAGATAAGAATTAACGAATACTTTAATCAAAATATAATCAAAATATTTTCTTTTGTTTTCTATAACTTTTTATCATCTTTCTCTGGCAAGAAACAGATTCCGCAACGATAAAAAGATTTTTTTGGAATTGATCCAATTTTCAAACAAACTTTTGCATTTCAAACTTTTCTGGTTGTCCCGAGCGATCTTTGTCGTTAATGTTGAAATCGTCCACTTTTGAATCGTCTAAATCAATATTCACATGTCTTAATTGATGGAGCAACATCACCGATAAGTTTCTATCAGAATTCTATGACTTTCAGTCGTTAATCCATGATATTTATTAACAATAGTCATTTACTAACAATAAACGCAGTACAAATCGTGCTAATCTCCATTTTAAAAATGGAGCTTCCTAAAGAGCATTTTCGACATGCATTGCTTTTGTTTTTTAATCAGAAGAGAATGGCGGCTGAAGGTCATAGAATTCTGGTAGAATCTTATGGTGATGTTGTCCCATCAATTAATTGTATTGTGAGTATTGGTTTAGACGATTCAAAAGTGGTGATTTCAACGTTAACGACAAAAATCGCTCAGGATAACTAAACAAGCTTAAAAATACAGATTTACAAACATTATTGGGTGAAAATTTAGCACAATCCACTTTAGAATTTGCCAGAGCATTAAACAGTTGCTAAACGTTTACATGATATGGGAAAGGTCTACAAAGGAGAAAGATGAATTCCACATGAATTATCGGAAAATGCTATTGCGAACTGGTTGAACATTTGCATTTTATTGATCGCCAGAAAAAGAATGAAGTTTTTTGTATCGAATTGTTACTGGCGATGAAAAATGGATCTAGTTCGATAATCCCAAACGAAAAAAATCGTGGTTTGATCTAGATCAACCAGCAACATTCACTTGGAGGCGCAATATTCACGGTTCAAAGGTACTGCTGTGTATTTAATGAGATCAAGAAAGTGTACTATGAACTGTTAAATTCGAATGAAACTGTCACCGCCGTTATCGACAACAATTATACAAATTGAAATGAGCATTCGACTAAAAACGATCAGCAGTTGCGAGTAAACGACGCAAAGTAATTCTTCTTCACAATAATGCTCATCGTTGCATTATCGGTGAAGCAAACGCTATTAGAACTGGAATAGCGAAGCAAGTCTTACCGCACCCCACGTATTCTCCAGACTAGAAATGTGCGAACTATTCGAATTCGAATCGAATCTAATATAATTCGAATCTGAATCCTTATGATTCGAATCCGAATAATTCGAAAATTTCAAATCGTGAAGGTTCGAATACGAATCAAATACATTAACGTTTGCGCGCGTCAGCTACAAAACGGGCCATCTGGACTTGTATGTTTGAACCCTTAACCTGTAATTAACTTAACTTATAATTAATAACTTAATTATAAATTACTTTAGATATTTAAATATATATTTTACTTTAAGATGATATTACAATATCAATATTCCCTTTCGTATTAAAATCTTCCATCATTACTTGCATGTTTGATAGTCACGTTAAATTTTTTAATGATTCCATTCGATTTCATTCGATTCGATTCGAATTCCAATGAAATTTCATAGATTCGATTCGATTCAATTCGACATAAAAATTCTTGATTCGCACATCTCTACTCCAGACATTGCTCCATCCGATTATCACTGATTCCGATCGATGCAACATGCTTCAGAGGATACTACTTTCATAACATACTTTCATAACTTCGAACAAGTGCGAAAATTTATTGAAAGTCGGATGAATTTCAAAGAAGAATCTTTTTATCGTCGCGGAATCCATCTCTTGGCAGAAAGATGGGAAAAAGAAAACGGAGGAAAATATTTTAATTAAGGTGTTCGTTCTTGTTTATCTTGTTTAAGTAAATCAGTTTTCGGGAGAAAATTCTCGAAACTAAATCATATTCATAATACATGTATCAATATTGCTGAAAGAGTTGAGAATCATGAGGAATAGAGTATCAAGTTAGAGCTCTCACTATTGAGGCACATAAAAAAAAGACTGTCCACGTAAGAACGCGAAGGCGGCACAAGACGGTGGAAAATAGAAACGAGCAATTTAGCAATTTTACGGAGCGTCTGCATAGTCGAGCGACACACGCAAAGGCGTACGGCTTCGGAAGCCGAGTCTGGATGTTGCGTGCACGCAAATGACAGACACAATCCAATTTTCCGGAAACGCTTTCCGCATTACGCGCCGATGAAAGTCTTCGTTCGACTTGAGCGACTCGCTCGCTGAGCTCCCTCGCTCATTTTGCGACTGAACTCGTTTCGAGCACCGTGCGCGCACATTTAGATGCTCGTTCGCGTACGTTCGATCGAAAGTGATTTAATTATTTTCCTCAAACACGAATTGCGCGCTATGATTGCGAGAATCCGGCGCGTTTGATCCATCCGAGATGTAAAAGTCACGCGAGCCACGCATTTTTAATATAAACCCCCAGACTCGCAGACGCTCTTTACGGCGAGGAGGAAGTTCAGTAACTCGGAGAGAGACGACCGCGAGTTACTTCCCCGCCGAGCGTCTTTGTGGAGAAGCGGCGCGCAACTTATATAAGGCGGCCCGCGAGCCGCAAGACGTGCAGAATCGGTATTGAAGCTGAATTCCACCTGAAGCTGAAACGAAAACACACAAACGCACTTCGCTTTCCGCCGGGCAAAAATACGTATAATAACTCCCCGATTACTTTTCCGTTCCATTTCAACCCAATAGAGAATGATCTGCATCTATCGGATAGCTCTGTCGAGTACAAGCGACAATCATAAATAATTCATGCCCACTTAATGTCCTTGATTTACATAAATATTTAATAACATATAATTAAATATTACTGAACGCGATCGATTTGCGAGTTAGCATCATTATCCGCAGCGCGACTGAAACAAGGATAAACAAGAAGCCTCCCAGGGCGGGTGGTCGCAGCGCGAAATAATTTCCCAGTGTTCAACCGTGAAGAGAACGAAGGTTCTCTCGCTGAGTCCGAACGCACAGCACGTCAGCAGCAGTCCCGCTAAACGCCGAAAGCGACAGCAGCGTTACAATGAATGATGCAACCGTCAAGTGTCATGCACCGCGCTCGTTACATCGCGCTCGCATTGTCGGGAGCGGGAGATTACAACATTGACGTAACATCGCCGTCGCTTGGTGTTATCCGAGCTCTGCTGGATCGCCGGCGACGTGCCCCGCCGACAAGGCTCACACTTCCACCTGACTGACGGGACACCGCGTATATCGCGACGCTCAGCCGAGCCGTGCACGAGATATTTCAGTTAGCTAGTTACAGCGGCTGGCTGCTGAGATCGCTATCGCAAGGTTGCCGGCTGGCTCCTCGAGCACTTGTTACTCCTAGTCGTTAGGCGGCTCTCCGTGCTCTCTTCTCGTCGTCCTCGCGAGGAAGAGCGAACGTAAACGCCGACGCCCCGCGCCTGCCAGCCTGCCCGCCCTCCCCTCTCCCCCTCCCGCCCTCTCGCGTATACGCTTTATAATTGATCCGCACCGCGCTGCATTGCGTTGCAGCGCGCCGCGAGGGGAGCGGAGAACACAATTCCAGTTCCCGCTCGCATACCTCCCGGTGCATTCACGCTCTCGCGCCGACGAGAGTCCCCCGGTCGACTGCTGCGACGCGTGAGACGCCGCCGATGCTACCGCGGGCACGCTACCGTAACACAGGTAGGGGAATATGAAGCTGCCGAGTGTTCGGCCGGTGAACGCCGCGAAAATTGCTCCTCCGCGCGCCGATTTGTGCTTAGGTGTCGTTGCTGCCTCCGCGCGCCACCTCCTCGGGGAGAAGCAGATGGACCCCTCTCCCCCCCCTCTCTCTCTCTCTCTCTCTCTTTCTCTCTCTTTCTCTCTCTCTCTCTCTCTCTCTCTCTCTCTCTCTCTCTCTCTGTCTCTCGTCGTGGAGCTTTTCAAAGTCGTTACGCGAGCTCTCTTATCGGCGGTTTTATCGCAATCACACGACGAAAAAAGATTCGCGTCGTACACCAGCGCGTGTCTACATGTAAAGACAGGTCGGGATCTTCCTGAGGAGCCGTAGTGGAATTTCAACCGCGTGAACCGCGGACTGTGAGAAATCGCAGTCGTCTGTGCAACGTGACGTAACACATTACGCATAAGCTGTGAACTCTCCTGCTCACTGTCGCGCCAATTAGCGGATCGTTCGTTCGTTTTGTGCCGATTTTATGCGACCCGTCGTACTAGTACGCCGTATTAGTCACCTGCGCTGATCTACGTTGCGGTGTTATCGTGTCTGCCGAGTAACATGTCTCTCGTGGTAATCGCGAGACTTCAAAACCACGTAATCATTTTACGTGATTACGTTGTGCGTCTTAGAGCGATCCGAGTGTCGAGCGAAATCTGAACGAAAGGTTCAACGCAGGCCACACGTTGCCACGTGTTGATCTCATAGAACTGCCGAAAAAATTAACGCGACCTATATTTTTATCAGAGTAGTCTAGCAGGTGATAGGTACTTGGAAAAAAGAGATACATCATTGGAGGACGAAAATGTTTATTCGTTCGTAAATTAGAAATTACAAACCGGTCATTTTTGCCGCTTTGGTAGTAGTTCTATTCATAGCCAGTCAGATCTATATTTAAGATCGTCTGAAGTTCACCTTCAACTGCATCGTACAAACAATCCGTACAGCATATGAAGATGGACGTGAGATAATCTTGAACATAAGATCTGGCTATATAAATATCTTAAACTGTGTCAAACTGTAATATCGTGATACAGCTTCTCAGACATATCTCCCTGTTCACAGCCAACTTGGAGGAGACGCTGGACCTGGCGCTGTCGCTGCAGGACTACCACCTGCAGGAGGTGACTCTGTACGCGAAGCAGGCGCGGACCCTGGGCCCGACGCTCAGCACGCAGGACATAATGGCGCTGCAGCGGCAGGAGGAGCGGCGCCGTCAGCAGACGAAGCAGAGCGTGTTCGGCTTCATGTTCAAGAAGTCCAAGGAGAGCTCGTTGAGCACAGACAGCCTCGGCGGCCGCAGTGTGTCGCCGGCCAGGAGCGACGAGACCGGGAGGAGCGCCAGTCCCCTTCAGCCGCCGGCCCGGCCGCAGCGGAAGCGCAGACCAGCCCCGAAGCCGCCGACCGACGCAGTTGCGATTGACCAAGACACGTCTGGGCAGGACGGCGGCAAGGACAAGATGGTGATCAATCACAGCCGCAACAGCAGCGACAGCTCAGGTTACCACGAGGCTTCCGTTCTCAGCGACAACCCGGACTCGGCCGCGCGGTTGCCGGAGACCCTGCCGCGAAGGAGCAAAGCGCCAGGGATGTCTGATACCCCCAGGAAATTGGCGCAGACCTCGCAGTCCAGCAAGAGCTTGGGCAACCTAGCGGTTGCGGCGACGACGGCGGCGGCGGCGGCGGCGACGATGATGACCGGTGGTGGCACGCTCACCCGGGGCATCAGCAGCACCTCGCTCAGCTCTACCGGTGAGATTTGATTTCCTACGGCTCACTTGGTAATCACGTGGCCGTTTATCGCATGTACATACAAATGCGTCTCTCGGCCTCTCGGAGTCTCAATATTTGGCTGCGCATATCTCGAAGTAATTGTTTCGGATGTTTGCTCAGCGTTGTACTGTTCGGATGCTCGGATGGAACATTGCGCAGATGCTGGTTGCCCTCTGTATGGATCTCAAATACATTGAATTTTAGCCCTTTCATTAATCTTTAAATTTTATCAAAGTGTTGGCGAATGCGCTAATTTTCCAACGCATAATGTATCGTACACATGTGTAACATTGATTTGTAGCTTTTATTAACTTTCGTATCTTATTAAAGTTGATGAGTTGAGATGCAGAATCATGTTCAATTTCATATACCAGTATCTTTTACATCATGCATCGAGTTGTCTCGACACATGTTGTTCCGTCGTTCTGTACGTCACATTGTTAACTTTGTACGAGAAAAAAAAACGATTTCGGTCAACAGGATTTTCTGTTTTCTGAACAATATTAGACGAGATTTCGGTTGTTACAGAACACGAACAACTTGAAGAACTGATAATAGAAAAATTCCTTCAAGAAAGATCCCTCAATTAATTGCTCTCGATCATCTCAACTGAGTTTTAAAGCAGCTAAATACTCAAACGAATATTTTCGGTTGCAACAACAGAGATTTTACTTCTCGTTACTTGATTTCCGTTTAATTCCTATTCAGTTGCGTTCGGTTGTAGTCAAATTCAGACATTTCTTTCCAATGTGCAAATTCTGTTTTGCACATTATATTGTGCATCGTTGTTCTTCGAACTATAGATATGATCCCAAGCAGAGATTTTGATTCTACTTTTGACTCGTATTATTTAATATTTATAGATTCTGGGAGATGAATATATAGAGACCTAATTTATTAAGAGGATGAATTAATTCTGGTCTTATTTTGCCAACTTTTTTATCTTTATTTTAAAGAAATCGTTAAGTTTACATCGTTAAGTTTACATCAATCAAAATATTTTCCGTCGTTAGCTGTGACTTTTTCCCATCTTTCTGGTAACACAGCGATTCCGCGACGATGGAACGATTTGTCTTTCGAAGCGATTCAATCAGACACCCATTTTTACACATCCTCGTAATTATTCAAGTGTGTACCTGCCAACGCGTATTGCATCGGAATAGGATGGTAATCAGATAATGCTAGGTTTGGAAAATACGCTGGATAGAGGAGGGGAAGATTTCCCATTCGCGTTCAACAACAATGTTTGTTTAACGATCGAAGCAACATGTGGACGAGCATTATCGTGCAAAAGAATCACTTTGCGTCTATTGCTGGCTATCGCTGGCCTTTTTTGCATCAATTCATCATTCAATTTGCTCAATTGTTGCTGGTATCGCTCTCCCGTAACTGTTCCACTGTTTGGTTTTAGAAGCTCATAGTACACACCTTCCATATCTCAGCAAATACAGAGCCATTGCTTTGTAACTGTGAATGTTCCGTTTTGGTGTCGATATTAGTGGTTGTCCTGGATCAGTCCATGATTTCTTTCCCTTTGGATTATCAAAGTAAATTCACTTTTCATCTTCAGTTACAATTTGCTACAGAAAAATTCTTTTTATTTGTCTGGCAAGCGAAGACATGGCGATATTCAAACGATTTGCAATGGCACTTTTACTTAATTCGCATGAAACTCATTGGCCTTTCTTTTAAATTTTTCCCATAGCGTGTAGGCGTTTAGAAATTGTTGATTTATCGACGTTGAGTTGTTCAGTCAATTGTTTTTTCCGTTTGAGCGGTGTTTTCATTCAATAATGCTTGCGATCCAGAATCTTCGAATTTTGTTGGTTGATCAATACGTTCTCTGTCACTCAAGTCGAAATCGCCACTTTTGAATCGTTGAAACCAAAATTTATAGTTGGAATACGATAGAGCTTGATCATCATAAATTAAGTAACAAGTATTTTATCAGCTTCAGCCGATTTTTTCAAATCGAACAAAAAAGTAATGAATGTCGAAAATGCAGTTTTGTACGATCCATTTTAAACGCAGATAAAATCCAACATTCGTACTAACCATCAACTTGTTACTAAAGCCATCTATTGCTAGGGACCAGAATTAATTCAACTTCCTACTATATAGAAATAAAAGTCCTGTTCGACGTTTCGAAGTGACGAAAAACCATGTTTGCCATTTGTAGGCTCTTAACCCTTTTACTGCTGAATATTACTTCCCTTGAGAAAATTATTAAAATATTTGGTAGTCCTACGTTTTTTGGGTCGCTGATTACGAATCTAAAGTCAGATTTGCAAAATTCAAAATGGCGGACTCAATATAGCGATCATGATGTACAAAATTAACGAAAATTCCAATTATTATTAAATAATAACCAAGTCGTAATAAGAACATATGATTCTAGACGATGGAACTCGATCGAGCTGGAAAAAATTTATGTGGGGAAATGTTCAATACTGCATATTTATGCTTATTTATACTAGAGATTAAACATTTCTGAGTAAAATAATATTGATAATATGGATGAGATAGAGATATAGAATGAAAAAACTAGGAAAATAGAGCTAAAAAGTGCAAAAAAATCAAATTTCGGCCGTTTTGGCAGAAATATTTATTTATAAAGAAGAATCTAACCTGCAAAAAAATACTGAAAAAAATATACGCTTTTGTACAATATCAGAAAAATATTTGGTGAAAATTTCAGACCTCTACATTCAATACACTTTCCGAGGAATCAATTTTCCCCTAAAAAAGTTTTTTTTTTCAACTTTGATTTGTTACAAATAATCACAAATGAATCGGGTATAAAAACCTATTGGAGTATGTTGAACAACTGTTCAGTTATCTGGAAAACTCAAATCTCCGATTAGTGCTTCTAAGATTATGTGATTTACAAACAACGCAAAATTGAATCGAGGGAAATTAGTGGGAAGTATACTTCCCACTAACAGTGAAAGAGTTAAGACTTCTCGACAAAATTGCAGGTTAAACAGAATCAAGATAGCTTGACATAAGCTTCAGAATATTAAAATAGCGTTAAGTGGAATATCGAAGAATACCGAAAGTAGGATCAACATTTCGATTCGGGTCCGTTTTCCGTCCCGTGAACTCCGCACGCACGTGAAACGCAGCGTGAACGCTCTTTTCGCGAGTGCACGCTTACGCGTGCGAGCCGCGAGGTTGCTTCACGCATTACGCCATTCGCAATATTACGGTCAACGGGAATCGCTTGCACAGGTCTCCGAAAGAAGAGAGCCGCACCTCCCCCGCCGGCGCCGAGACCGCTCTCGTCAGCTATTTCGACGCAGGCCTTGGAACGTATCGTCGACTCCGAGGAGTCGCTGACGTCCGACATGGATCCATCGAAGCCGCCGTCGGACATCGGCGCGCCATCGAAAGCCAGCTCCGACATCGACTGTCCAAAGGCCAACTCCGACATCGGCATCAGCACGCAATCGATGCGTCAATTGGACTACAAGCCGAAAGCGGAAGTCTCCGCTGCCGCGGAAGCGTGCAAATCCGCCGAGTCCGACGTGCCGCAGCAGAGCGTCCAGCCGCGTCCCGTTAAATCAGACCCGGTCGAGCGTAAGCTCCTCGTCAAAGCGGACCCGGACGTGCCGGTCGCGCCTGTAGAAGCAGCCCCGAGGCTAGAACAAGCTAGAGTAGCGGCCAAAAGAGGTAAGCTAGTGCACAGTGCCAGTAGCTCGCACGCTTCACCCCGTGACCCGAAAACGCGAATCGCTCGCCCGGTCGCGGCGAATCCGCGCCGCGAAGAGGCCGGTGAAGGTACAAAAGCAGCGACATCGCGTGCCGCTACCGTCGCTTCGGAGAAGTGTAGCTTCCCGGCGCCGGAGAGGAGCAAATTGCGCGCCGCTAGTCAGAGCTGCCGATCCCGGCGCTGCGACGACCGTCCCGTGACCGTCATCAGCCGCGCGAGTGACGCCTCGCTCGGCGTCACCGTGAAAAATCATATTCGGAACGTGACGGGCCAAATGCCGAGGTTCTGTCGAAAGCCCCCGGTGAGACAGGCTTCGTACGACGGTCACGAGACGTCCGTTCCTTCGAATGATCGTCAGCTGGTCGCGAACGCGTCGAGCGGCCGTAGCCGTAGCGACGACGAACGTAGCTCCAGGGGAAGCGATCGTACGAGCGGGAGACTGCCGAAGACGCGGGCGTTAGCGGGTCGGGAAGTCGTGAAGTCGAGCGCGGGGAGCACCTCGAAGCGAGAGGCGCCGGAGAACAGGTGCGGTCGAGGTTCGAGATCTTCGCGCAGTAACAGCTACGTTCGTCGCCACGAACGCGGGAAAGTCTTAGCGCACAGTATGAGCTTCCAGGACAACGTGACGGTCGCTGCGAGAGAAACCCAGCCAGTGAACACCGTCGGTAAGCCGGCTTTAACTTCGGCGCAGAGTCTTCGCTCGAGGTATTGCTCGAAGTCGACGCCGGTTTTCCCGTCGGAATTCCTCGCGCGTACGCCGAAATTGGGCGAGCTGCGCACGACCAAGTGTCACGTGAATTCCGTCGTTTCCGCGAGCGACAGCCGCTGCGGCTGCGGCAATTTTACGGAGCGCCACGCGGAAAGCAATTTGTCTCCTCCGCCGTTGAGCACTTTGCAGATCTTTGCGATCTCCACCGGGCCGTTGGATATACAAGTGACGTCCCCGGATTCGATACCGAGCGACATCGACGAGCTACCGTCGTTGCCTATTATAAATCACAGCGAGAGCAAGTCGGAGGAGAGAAAGTTAAGCATCCTCGAGCCGCCGCCGCCCGGTCTAGTGAGTCGCCAGGAATCGAACGACAGCTGGAATCGTTTCCTGGTCCAGCTGAATTCGATCCTTGAGAGCCGGGCCGGCGAGTTCGTATAAAATTTCATAGCGGAACTGCTGACGACTAACGACTTCTTTCTTTTAGACTAGTTCAAATGTCACAGGTATTGAGGAAATACGAAATGCGAGGAAAGAAGGGTCCATTTATTTATCTTTTTCTTCTTATTCCACGTCGATCAAAAAAACATACATTGAAAAAGTGCGAGGGAAGGAATATTTACTTATTTTCAACATCAATGAGAAATGTAAAAAACACTGTTATGAGTTTGAGTAAGTTTTATAAAAAATTACAAAGGAACCACTTGGACTCCTTTGGTGATTCTAATATTAATATTAAGATATCATAGCGATATTATTCTATTAAAATTATATTATAGTTCTTAGTTTTTTTTTTTCGGACGAATTAGATTTTCATTCAGGTGTTCTCTCCCGAACGTCGTATGTCGTCGCAGTTTTTCCTCTTCTGGAATTATTGAGTTGTTCAGAAAGTAATTTCAGTTTTTTTAAATAAAAATGAAGGACGATATTTTTAATAGAAAGAAAAGTTTTATTCTGTTAAGTATCGACCATTTTGTTCTAACAAAATTTTTGTCAACTTTGAGATAATAACGTGACTCCACGCTTGTAGAACATCTGATCCTTATTGACAAAAAAACTGAATTAAGTGGTTCTTGACACTTTCATTTGAATCAAAACTTTTTACCATCCAAAGAATGTTGTAGTGACCGAAACAAGTGATAATCAGATAGTGCCAGATCGGGTGAATGTGATGGATGCGGTAGCAAATCCCATCCAAGCGCTAACAACTTCTGGCGAGTCATTAAACTTGTGTGAGGTCTGGCGTTGTCGTGATGAAACACGACACCTTCTCTACTCGCCAATCTTCTGGTCTCTTCTGCTTGATGGAATCATTCAATTTGTCCAATTGATGACAATACACATTCGAATCAATCGTTTGGTTGTTTGGTAACAGCTCAAAAAAACCATTCCTTTCCAATCCCCAAACAGAGAGCATCACCTTCTTTTGATGGATATCAGTTTTCGGTGTCAATTTTGAGTTGGTTCATCACGTCGGCTCTGTGATCTTCTGCGTTTAATATTGTTGTACACAATCCATTTTTCATCTCCAGTTATGAGTCGCTTCAGAGGTGGGTCGCTCTTCTCATGTCTCAACAGCAAATCGCAGATGGAATGCGACGAATCTCTTTCTTTGAAAATGTGTGGAACCCAAATATCGAGCTTTGGGGCAAAACCAAGTTGTTTCAAATGCTCATGCACGATCGAATTCGATAAATTCAATCTCTCAGCAATTTCTCGTGTTGTTAAACGACGATTTGTGTCCCACCAATGGCTTTATTTGATCTTCATTAGCCTCAGCTGGCCTTCCAGAACGCGATACATCTTTGGAAGGTCGAAATTCTCAGAACGAAGTTTCAAAAACCAATTCTGACACTGGTGTTCAGGTAACACATCCTCTCCGTACACGGCACACAATTTTTGTCTTGCTTACGCTACATTTTAACTTTTACAATAACAAAAAAGTAAAAATGTGACGAAAATGCTCACGTTGGTTTTCTATTTTTGATGCGACGCCAAACAAAAACAACTTGATAGATTCCAAAACAACTTTTTTTTCAAATGAAGCTTGAAACGTGTGTTGTAAAAATGTAAAATGATTTTCCGGTTTAGAGAAGGTTAACTGCTTGAAAAGGCAACTAACAGCATCTATTTGAAAAAACCGAAATTAGTTTCCGAACAACTCAATAAATGTCGCGACGTTCGAATCCCAAACATCGACATTAAGCATCTCCGAAGCTCTTGCGCGATGTCCAGTGGACGCTACCTTCATCGTCTTCGGCTGCGCTTTCCTAACTTTTCCTCCAATAGATTGTTAGAAAGTTTTTGGTTGATGGAGTTATCTTTGAAACATTTTGCGTCGAATGTGCATACGTTAAGACGAGGTTTGGACTCGCTCGACTTTTCCAATCAGTTGTATTAAAACGAAGAATAAAAGTATGGAGTTCAATTATTGGTAGCTGCAGCACCGTTGATTGGTTGATTTTATGCACTGTTACAACACTATCGATCTATTATTGTAGCATTTCAATTTACTAGCACAACCTTCTCGCAACAGTGCGTTCTCTTCCGCTTGAGAAACCGAATAACGTCCGAATCTTTCGAACGTTGAGAAAACAAGACAGACACAAGATTCTACACTGAAACCCAATTCTGTGCTTCTCTATCGGGATACTCTCGGGTAGTAATAAGTAGCCTCGTTGCACGCAGTTCGACGGACCCCAGGTATCCCCTGTAAACACATACCCCCCCCCCCCGATTCAGTCCCACCCGCTTGTCGTCAGCTTGTATTTTCGGTGACGGTCGTTTTTTCTTTCTTTATCCAAACTAGCTGGAGAACCTGCACCCCTTCCCACGCCTCGAAAGATTAACGCAGCTCCGAATAGCGCTCCGATAGCTCCGAAGGTACCCAAACGTAAAGTAGCCCAACCGCCTTTGGCACTGCCCAGAACCTTCAGCACTGAACGCGATAGCGCGAGCGGTTTATCGCGCGAAGAGCACGTCGACGAGGCGCATAGCGACGCTTCGAGTGTCGAGATTACGACGGCACCGTCGGACGAAGGTGCTCCCGTCAAGTGTATAGAGAGAGAAGAAGAAGCACACTTCAAGTCGAGAGACAAGTGCGCGCCTTCCGACGGGGATAAGTCCAGCCAACGACGGAGAAAGTTATCGGAAACCATCAGCGATGTTACAGTCGAACATGACGCATCCTTAAGATCGCGCCAGAGTCACGAAATGGAGAGCGACGTCGAGTCGGACTCGAAATCTACGGAACCGACACACGTTGAAGCGGAGAAGAGGCGTTCCGAAAGCGAACACGACTCTCCGAGGGAGGATGAAACGAGACGCGACAAAAGGACGTCAAACATCGTCGGTGACGCGGAAGATCTTGAATCGTTAAATCTGAATGAAGCTTCGAGTTGTCACGATGCAGACGCGAAGTGTGAATCAAATTCCATCCTTGCGGGTCAGAGAGTGTCGTCAACGAGTGCATCCTCGCTCGAAGTCACGTCTGAAAGGCAAGAGGGCCACTTATCATCGGCGCAAGGTCGCGAGGCGCAGCGTGAAGATGAGAATTCACGGGGCGAAAACGAGAATCAGCGTGCCCGCGCGTACGCGCCGCCAGAAGACGACAGTCTGAACGAGAGTGCAACCAGACCACCGGATCACGTGGCTGAAGAGCTGAAGAGAGTCGAGCAGCCGAGGCCGCTGCATCGTGGATCCGCTTGCCCAGAAAGACCGCCCAGGTCGCCGAGGAAAACGGTTTCTATCCGCGAGAAGTCCGGGAGCAACGTCGAGACGGCGAAGTATGTTCATCCGGAGGACGCGACGACGAGTGACGACGCGATAGTGAAGAGCAGCATCCTCGGGAGAGACAGAGAAACCTGCTCGGTGATCTCCACCATACCCAAGTGCGAGCATCTTGACGCTATAAAGGAACACGGCGCTTTAGCGAGCCTCATCGTCGCGTCGACGGATCATCATCAACACGACGATGAGCATTCGCAGGTGAAGGATGTGACGGCGGAGGAGTGTGAGAAACAGGAAGGCGGCGGAGCTGAGTCGCATGGTAACGAGGCGAGGAGCGCTAAACGTCCAAAGGTGATCAGAAGCCAGTCCAAGTCGGACGACTTCCAAATGAATGCCCTGAAGAGGCAGAGGAGATACTTCACCTCGCCTCCGGAAGACATCGTGTACGCATTGAACCTGAACCTGCCCGAGACGCGAAACTCGATGTCCTCGCATGCGGCGAAGATGGAACGACAACGGGCTGCTGCAGCACGGTGCACTAATGGTACAAGGGATGTGGATGTAGATAAAGGAGAATCGCGCGGTGGACTAGTCACAGGTGCATGTCGCTGTACTACTAACGTTTTATCTCGATCTCTCGCGCTGCCCACTCCGTGAGTTCTTGACCCTTTCAGTCTTGCGTCCTGTCGGAGCGGCCGCTGATTTTGTAAGTTGTATTCTATGTTCATCGGAGCTTTCCGAATTGATTATTTCAATCAAAGTTACTTCAGTCCGAGATTCTTCGTTGTATAAATTCGTGTTTTAGATCCAAAAAGTTTTGAAATTATTGATTCTAAATATTTCGGGAAATTGCCTGTTTGTCATTACTTTTCTATTAAGGTCTATAATTAATTTCCTATCGAGGTTTCAGACTGAAAATGTCAATATCGCACGGATCATATTGATGAGTAATTCACAATTGCTTTACAGCCCGAGCAATCTGAATACTTGCTCCACGAGTTTGTGTGTCAATAGATTTGAATAATATCCGCTTGTGTGTGTAGAAGGTGATGGTTACTTGCATGTGTATACTGAAATAACTTTCTATACTTATACACATTTCAATCTATATTAATATCGTATAAAACACTCGACATTCTCTTACATCATATAGAGCGTCCTGTTTTAAATGAGCCAGGCGAAAATCTCGAAAAATATGAAAGATACTAAGAAACGTTTCAGACAAGAGAAGTTGTATGATCTCAAAGGAGACATCAAACAACTATATCATTTTGTTTACAGATGGCGTCACTTTCGAGATATTCACTGATTATTACTTTTCTTAAATAGAAATCTCAATTTTTTATTATATATCATCTTTTTCTATCAATTAATTTTAACAACTTTTCTTGCACAAGTGAAAGATTTTTTTATTTGCCTAATATTTTTTGAGATATTTTGAGATATTTAAGGAAAACTTGGTAATTTTTTCAATATTTAACTTGCGATATCTCGTTAACTGTTTATCGAAAGAAAAAGATAGTACTGGACTTTTTTATCCTATTTAGTATCAAACATATATTGTTACAACAGTACCGTAACTTTAATTAATTTATCGACTTTTGGAAATTTCAAAATCATTAAATTAACAAAAGTCAGGGTGCTATTGTAACAATATATTCTTGAGACCAAATAAAGGAAGAAAGTCTAGCATCACTTTTCCTTCCGTTAAATATAGTTAGTGAGATATCGTAAGTTAAATGTTGAAAAAGTTACCAAGTTTCCCTTAAATATTTCCAAAAATATTAAGCAAATAAAAAAATATCTCAGAAAAAAATTGCCCAAATTAATTGGTAGAAAAAATGATATAATAAAAATATTAGGGTTTCCATTTAAGAAAAGTAACGATCAGTGAATATCTCGAAAGTGGCACCACCTGTAAACAAAATGATACAGTTGTTTTATGCCCCTTTTGAAATCATACAACTTTTGTCCGAAACTTTTATTTTCTTAGTATCTTTCATATTTCTCGAGATTTTTGCCTAGCTCATTTAAAATGGGACACTTCTATTTTTCTATATACTATACAAGTTACTCATAAACAAAAAAAACTTAACATTTTATTGGTGAAGATATTGTCAAGAATATCAAATTCTACCGTTTCGACGCACATCAACGTTTCCAAGTTATTCATTTTTGTAATACATTTTGACATGCTTGTCGTGTCTCAACATATTGCCGATTATTTCTCGTTTCACAATGCACGCACGAAATTATCTGAGAAGGATAGAAGCCTCTCACGTTTTGCCGTCTTCGTAGATACCCATCTCTTCGTTAGTCTTCTCTATAGAATAATTTTGAGTTTGCTGTTTCAAATGTTCTTAATCGATTAACTGCGAATCACGAAGAAGAATAACTATGTAAGAATAACTCAGCGGTGTCTCTGGACAAATCGCGTTTCGCAGGATCGATCTGCTTAAAACTTATCTTTCATCCTGTTTACCAGCAACCAAGGACAACAGCACACCGTCGGAGACCGACATTCTGCTGCAAAAGGTGTCGGACACCCTGTCCAACGTGTTACCATCGAACTCTTCGTCCCCGGAACCGTCGCTCCAGCTTGAGCGCACCAACAGCGTGCCAATGCGAAAGACAAACGATGTTGCCGACATGGACACCAAGTTGAAGCCTTGCAATGGCTCAAAGGACCAATCGAACGAGATCTCCAAGTCGTCGTACGTGGACTTCCCGGCGGATACGTTAAGCTCGAGCACGCCAAACATGACCTCGAACTTGCAACAAGACACCTCCGACTATGTGTCAGCGATGAGCGAGGACCTGTCTATCAGCGACTGGGAGTACCAACTGCCAGCACCGCCGAGCGCCTTCCGCGACTCTCATTCGCCCGTCTTCGACGATTACGACACGGTCACGCTTGGCTCTGTGGAGGCGTTTAAGGAGTCGTTAGTTACCCATCCGGGGTTAGCCGACACGACGGACAGTTGCAGCAAGAACGACGGATCGAAGAAGAGGAAGTTGAAGAGCCTGTTGAACAACGTCGACGCGAACTACAACACGACGAAAGCTACGACCGAGAAAATAGACTCTGTGCCGGAAGCAGAACTTAACGACGATGTGAAGCGAGCGACGGACAAACAGACTGTCGCCAAGCAAGCACCCATGAGCGCTGCGCCTAAATCGGAGGCCAACGCTGATCCGCGGAAGGAGATGATCTCCGAGCTGGAAAACAAGATCGAGAACGGTACGTTGGCTCAGAACATCGGTAAAGATTTGGACCGGAGGAATATAGACAACGTGTCCGCGCCGAAGATTGCACCCGTGGACAACACCTTGTCCAACTTCACCATCACCACATATACCAAGCAGAAGAACCTGGACATTTTCGACGAGTTCGAAGAATCAGATTACGTGAGGAACTCGGACGAAAGGTTCATCAAGACCTTCGCCACATTGTCGAGGAACAATGCTGGCGTGGGCGGTCATGAGAGCAAAAGTGCTATGAGGGACATGGGCCGGTTGACCAACGGTGTATCGTCGCACGATAGCAAAGTCACGGTGGCGGGTAAAAATGCCGAAGAACCGAGCGCGAGCAACGTCGCTGACTGCAAAACGGAGCCAAAGATTCGCAATCATGACGAGCCGGCTAACAACAGGTGGCAGTGCCTCAGCACGACCAATAACGAGAGGGCCAACAATGTTCAACGGTCCAAGAGCTATATATCGACGACTAACAACGCCAAGTACCAGACGGAATCGCAGGCAATGAGCGAGAGGAAACACGACCCGCGAAGTGCTGAGCCGCCGGAGACCGCCGCGATGAAGAAGGCCACGAGCACCAGCAGCCTGAACGTCGACGCGCCAAGGGTCAATGAGAAATTCTCGCAATGGAGAGACAATATATTGAAACGTCAAGAGGAGTGTACCAAAGAGAAGCAATTACAATCATTGCAGGTAATATCGAAGCGATTGATTGAGCATTATAGAATAAATTTGACTTTGTTGTGTTGGAGAAGAGAAGTAAGGTGATGGTAAAATAGAAGCGAAATTATAGTGGAAGTGCACTTGAAACAGATAAAACGGAGGTGTAAGAAAGGCAAAGAGAAAGAGCATGCGGATTTAATCGCGTGAATATTTTTGCAGATGTCATGCAGAAGTTTTTGATTCATTATATCTCCGATTGCTTCTTAATATTATTATCGATACGCTACTATGGCGTTGTTTTTTTCAATAAAGCTTATAGCTTTTAAATAAAGCTCGTATTCGTTACGATACTTTAACTCTTTGAGTCGTACGTTGTCCCGCATAAATTTGATTCATTTTTAGTGATTTTAACTAACTTGTAGGCAGTCGACTGTGTGATTGTACACTTACAGAAGCACAAGGAAATAAAAATAAATAGCATAATATTTAATTGATAATTTGCTAGAAACAAATAAAAATGGAAAGAGGCATTTTTCTTTTTCAGAAAAATTTATTTGTGAGCTAACTATTAAGAATCGACACATCGCAATTAACAAGACTTATTAAGAACATTTAATATTTTACATATTTTTCCCAAAATGTAGGCTCCAATTTTTTATAATAAATTATTGAAATACTGGTGTTACCTTTATTTTGATTTTTTAGAAAATTTATCTTCTTTATATCAGGAAAATATCTCGAGCTAAAAAATAATAAACATAAAAAAAACATAATAGATAATAATTATTCGTTTCTCCTCATTATTTTCGGGTAATGTAAAAAACGAAATCACTAATTTTGAAAAGAAGGTCGCTATTATTGTCCACTAATCCGCCATCTTGAATATCTACTTTTTTATAATTATCAATCCAGAAAAAACTTATACTCGAAATATGAAAAAATTTAATCGAGAAATCAAAATTTTTGAATAATTATTCCGCCATATTGAGTCGCGCATTTTGAATTTAAAAATTCTTTAGATTTGTAATCAGCGACCCCGAAAATACTTAGATACCGCAATTTCAAACAATTCCATCGAGAAATGAAATGGCTCAAAAGGTTAATGTGTAAAATATTGAATTACATTATTATATGTATAATTGTTTACTATTTTCATTTAAACATACATACACAGGTGCTGAAAAGCATTTTGCCGCAGTTGAAAAACGCTCAACAGGCGGAAGAAAATGTGTCCAAAGAATATAATAACGGCTTATCAATCGAGAAGACAAAGTGAGTATCGTTTCTTTCTTTCGTCCATTTTCTTCATTCTTTTCGATTCAAGTTTCGAGGCTAAATTAATTCTGAAACTAAGCAAATAATAATTGGATAATCAAATAATAATTAAATTATATGATTTTAATTATATGATTACGATTAAATTAAATGGTCAGGCGTTCGTGTGTTATTTTTCACTTTGATCTGTTACTCAAAAATAGCTACTATGCGGTTTAGTTTGTAATATATTTCTCACTGGCGAAATAATTCTCTCTCCGACAGATACGAGGCTGGGTCCAACGAACATTCGAGCAAGACGAATGTAGTTTTGACACGCGAATCTCGAGATACGGAAGCGACGGAGTGCAGGCAGCCGTCAAGAGAAGAAAGCACGAAGCGTTACACTTACGCCGGTCCACCTGCGATCAGTCTGGGCAGCTGGTCGGAAAGACCCAGCGTCAACGTCCAAATCAAGATGGACACCGATTACAAGTTAGGCAGGAGTAACACGAGCGGTAACAAGACTGTGGTCAACATCAACGGCGCGAAAGAAGAGAAGGACATTGTCAACTATACGAACAACAATATAAGCAGCAAGCATCATATAGCTAAGCATGATATCAAGATCGACTCTAAGAATCGCGATGAGCTCTCGCAGAAGTCGCTGATCACGCATACGATGACGTTGTCCGGTTTCAAGAAGCCATTGTCGTGCCGAGTCAACACGTCCGTCGACTCGATAAGGACGAATGAAGATAGACCCGTCGTGACGGGTGTTGAGCTGAAGAAGAGTTTCGTCGAGGTGAAGGAAACGCCGAGGAACGTCGAGAGCGAGATCGACACCACGCCTGTGAATTTCAGAGAATTGACAAAGACGTTCGGTCAGCATGTAAATTTTAAACTGAAACCGAAACGCGCCAACATCAACAGACACTCCGCGGATTATCATGGTGCGCAGCTGGAGGAGACGGACGCGGGCGTCAAGCAAAATGGTCACGGCAAGTTTGCGAGGATGAACAACGAAAATGAGAGTCTCCCGTACAAGGGTCAACCTTTGACGAGCGGCGCGCAGCAGAACTGTCGGCTGAGGAAGTTCACATCCGTCGTAGGCGTGAATGGCACGGGCCAGAGCTTCAACCAGCAAAACGAGACGGTAGTTCTCAGGAGCAATGTTAACAACAATGCCAAGATCAACCCGCTGATGCCCGTTGTGAAGGGATTCAAAATATCCGTCAACGATAGCAAGACGGGCAACGGCCAGTTGAACCAAAACGGGTTGTCGGCGATCGATGGCTCCAAGAAAAATGCACAACTTCCTAAGCCGCCAACCATGCCTGTAATTACAGGGGTGACCCTGAAGAGCACTAGTACGAGGCCTAAGTCGATGCCGGCCCAGATGGATCCTAGAGATATGCTGTTGGAATCCATCCGGAACTTCGGCGGACGCGACAAGTTAAAGAGTGTAAGTACGTCCTTATGTGAAATTTTGCTATTCGAACGATCGGAACGAACGAAATTGACCTACGTGAATACTCCATTTTCTCGCGATAATTTCTATACCTACGAACACATTTCTTTCGAGTTAATTATAATTTATGCTTAAGATAAATGTCCCTATTGGTTTGATTGGAACTAATTATTATTGGATTGCACGGAAAGTAATTTTCGGTTTTTTGCGTGAAAATGAAAGACGATATTTTTAATAGAAAGAAAGATTTTATTCTGTTAAGTATTGACCATTTTGTTGTAACACTTTTCGTCATCTTCGAGATAATAACATGATTCCACGCTGGTAAAACTTCTGATTCTTATTAGCAAAAAAAGTCTGAATTAAGTTTTTCTGACACTTTCATTTGGAGTCGAAATTTTTACCATCGAAAGAATTTTACGGTGACCGAAACAAGTGATAATCGCATGGTGCCAGATCAGGTGAATATCGTGGATGCGGTAGCAAATCCCATCCAAGAGCTAACAGCTTCTGGCGAATCACTAAACTTGTGTGAGGTCTGGCGTGTTGTCATGATGAAACACAACACCTTTTCTACTCGCCAAATCTGGTCTCTTCTGCTCGATGGAATCATTCAATTTGTCCAATTAACGACAATATACATTCGAATCAATCGTTTGCTTGTTTAGTAGCAGCTCAAAAAAATACCATTTCTCTCCAATCCCACCAAACAGAGAGCATCAGCTTCTTTTGATGAATATCAACTTTCGATGCTTTCAGCTTTGAGTTGATTCATCACGTCTGCTCCGTGATCTTTTGCGTTTAATATTGTTGTACACAATCCATTTTTCATCTCCAGTTATGAGTCGCTTCAGAAATGGATCGTTTTCCTCACGTTTCATCAGCAAATCGCAGATGGTAATGCGACGAATCTCTTTCTTTGAAAATGTATGGGACCCAAATATCGAGCTTTGGGGCAAAACCAAGTTGTTTCAAATGCTCATGCACGATCGAATTCGATAAATTCAATCTCTCAGCAATTTCTCGTGTTATTAAATGATGATTTGTGTCCATCAATGGACTTTATTTGGTCTACATCAGCCTCAGCTGGCCTTCCAGAACGTGATACATCTTTGAGAGATCGAAATTTCCAGAACGAAATTTCGAAAACCAATTCTGACACTAGTATTTAGTCAATATATTCTTTTCATACACGGCACATAATTTTTTTCTTGCTTGCATTTTAGCCTTTACATTAACAAAAAAAGTACAATTTGACGGAAATGTTCACGTTGGTTTTTCATTTCTGATGCGACGCCAAATAAAAACAATTTGACAGATTCCAAAACAACTTTTTTTTCAAATGAAGCTTGAAATGTGCGTTGTAAAAATGTAAAGTGATTTTCTGGTTTAGAGTGAGGTTAATTGCTTAAAAAGGCAGCTAACACTATTTATTTGAAAAAACCGACGTTACTTTCCAAACAACCCAATGATTTAAATAATTATTTATGAATATCTTAGAAGTTGACAGTTAACGTCAAAAATATAAAAAATTGTCTATATGCTAGACATGTGCAGTTTTTCTTTAACTTTTTCAAAATTAAACAATGAAGAAACAAGTCTGAACTATTACGTTATTAAATAGTAATTTGGTCATTTCTAAGAAAATATTATAAATAAGTAAAAATTTTTCCATGAATTAGAAAAAATACAAGACGAGTAAAATTTGAAATGTTCAAACTCTCCAGCAAAATCAACTTTGTGTATTTGATATTCATATTAATTTATTAACTTATTTTTATGATAAAGTTACTTAGTCATTAACTGTGAGACATACATTTTAAGTCTTTCTTAAAGTACAATTGTTATGTAAACAGTAGACAAACTTCTGAAAATTGTTTTGCATTTCAGGCTGCGGAGAGATTCTAGTTCGTGCAGTCCTCACGAAAAAGTAAGCATTTGCAGAACAAACGGTGGAGCGAAGAATTCATTTGGGATGGAAACGCTTCAAGATTCACGGGTTTCTTTTTTTCTTATTTCTTTTGTCGGATGTATACAAATTTGCGTTATTCTCAAGGTCATTGAGTGTTAAAAAAAATTGTCTAACCCTAGAATACTACTAAGAATTTTCTTCTGGAGGCGAGACTCTCGGTTCTTGTTGCTTTTATACTTGTACATTTTTATTTTATCTTTTCGAAAACATATTAGTAGCTAAGCGACATCAAATAATGAAATGTTTTGTTGTTTGATTTTGCTGTCTAGTTGTATTTTAGGGTTAATATAAAAACATGTTAAATAATACATAAAATATGAAAAATATTTTTGAGGAAGCATTTACATATAATGTTATTCATGGGATAAAAAAGGTTACTCGCGTTTTTTTGCGTCATTCAATGTAAAGCAAAAACAGAATCAAGCATGTCCATACGATATTAGTAAAGAGATATTATGAGATTTCTCTAGTTACATCTTATCGCATATATTTTTTGCGGGATATACTACCAATAAAAATACCGATATTGAATCCGACGGTATATGTCTCTACATTGGTCATGTAAATATGATGTACAGAAAAATAAGGTGAGGTAAACGAGATTATCGCAAAGCGAAGGGAAATGTATATATTGTTTGAAACATGTGCTTGATCGTGTAGAGAGAGAAAGAGAAGGTGTCTTTATTTTATTCATTTGAATAGTTATAAACTCGACATTGCTCATTAATTAATATGGAAAAGTAGAGAGAGAGAGAGAGAGAGAGAGAGAGAGAGAGAGAAAGAGAGAGAGAAGGAGAGAGGGGGAGAGAGAGAGAGAGAGAGAGGGGGAGAGGGAGAGATAAAGATAAAGAGAGTTATAGATTAGTTCCCTTTAGAGTTCGGTAAAATCGTTCAATCCTAGCTTTGGTGCGGTGTATACTGATAAAAAAAAAAGAAACAGGCAGATATAATACCAAAGTTAGTTGTGGACGGATCGAATATCGGCATACTACTAATAAGCGATTTAATGCTGAGACTAACACACGCAATTAACTCGCAGTTAATTTGTAAGTTTCTATGAACGGGACCAAAGGTGACATTTTATTTTACGTATCGTACAACGAATGTAGGGATATAATAGAACCTTGTTATTATATAAACATCGTGCTAAACGCGAATAGTCCTTTTACTAAATCTGGTCAATTGAGTTGCATCGGAAGATGCGGATTGAGTTGCGCGATTGGATTTTTGATGATGGTGTGTAGATTCATTTATGATCAGGGGAAAGATGTTATTTAATTTAACGTTAAGCAATTTTTTAATTTTTTTCCGTAGACATCGTATCGGACTCATGATGGACGTTGTATCACGATCGTATGTGCCCGAATATAAATTATTTTTTTTTGTTGGCATTACTTAGGTACGCGAAGACCGTTTACATTTCGTTTTTTACAGCATAATCGTGTTTCTGGAGAAAGCTAAAACAGATATGTAGCTTTCTTGTCATCGTTAGAGCGCTTGTATACAGAACCGTAGGATATGTACTGTTCCTTTCCTCGAAGATAGCTTTTGTAATGTATCACTATCTCGAAGCAGAAAACGATCAATTATATTAGATCATCATATTAGAAAGAGGAAGAGAAGTAGACAAGTAAATACGATATATTGCGAACACTCAACACGCTACGTTTATTGTAGAATAGGATTAAATTTTCTTTCCTGTTTCTTTTAGTCGCAACTGCTACAGTTGACCAATATTTTTGTTGCTCTTCTAAAACGCAATTATATACTGTTCCTCTCTTCATTGTAAAAATTTATTTTATCTTTAATTTATGAAATATGACTGATCGTTCTAGCTTCAGAATGTGAGCATACACTTCGTCACACTCGACAGAACACGTCACAAACGAGTAAGAGATCAAAATTGTCATCGACCAAGTGACCGTCGTTGTCGCAAAGTGATAACTAACCGGTTTATCCGCTGATATGCTTTGCGACTTCGCGGTATTTAAAGAAATAGTTGCGATAAGCGAATGGTACAGCGAATGGCTGATGGATAAGACGTATTGTAAATATCATGTAATGTCAATATATATATATATAACGTATTTAATATTTTTCCCTTACATATACATACATACATACACGTACATACACGTACATACATACATACATACACATACATATACATACGTAGATATATACATATATATATATATACATACATATATATATATACATATATATATATATATATACATATAGTAGCGAAGCGTTTATTTATGTTATAATTTATAATCGCATTAAAGTTATAACAATGAATCTGCGTTATTCGCTGAATCTTATCGATAACATTTGTCAACCTTGTTTTCACGCGCTTTCCGGATGGAACTCGCCTCTCGATATATTTAAATAAGAAAAATATAATTCGAATGTAGTTTATATTGAATATATCATAAAGAATAGCACCATTGTATAATATGCACACGTAGTTTCATAAACTGCGTGTTACTTCGTACTTTCCAGGTTTTATAGCACCCATTTGTTTCAATGTTAGATTCTCAATCTTTAACTTTCCGGAAATACTTTTAAACTATAGCTACATTGATTTGAGATTTATCTTGTTAAAAGTCGAATATTTCTTTTTTTCCACACGAATATGCGCTTATGTTTTCTCGTGTATAAGGCTGCATTTGATGAATTTAATATAATAATCGCAATATAGTAAGAATATTACTTAACATACTCAAATACTATGCACAATAATGGATTAAACCTCTAGAAATCGTTCGTGATATAAAACTAGTAGACACATCGCCAACATAAAAATGTATTGCCTCTAAAGAGGAAATACGAAGATTTAAAATGCATATATCGCAACGGTACATCACAGCTTCAGAGGGACACGTGTTTTAATATTATCATTAAAATAAATTTTCGAAGCCCCGAAAAGTCATTGCATGGGCATTAATACTACAAGGTGAGCACTTCGTTAAATGTTTATACTTATAAGCAAAACTCAAATTTTTTTATACTCTGTCTCATTTTTTATGTATGATTGTATGCTACCATAACGAGATTCCCTCCTCTAATTAACTGTTTAGTTCTAAAAAATGAAAAAAAATTGTCTATCTTTTTCTCTAATTATTAATTCAGGCGGAACAAGAATTATTTAGATCTATCGGTTAACGTACAAACGAGATTTCTTATAATGTCTCGTTTAGAATTTCATAACTTTTTTTTTCAGTCTATAGATTCCTACCTTACATCTTAGCACCACTTTTTACATTAAATCTAAATTGGAGAATTTCTCCCTTTTTATAGAATAAAATATTCGATATCTCAAAGTGCGTACTGTAAAAATCGTAGATTATTAATCATCAGGTATGGGAGTATTGCAATTTCCATGCCACATCTTGGTCTCCGAGTGGCATTCCGAATAGTTCGCGAATACATCCGCGTAGCCACGATCACGCCACCAAGTACAGAGTTGCCTATTCCATCCACAATCGACTGTGTAGATAAGCTCTGGTTTTTCCATACCTAGAAGCGTGTAGAAATCTTGATCGCCCAAGTGGCCCTGCAACGAGAAATAATTTGATAAATTCTTTCTAATGAATTGCTATCAATAATGCAAAAATATTCCATAATTATTTTCAAATATCAACATATAATCGCACTTTAGATGGTATCAATTTTTAAAAGCAACGATATTCATCTTTATCTACATAATTCTCATAATGTTGATACATTGCATTCTAATTTTTTGTTACTTGAACATAAGTTTATCCTGAATTGCATAAATTGTAACAAACAATGAGAGGTGACTTTTATTTACCTTAAAATGATACTTTTCTGTCATTGCATCCACATTTTTCTTACTAACGATCTTCTTATAGATATTCGATTTTCGTAATCTTTCTAAATTAAAAAGCACCATCCCGCTATTGTAGCCAGGGTATCCGCCTTTATGTCGGGGCTCGCCGAATAAAGTATTTGGGTGTTTATTACGATATAAGTACAAAACATGGCGGTAAACTGGAGTGAGCTCTGGTGCAAGACCGAACAGAGCTTCCTCACCGAAATTGTTGAATTCCTCGAACAAGTCTTTCACGTCTCGGTGAAATTTTGTGTCTGCATCGAACATCGCGGCGAGCTTCTGATCGCTGGGTGCGATTCTGTGTAAACCCAGCGAGAGAAAAAATAATGCATCGGAATAGTATGTTCCTGGCTTGCTGCTGAAATGTGGGGACATAACCGACACAATATCCTCTAATTGAGTGGCTAATTTGTGTACATCGTAATAAAACACCTAGAAATAGATAAACGAAAAATTATTTGTTTGTAGTTATATGAGAACATGCTCAAATTTGACTAATTAAGAAATGAAAAGAAGTAATATTTCAAAAAACTGATATCAAAAAAAGTTTATAGAAAAGCAAACACACAATCCTCGAAATTATACTACACCAAGTCGATATCATAAGATATTGCAAATATATAAGTTAATGGAATATATATATATATATGTTCATATATTTAATGGTTATTTTATAAAAGAAATATTTATAAGATAAAAATAACCATATTTGTAAGATAAAAATATAATTAATATATAGAAGATAAAAATACCTCCATGAACTTTCCAGTTCCAGTCATAACATCTTGAATGACAGTTGCTGCTATATTCTGACTGTTATCATCACTTATCACATGAAAAACAACATCCACAGAAGTCAGCTTGAGCAAGGAGTTTGTGAATATTTGAAACTTCCGTCTCATGGGCGAGTTTGAGGTAACTTTAGTGAAAATACACCAGATATTGTAGTAGTTTGTACGTTTTTGCTGCTGAATGTTAGATATCAAGGATGAATAATTAATGTCAGCTGTATAGCTGACCGCTGCTAAGGCGGGTGTAAGATTTGCCAAGCTTGCATTTCCTACTCGTGGATTAGGCACAACCCAATGTCCAGCATTAGATGTCTGATAGTAATAGAAAGCCACCAAGAACAATGCAAGGATTATCAGGTTCAGCAGCACCTTGCGTAACAAGGGCATTTAACCCGTGTCCCTTATTCTGCTAACCTAAAAGACAAACAAGGTCTCGGTGAGACGAATAAAACCTGCGATCTTAACAATAAAAATCTCTCGGACAAACATAATTGTCATAATTTGCCTTTATACTTTTTATCTAATCTTTATACATCTCTTTATTTTTACCAATTTGTTTTATTGGTTTAGTCATAATTTAAAGCAGTTTAATTCGTTTCAGCAGTTTTCTACAATTTTTCTTCTAAATCAACGAGAAACTCTCAGAGACAGAGAAATCTAAAAGAGAAGGACTAATAATTACGTGAACATGATCACTAAACGTTTCTTCGTTGCCGCGTCGTCGTATCACCTGGTTCGGGTATCCCATCGGACGCTACCTCGCGGGATGCTGTGTGTCATCGTCCTCTCGGAGATTTTTTCTCAAGGTACGCGCGACCGACGCGAGGCAACTATTGCAAGAATAAAACACGGAACATAAGTGATCCGCGTGAGCGTAGCGACGAGACTGCGAGCGCAATCTATGAGATATCTTGTGAAGTACTTTCCGCTGTTTACTTCAGGACAATGGGCCAAAGATGGCCAAACTATAGAGGAGAAACGCGGTGAATCGTATAACATATGGTTACATTACACTCTGTTTTCTACTATATATACAGGGTGTCCGGAATTTTTTTAGAAGTGAGAAATTGTGAAGATTAAACAGATCAAACTGAGAAGAAAAATCATTTATCAATTGTTTTGCAAATAAATATGCAAATTTTCAAGATATCAATTAAAGGAACTTTAGAATGTGGTCATTTTCAATTATTAATAACTCAATAACCATTGTGATTTTTGCAAAATGGTACTTATATATATATATATAATTTATTAATATAATTATCTGTAACACACAACATTCATAGTTATAATCGTTTTGCGTATGCATCATTTTTTGTCTCTTCTCGGTACTTCTTTTTCTCGGCTCATCCGTTATATCTTACTTTTTCAATGGAAACTATACTGTATACAAATTATCTCCAAATTAATGAGTCGAATGCTACGACAATTATCGTTGATTGGCACTATCATACTACTGTGTCTCATTAAATTATGTATAAAATATAATATGGCGTTTTTGGAAAATTAATTACAGTTGATGGAATTGATAAATACAGCTAATAGAAAGAGAAAGGAGGAGGAGAGGGAGAAGGGAGATAGATTTAGAAAAAACGATGTAAAAGATATACATCTCACGAATTATACATATTTATCGCATTTTTGTTATAATTAAGTTATTAATTAAACTTTCCCGTACAATCAGCAGAAGTTATTAAAATATAACAGGCAATGTATTAAATTTTAAAACGCTTGATACAAAAGCAGTCCACTGTATTTTAACATTTAAATTTTTAAACTTCATAAGTAAAGCTCAATCTACCGAGGCCAAGTTCTACATTCTCGATATTATAGACACACGATTGCTCTCGTTAGTTTTGGCCCCAAATAGCGGATAACAGATTTTGAATTTATATCTTATCGCTGCGAGCGATTCGGCTTTATTTATTGATGGGCGATAAAATATGTCTCTTATATTCTTTATGTCAGTCCTATACTATTTCAGTTCGTCATTCGCGATCGCTCCGATACACGTAATATAAAAGTATCGTGATGTTTTATTTTTAGTCAACATAATCTAAATAAAATCCGTAGCATCAAATTTCACGCGATTGTTCATTAAACCGTGGATCGTTTCCAACGTGCAAAAACAAAATCAATACAAATGTGATTTCATGGTGGAGTGAATTTATCTTATCATATCGATGTTCGTGATTTAAGAAACAATATTTTTACTTATCTCATTTGAGAGGATAGGAACACGTTATTAATGGGGACTTGTAATTAAAACTAAACTTAATCAATCAAACCAAACTTATTAGTGATAATGTATAATTTCGAGATATCAAATTGCGCAAAATTATTCTGACTGATCGTACAACTGTGAAAATAGTGTTAATCAATAATGCGTTACCTGTTAAATAATTGTCCAACATTTTATGATCTAATTACTTGAATAAAATTCTGTCGTTAGTTCTTTAGTAAATAAACTGCCTGAACACTTGTGAGAAACAACGATGAAACGACAACTACCGCATCCATTACGCTCGAGCCAAGAAAATGTCAACGCATCAAGCTCGTCGTCGCAGGAGACGCGAAGAGTATCAAGAGAAATCTCCGCATCTAGCGCTCCTGAGAGAACAACAGATCCGCAGATCCTTTCGTCAAGGAGACAGATTATGCGACAACACAAGTACGACCCTTTTATAAATAATTACCGCGACGAATTTTTCGCTAGAATTCTCGTTGTTATTGATTTGACAATTATTATTTATTATTATTAATCTCTGCTTCTTTATTCCACGTATTAACAGGCAAGCTTCGGGTGGGGTAAGTGAGAATGCGTTGCAGTGTCCAATATGCAAGGACAGGTTTAAATCACCCAAGATAACGCCGTGTCAGCACACGTTCTGCCTTCAGTGTCTGAAGAATCAGGTCGCCACGTCGAATAAGAGAGGTGAAACACGCATGAGATACAGTTTTTTTACGATGGGTATTTGTGGTGTCACCGTCAAGACAAATACAAAGCTCGTATAATTAATGTTCCGATAATTCTTTTCTTTTTTCCCATGACTATAAAATTATTTCTCAATTTATCACGATAATATTTCTAGATTTTACAACGTTCGTGTCTTCTTTAAAAAGGGGAATAAATTAAAAAATATTATGCGATTGATGACAGCTGTTTTAATAAAAACATTGAATATAAACAATTAAACATACAAATGTTTAATTTAATATGTTGAGTTTTGCGGTAATATCACTACTTGATAGTTTCAATTTTTGTTTTTTTCATATGTGTTTTGAGGATTGATATTGTATGTATATTGTAAAACAACATTAAAATCAGAGCCAAAGCGAAATGCACAGCTTGTGTATGTATATTATGTCACCAGTATTAAAAGAGCTACAATCAGTCTTTATCTCTCACGATATATTTCTCGATATGTATTCTTGCGTAATCTAATTTGTTAGTACCGATATAGACGGTCACGTTGCGTGAAAGATAAGTACACCGCGTGGATTTTTGGTAAATCTGTCATCTGCGTTAATTGCAATTTAATTTAGGTTTATCTTCGAGTTCCTTACGCATCGAGCCTATGTATGAACAAAAATTCATGGTAAAAAAATTTCATTATCGATATTTCAATTATTTTATACTATATTTCCACGTGTGGATGTAGAATATTACACGATACGCGTACGATGTTTTAGCAGAATTTTTGCAGTGTAACCGCGTCGCCGGAAATTCATTTAATATCCTTTCATAATTATCGCAGCATGTCTCATTTAATTTCCGCAGGTCTGGTTCGCGTCGAACTGCAATTACAAATGAAAGAATAATATTTTATTAATTACTTATGATGAGAGAAATAACATTATGAATAATAAGATTTCTATTTCATCCCGTTGTGCCCTTCGCGCTTGAATGAGTTTAATCAGGCGGCTATACGATTTTCACACTAATTGGTGATCCTTACAGGTGACTTTATTTTAGAATTAGTGACCTTTACAGATGGCTGTTTTACCTGTCCTGTTTGTGATGCAAGCTTCGACGGTCGCGCGCCTGAGAATTTGCCCAATAATCTTTATATCGAATCGCTCTTGGCGATCAGCAGTAAAAAACAAACGAGACCGCCGAAAAGCACGGTAAGTTTCGCGCCCTTACCACCGAGGATACGGGACCGAAAATCTTCGCCGACATTGAAATGTCGCAGATGCAGCGAAATCTGCGAGAGGAAATGCAAACATTGTAAACGCGTGAGTACTCGTTAAATGATCCTCTTTGGAAAACCTGAAATTCTTATCAATATCCGGGATTGTTATGGGAAATGTAATAAGCTCAAAATTCCAGTAACTAATCATGAGCACTAAGTAAATTGCAATTAATGCGTTGAATGCCATGTTGATTGCCACATCGCATCTCGTTAAATTACGTGTAGAATATATTCAATCGCATTTGAGAAATCGCTTAAACGGCCAATAGAAAGCCAACGGAAAGCCAACAAGGTGAAAGGTATACGCGTCTCAAATTATGTTGATTTATCGTATTTTTGATAATTCAATTGTAGGTTAGGCTCTTGTATACACAATCAACGAGAATCAACAAAGCAGTCAGTGTATTAATTAAAAAAATAAATTTATTATTAAATTATTTTAAGAATCGGCTGTTTTTATGAAGTGAAGATTAACAGTAAATGATAATGACTAAAGGCTGTATCTTATGGTATTAATTTTTTTTCTAGGGATATTGTTATGCCTGCTGGAAGAAACACGTCGACGATGACTTGAAAGAAGAACTGGGCAATATAAGCGATGATCTGGAGACATCGACTGCGAGATTCAAAGAGAAAATTATCTACTTTCGAGTAATTATTATTTATCAGTCGACTTATTCGAATATTTCGTAAAAAATGTTTAAAAGACAACGGAAGGAATGCCAAAAATTCAGAATATCTTTTAGACGTCCCTTAAATATAAAAACGTGAAATCTTTTACATGATCGTTTTATTATCATCGGATAACTTGCGTCAGTGCAGATAAGCATTGATCAATTAATTTACTCGACACAGAATAAGGCGAACGAGATGAAAGATTTCATCAGCAGAGATATCGAGGCTAAGATAGCTGATCTTAACAAGAGAAAAGAGAATCGAATTAAAAAGGTGGATCACATAATTGCTACAGGCGAAATGTCGGTGGAGGATATTGAACAAAGAATGCAGAAAACTCAGGCGGAGGTAAAGGAAGGAAAAGACGTTTCATACGATTTGTTGCCTGCTAATGAAAAGAAGGTAGGATTCTTTGAATTTCTATTGTTTCAAATATTTGCGCATCAAAAAGAAACATTTACACGACGTAAGTACACATTACGTTCGTCCGCGGGATTCATAAATATTCACTATATATTTATATTTACAACTAAGAAACACGTACACACAAAGAGAGGGAGGGAAAGAAAGATCGAGTACATATGTGGAGAATCTAGATTATAAAACCCACGAAAATATTTCGAAATAATTCATTTTAGCGTTATATCAATCATATGACGACATGTTATTGCACGTCAATGTGAAAGATTCTTCTTTTCATTGTTTGTCACTTATATCCTTTGTTTTTATCAATTTTACCGCTTGATGTAATTTTTACACGTGCTAAGAGCATTCAACTCATTGTGCGATATTTCGACATTATATAGAATAGCATAAAATAGGAGAAATAGTGTTATAGAAGGGAAAAGGTGGGCGAAATCGATTCTTCCGACCCATATTTATTACGTTCCGTGCAATGCTGCAAATTTGCCTCTGAATGTATAGAGAGAAGCAGAGAAATAGAGGATGAGAGAGAGAAAAACGGGGAAAGAAGGAAAGGAAAGAGAGAGAGAGAGAGAGAGAGAGAGAGAGAGAGAGGGAGAGAGAGAAAGGGAAGGGAAAATGGTGAAAATGATCGAATAGTTAAACATATTTTACTCTCGCATCGCGCGCATCCTCTCTCAGGTTAGACTAAATAACCCGATTTTTTCACCATTCTGGCGTTAATCCCTGTTCCCTTCGCCGCATCTGAAATCTGGACCAGCGCCGTACCTGTCCCGTGCAGGACGCCTCGCAGTATTGATTACTTGAGAGGAGGAAAGCACGTGGGAGGGGGCGGATGGCGAGCACGTGGGCCTGGCCGAGGCGAGAGAACCGACGGCGGGGTCTGCGCGGAATTTTCATCGTTTGCCGCAAAGCCAATAAGGTAGACGGAGAGCGAGGCCGAGACGAGGGAGAAATGTTGGCGATAACGGGAGCATTACAATGCGCGGAAAAACCGCAAAAAAATTACTGCCGACGAAAGACGGTGAAATTCGACGCGAAGCAGAGGGAAAGAGAGAGAGAGAGAGAGAGAGAGAGAGAGAGAGAGAGAGAGAGAAAAAGAGGGAAGATGAGAGAAAAAGAGGGAAGATGAGAAAGCGGAGAAGGGAATATCGCGGTTAATACTTTGAATACTTTACAATAAGGAGATGATAAAATGATGAAAAAGAGAGGAAACAAGATAAATGGAATCGTCGATTGAAACAGCAAATAACAAAGAACCTTTCTTCGCATGAGGCGAATCGCTTTCGCAAATTATTGGGCGCATTAGAGACCCGCCAGAATCTCAAGTTTATTACAGAACCGTCGTTGATAACTGCGTCCCCTATATGTACCCTGTACAAATGATTGATTGTATATCCGGATACAATGGGAGCATGAGTCTTGGAAAAAACAAAATCTACAAAGACCGATGAAAATGTAAAATAAACATCGTGGAGCTTGCAGGTTGAAGTGTTCGATGACCATACTCGTGCGCGAACGCGGAAGTATGTCGGCTCTTCTGGCGTGAAATCGACTAAAAAAGCAGCAGTGACGATGAGAAACAAGCCGCGAGGAGACGAGAGGAGGGAATGAGAGAGACACAGGGGATGCAATGAGAGCGGGTGCCGAGCGGGGTGGGTTCGCCAACCGATAGGACCTAACCCGAGATAACGGGAGGATAATGGTGTTGGTGTATAAGGCACGAGCAGCCAGCGTCTGCTCCTGACAGCCCATTACCACTGTACAAACGCGAGCACGGCGGTCTGGTAGGATGGCGAAGGCTCTTCTGGGTCCTGTCTCTTTCTCCGCAACGCGGCTTTCCTCCTCCTCCTCTTCCTCCTCTTCCTCTCCCATTCTCTCTTCTCTCTTCGACCCTTTCACGCTCCTTCTGCTCGCTTTCTCTCTCTCTCTCCTCCTCTCCCTCTCCATCCATCTCTCTCTCTCTCTCTCTCTCTCTCTCTCTCTCTCTCTCTCTCGTTTGCTCCCCCCACTCTTTCTCTCGTTCACCCTCTTTCCGTACATCCTTCATTCTATCCTCGTCATCCTCAAGATATCGAAGATTTCCACCCCCGCAAGGGAGCGAACCAGATAATGAGATACTCTTGCGGCTTCGTCGCCATTGCATTCTACGGCGGGGAAAATGCGAAATCTCGGAGAGCCTCGTGGTACTTTCTTGTAATGTTCTTGTTTTTTTCTTTTTTCTTCTTTTTAGGGGATGGGGAGGGTAATAACGAAGGAGGAGGGACGTCTTCGGTCGATCTAGTTTAACAAGTTCATATTACTGTATAAATTATTGCAAAAGTTGTGGATATATTTGAAAATAACAAAGTGGAGGCTTTTCTATTCTTTTTCCATCGCGGATTACACTTTGAAATTAAATACTCTCTCCCATTCTCTCCTCTCCTCTCTCTTTCTCTCTCTCTCTCTCTGTCCTGTATTATTTTATTCGAAATCAGTATGTTAAACTAAATAAATCAATTTTAGAGTAATTAGAGAAAAGGGGAGAGAGAGAGAGAGAGAGAGAGAGAGAGAGAGAGAGAGAGAGAGAAAGAGAGAGAGAGAGAGAGTCATCGACGTCTTGTCATCAAGAGTGCTATTGTCTCAAAAATATCTCAACAATTTCGCGCGCAACGTTTGTTACACCTGTGCAACTCGCTGCGCAAGAAAAAGGTGCTGAGGCATCGTAAAAGTTTCATCTGTTGACGTCTTCGAATATCGATCGCGGCTTGTCGCGTCAACGGCAAACGCCCATTGGAAGAAAACGGGCTGCTCTCGGGATACTCTCTTGGGATAACGCCGCGCCAGTAAGAAAAGCAGGTTCCTCGGCTCGCGCATTCGCGCGAACGAGATGGAATCCATCCGGAATCAATTCACTCTGTACTCTCCCTCCCTCCCTCCCTCTCTCTCTCTCTCTCTCTCTCTCTCTCTCTCTCTCTCTCTCTCTCTCTCTCTCTCTCTCTCTTCTGCTCTCGTCTCTCGTCGTACATTCTCTCTGTCTCTTTCTCGAGGGTGGCTTTTTCGGGGTTGGTTCATAGCCACGCCCGACACCCTCGCCAAGCCACGCCCGCGACGAACCCAACACAGAATACATACACACATCACACATACACATATATACAGACAAAACACACGTGTACGCACACGCACACACGTGTACGCGCAGCACACAAGCCCAAGGCTCTGCAGGGCCCAAGGGCTAATAATTCACGTCATGAGCACACCTCACCATAAAGAGTCAGCTACAGGCACCGGCGGGCGTATATTCCACAGCGGCGGCATAAACGCTATCCAGTTGCAGTTACTGTTAATTACCGATCATCTTTTATAATTTATTGCCGCGCCTGCTAGCCCGGAATCCGGCGAGCCCGGAAAACTCACCATCCCGATGACTGACTGGCCTGACAATTATGTAACGCGCCGCCGAATCATTTCGCCAAAGTCACTCAGTTGCCGAGAGACTCGTCATCGCTCGATGATCATCCGATGAATGATGCAGTCCGACACTATTCCGGCCTGCCAATTAAGAATCGTTCTACCGCCCGTTAAGTAATCGCCACCAAGTAATTCATCTCCGCGTAATCGCGCGCGCCGACAATATCTTGTCACGTCCGCGTGGCCGTTCTTTTTTTTTTTCAACCATTCAATGAGAGCATCATAACGAACAATAGCCGAAATAGGATTATTTAACACTGATTTATTTTGTCTTCTATCGATGCAATCTCACGCGTCATGGATTGATTAATAATAAGCCAAAGATACGTTTGATTATTCGACTTTTTAAGAGAACTGATTTCGCGTGAGTTTACCATCCACATCGTCCATTATCATTATGAAATAATTAGATATGTATTAGATAATCGCGATTATCAATATCGTTCCTTTATACATAAATAAATAAATAAATAGATAAATATACACACACATACACATATATATATACATATATTCTGTAATGAGCTGCTCGCACGAATTACTAATTGCACAAAACTTTTTCTTCATTAAAGATATTTCTAAATTATCAAATTTATCTAAAGATATAAATATATATTTTTTTTAATGTCTAAATTTCACGAAAAGACTTACTGAAAAGCACGACGTTTTTTTTTTGTAAGAAGTCAGTTGAGATCTAGTAGGAATTTTCTCTCTAGTACAACTCTCCTGTCCCATTAAATGCAAGCAGCGGCAAAACTAGGCAGTACAATGTCGACATTTCCTGTACTGATAACATCCTTAACGAGTTGGAAAATCAGTGGGATCACAGGACGGCGCTTCGTTACAGAGCACGACGTGACCCCTCCCGACTTGTCGGTGGCCGGTAGTTGGCCCCTAAAATTAGCCACAGTGACATATTGAAGAGCGCGCGTCGCAGACCCCCCCTAAGACCCCCTCGACGAGGCGCACACAAAGCCGTTGCCCTGGGAAAATCAACTGACGCGTAACTAAACGGTGTATCATTAATTTCGACGTATGTTTATATCGCGCCGGTTAAGGAGTACGTGTGCGGGGCGTCGAGTCTCCAAACCGGCTCATTTGCGCGCCAAAAGCTGCTAGAAAAAGCGGCAAATTAGCCGCCAGCGTGGAACGGAAGGGAAGGTGCAGCGTCGCGCGTCGGGAACGAGTGGAGTAGTTTAGGACGGACTTTTCTCTGTATGATTTCTTCTTCCGATATCTCTTTCTCTTTCTCCTCTGAATGTCCCATGAGATAATAATTGAGCCAATTATAAATCATCTTTCATCTGTCACGCGGCGGATAAAGATTATTCTCGGATAAATAAGCAGAATTAAACAAAGAAAAAAGTTTGGTTGGATTAATGTGACAATGAACGAACCAAACGCATTTTGATTGGAGAACAGAATTCTTGAAGAACCAAATTTGATCCTAAAGATAATTCTAAGAATCAGAAATTCTGCTTTCTCCGACAAAATGCGTTCGAGTCGTTTACCGTCACGTTAATTCAACCAATTCTTTTTTTCGTGTATATTATATTTATTTGGTAATGACGTCATAGAATTGTAAAAATCTTGAAATTTCAGTTTTAGGGAACACAGCAGGGAGCGCAGGATTTTAAAATGCTTCAGAGTTGTTTAAGTTCACGTGGGAATTTTTGTAGACACTTGGTCGTCTCGCGAAATCACTCGCGGGCATCGTCTACATTTCTACCACCTTCATCTGATGATTTATTACAGCGATAATCATTGTAAGCATTACATATTTAATTGCGATATCGCCTCGACGAAAGGCGACTCGTCGTAATTGTCTCGTAAACGCGACCGATCGATTGATCAACATTGCCGAATCTCTTCCGAACGCGGCTCATTAAGGCCTCTTAATTGCTTCCTCCCTCGCCATTGTCTCTTCCCCTTGGGATTCATCCTCACGTGTTTCGCTGAAGACAATTCACGATTTACATCGCGTTCATTCGCTCTCATAGAGCGCGCATGTAGAGCGCCGTCGGACAGGAATGTCGATTCTTGGGTGACCATTTTATCGGCACGCGCGTTTCCACTGTCCACCTGATTGGCATGAAACGTATCGGCGCACCTAAGTGTCGGGAAAAAACGAGGACGAAGGCGGATTTCGCGCCGCGTTTTGAAGCCACCGGTTGAGATGCACGTTTTTAAACGATCCGACGGTTGCACGTGGCACGGAAATAAATGTCGCGAATTCGCACGTCCGCGCCGAGAGGAGAGCGAGACGGCTGCGTATGCTCGTTCGCGTTCTAGGAGATGCAATTTTCATCCCTACTTTCAAAATACCTTTTCATTTCATTCAGAAAACATACAGTTACTGTATTAAGTGGATTCAGTAGTTCTTCTTAAACAAAGTACTGTGTGAACAAATGTTGATACAAACTGAGCAAGTGCTGATATAAACAACACGTTTCTCAGATAGGAAAATGTATGCCAGCATACAAGCGAAACTGTACGTGCGGAAAATGCGCATGAAAAATATATTTTCTTTTCCGAATCAATTTAATAAAGCTACAGTTTTGTAGAGCTAGTATCTAACACAGCTACAACTATATATAGAGTTAAAATAGATGTAGCTCTGTATTAAATAATAATCGTTACTTGAATCATGTTTCTAGTGAGACGTTTAACTTTGAGACTACAGTTAGACTGCAGTTAGAACTGCAATTAAATAGATCAGACATTTCCACTGGAATCGCGATTGCACGTACAATATATCACGCATATCAAATGTGATTGAACTGAAAAATTCATTCTAACTTTAAATTCAGATTTTTCTTGCGGTCTTAGAGATAACGATCTCAAATAACGCTATCGATATGGATATACAAAATCAACATGCAGGTCAGTACGATAATAATGCAGAGGTTGCCGAAAAAAATCTCACCTTGATTTTGTCGATAACGATATTTGCAGTACTCCCAGTTATGATGAATATAACTAATTTTTCCCCAAATCGTTTATGATAGGAGACAAGTCTCATTGAAAATTCTTCATTAGAGTGTAGAATGCTCGTATTTTGAACTCTTTTTATCGAAAAAAGTGGCTTATAAGTCTTTTGATTTGCTTATAAACTGCAAAAACTTCGAAAAACAAACGCTATTTTTATTAAAAGGGACGTCAAAATACGAGATTATGTGCCGAAAATATATCGTTTAATAGTTATCATCGATTAAATTGCGATCAATAATTTATGCTGCGCTTTCGGTCGATATATATTTTTGCAGAAGCTATTTATTCCAGAAACGATGGAATACGGTATATAAGATTTCTAAATATTTCTGTACTATTTTTTTCTAATCTCCAGGTCCTATCGAATTTTCCAATGCAAAAAAGAAATTAAGAAATTATACGAAATAAGAAATATGCTGCATTATTTATTCCCTTAACTATTACTCTTATTTATTCTGCTTAAATTCGTCATGTTTATTTCTCAGTTTCGCTTTTTTTAACATTTTCTTTAATTTAATGAAGCTTGTTTACTATCACAAACGATTACGGTGCAAAATTAGTTGCACTCATCATAACTGGAAGCACTTCAAATATCATTATCGACAAGATCAACGAGTGACTTTTTCGACAACTCGACCTATATGTTGATGTTACACCCTGTACATGTAAGTCGAAGAGACTTGTAGGTGATATATTCATCCGCGAGAGAAGACCCGATGCAATCTCTCCGAGCGAATCTAATCTTGATGACGTATTTCCAATTTAACTTCCGAACAAAATCGCGAAATATATTTTATTAAATCATTCTCGCTTGCCCTATTTATCTATCGCAGTGTTCTTCAACCTTTTTTATCTCACGATACATTTGAACCTATATTAGTTAAACTTCCACGGCACATTCAAATTATAATGATTAAAAAAAGAGTATAAAAAAGAATATAATTTTTTCCTTCATTTATTAACACAAACAAAATGCACCATCACGGCCAAAAGATAAAACAAAACAATTTATTTGCACAATTGTAATAAATTTGTACAATTTGTAATAAAGACTGTATCCACTTTAGAAATAAGCCAGTATTTATTTATTATAACAATGATGATATATTCGTATAATCAATTTAAAGAGATTTTAATTTTAATGTATATACTTATACTTACTGTGCTTTCAACTGCTTTTGAAAAGAATTTAACTAATGACTCTCTGAAAATTTTCGCGGCACACCTTAAATCCTCTCACAGCGGCATCAGTATGCCGCGTTGAACCGCGTTGAAACACGCTGGTCTATCGGTTATTATCGAGGTGCCAAAGAATCAACGAATTCCTCCTCCGATTTATGACATTTCGCCGCGATGGCCGTGATCGCCGCCGTGGTCGTCGTCGTCGTCGGAGGCCCACCGGCCGACGCAAACAGGCTTTGGGCCACCAAGCCTATTTGGTACACGTGTCCTCGCACGTTGAATCGCGGCGATCCTCCTATTCGCAGCGATCAAACGGCCAGGATGAGTGCGGTGAAGGCAGGGCAAGGGATCGGGAATCTATACAAAGGGCCCGGCACACTTAGACACGTGACCGCCGGTGGTACGACTTCGGGGTACCGTAAGTGCCAGAAAGCATTGGGACACAAAGCTTCGCCGCTCTCCTTGCTCTCCCCCTCCCCCTCTCTCTCTCTCTCTCTCTCTCTCTCTCTCTCTCTCTCTCTCTCTCTCTCTCTCTCTCTCTCTCTCTCTCTCTCTCTCTCTCTCCTCTTTATGCCGGCGATTGGCCGCAATTTAGCGACGCGTCGTTGCACACCGTGCGGGATTTGCGGTGGAGAACGTCAACTGCATTGCTCTGCATATTTCATTTCGGAACGTTCGTTCGCCGATTTATCAACGCGGAGACTCGAATGGAGGAGAGCCCGTTCCGTCGTTTCCGCAACTTCGTGTTCAGAAAACTCAAAAGTGATCGGCTGTGACCCGTTGTCCGAGCATACGGAACGATAAAACGATAATTATTAAGGAGTTGAAACTGTCGAGGAGGATAATTGTTGATAAAGGAACGATAGGAAACTGCAGCAAAGAAACTGTCGCAAAGAATTTTACATAAAAAATTGCATTTTAGTTATTTTTCCGGTTACTCTTCGGGTAACACAACGATCGATATGACGTGTACGATATTGATATGAATTAACAAACGTTATGAATTATTCACTCGCACTTTTTTATTTTATATTCTTTTACTCTTCAATTTACATAATTCGCGCGCGTTATGCTAAAGTAATCTCGTTTTGGTTTCATTCAATCGACCGACGCACATACACATATACACACAAGGCGGTTTTATCGAATCAGCAACATTATAATTAGCTGTGGTCTCGTTTATATCGTTAGTCTTGCTCGTGCCTCTCGCTTCAATTACTGGTGAAACTTTAAGCACGTCGAATGAACACATGCGTTTGTATTGATAAAACGGAAATATTAATCATATTCGTGTTTCACGGCTTTCCTCCTCTATGTAACTATACTCCAACAAACTATATATTTTATCTGTTTCAGGTGAAAATATTTCTGGACCTGCAGCAAAAAGCTACAGAGGCAATGGCAGCGATGGTCATCTGGGAATCAGAATTGCACGATATAGAAATGGGATTAGCGGAGATCAACAAACGCGGAGGATCAGTGATCAAGGAGAATGTCGGCCCTCTCTACAAGTAAGTGTATCTTTAAGTGAGTCTCATTTCATTATTTCATTAAGTTAATCGAAATTAATCGAATCGCATAACACATTGCATGCCGTGATGATCATTGGTAACTTTGGTACCGCACCACTGTTGTGTCTCATTCAATTACGTATAAAGTGCGATTAATTAATTGCATCTAAAATTGTTGACTGTGTAGCCAACAAAAAGTTGAGGAAACCAGATATATGAAGAAGAGAGAGATATATGAATCTTAAATTACATTTATTCATCGTATCTTTGGTCACTTAATTTAATAGTTAGGCTGCTGCAGAGAATTTTAAGAGAATGAAAAATTGCTAGTCGTTTGTAATGTCCGAGTGCTTTGTCATATTTTTAATTTCATTACTCTTATATCTTTCGTGATTATATCTTTTTGCAAAGATGCAATTTTTTATCCGATCCGCTAACCGACTCGAAAGTTTCCAAACATGTCGAGAAGTTTTGTAAGGAACGCCCGGAAAGTTGGAATCTTCTGGATGTCTTCCTGACATCTCGAAGAATTGCGTCTAAACTGTCCGACCAGATTTGTAATTTCGTTGAGTTTGAAGAATAAAAGCAAAGATCTCTTTTAAAAATCGCGTCGGATTTCGCGTGCGAAAAGTGGCGCGTTAATGTATATTAACCAGATAAAAATTGTGGCGTCGCGAGATCGTAAAGGTAAAAATTGGTACGACAGGCGGAAGGTTTTCACACCCAAAATAATCGTGAACCGTGACATGGTGCAGCGGCCGTCGGCGCTCGCCGTTGATTCCTGGAGGGATCACATTATCACGACCTGTCCGGGATCGGGACAGGTTGTCATTCTCGACAGGAAGTTCAGACTTATACGGAGGATTCGCCACCGAGAGATGATGGCGCCTCAAGGAGTCGCCTTCCTCCAGGAGAATGACGAAATATACGTGACAGGTTTTGACGTTTAATAGGCGAAATTAACGAAGCGTAAAATCAATAAAAGAGTTCAGACTTAATCTAATTAACATCTATACTGAACAGTAGTCCAAGTTGAGACTCAGTCAAATATCTAAGAAATATTTTATACTATTTATAGAAATCAGATATGTATCAATGATGACATTTGAAATCCGGACAGTTATGTATATAACTTTGCTTCAGAAGTGGAAACATGCAAAGTGAAAAGTTTCATATCCGCTCGTTCGAAAAGTTACACGATTGCTAAAATCGTCGAATTTCAAGTGAACCTTTTTGATTTTTACGTCTCTGTTTTTACGAAAAAATTACATGATCGTTAGTCTGATTAGAATTCTGTTTTGAAGATCATATGTTTAGTCAGTTTTAAATATATCATGACAATTATAATTACGCATCATTTTCTGTAATGGTAATTTGTATTTTTCTCGCCTGAATTTGAAATAGCAATGATGCACGTGATATCATATGAAAATACCTTACTTTTTAAAAAATATGTCCAACTTTTAATGAGCAGTAATTGCAACCGTAAATAATATTTGAAGGCTTCGTTCAAAACGGCTCGATATTTCGGAACGAAATTTCGGAACACGAATATTCGAATATTCGAATCCTCGAGAATTCATATAGGAATATTTAGAACTCTGAGGATTCAAAAATATGTACAACTAAATAAGTACAAAATTAGTTTTGTTGAGAGTTTTGAACTAAATCTTTGATTAAATTTCGAAAATTCGAAGTTTCAAAAATATCAAATAGTACCATTCGTCGTGATAATTTTTTCTCTGAATATTTTTCATGTAAATTACATTCATGTTTTGAGGAAAACTCGAGATTCGCGAAGGGTTTTCGTTTACGCGCCTTCCGAAGCGCGCATTGTTTGTTTGCAACGAACTTAATCTTTTCGTAGATAAATGGAAGCACTGCATCTTCGTGTTCAATCACAAGGGCAAGCTCGCTCGTCGCATGTGCAGCAAAGGTCAAGGAGAGTCGCAGCTGCGCTCGCCGGAGGGAATCACCTTTTACTTGGAACGTAATGTGTTCTACGTCGCCGATACTGGAAATGATCGCATTCAGATCCTCAAGAAGGATGGATCATACCTGGGCAGCATCGGACCCATTGGCAAACGCACGAGAAACACCGTCAGATTACGTAATACTAACCCTGGCCCGAGTCATCTGAACCAGCCGACGGATGTGGCCGTCACTGCAACGCGCGTCGTTGTAGCCGACTCCGGCAGTCACAAAGTTAAGGTATTTTTTCAATAACGAACGTTTTTCTTTATCTTCTCCTGTATTTTCGTAAACTGAAATTCTGGCCGGAGAACTAAGAGTTTGTGAGTACATTAATAATTAGAGTTGTTGTAACTGTAAGTTAAAGTATATTCAAAGATAGATACACTGAGAAAAAATTGTATTAAAATTAAACAAATATTTGTTCGAATACGACTGTGAATACATTTAATTAAATTAAGCAATTATTTTCTAAAATTCAAGAAAAAAGTTTACATTCAGAGAACCTCTGTGTTTCATTTTGGAAATTAGTCGCTCTCTCTTTGTACATCACAGTTTGGTCTTCGATTTTCTCTCATGTCTAATTCCTGATGAAATCTCTTGTTTAGGACTAATTTTTGCAAAAAGAAGGTAAATTGGTAAAAAAATGTATATAAGACTCCTGACGCGTTATTATAGTGATTTTCCAGCTTGTAACGATTTTTATACGTGTAGGATATCGAATAAAGATATCACAGAATCCTATATAAATGTTAGACAAGTACGAGATGTGAAAATTAACGGATGTATTATTTTTTAATACCGCACATTTTATGAGAGTGATGTCTAGTGGTTACATACACGTACACATAGAATGATTTCAATATAACTGTATAATAATAAATGTGCGCCATGAAGCTATGAGTTTCTACATTTTATATTCAAAATATGTATAAATAACCATGAATTTCATTAATTATCGCATTCGCGCTGAAGCATTCATTTTTACACACAGATATTCGATCATAACGGACAAATTCTTCAAACCATCGGTGGCGTTGGTACATCGAAGGGTTTATTCAAGTATGATAAAGTTATTTGCTTATTACTTGCTTATTTATTGCAAAAACACAGAGTTTACTGAGAGTTGTTTTCATTCTGTAGATCGCCGGAAGTACTGAGGATCGACAAGAAGGGAAACATTATCGTCGGCGATGCCGGAAATGGTAGAGTGCAGATCTTCTCGCCGGAAGGTGAGTTTCTACGAGTGTTAGGCTCGAAAGGAACCAAGGAACGCCAATTCGGATGGGTATCGGGCGTGCTGGTAACAAATGATTACGATATCTTTGTCGCCGACAGCAAGAATAACGTTATATATTTATTTTAATATAAAGGGTATAAAAATAATAAAAAGTACTTGGACGGCAAAATATCTCGAAACCTAAGCATTTTAGAAAGAAATGTTTTAGACAAAAGTTGTACGGTTTCAAGGGCAACATAAAACAACTATATAATTTTGTTTACAGATAGCGCCACTGTCGAGATATTCACTGATTATTATTTTTCTTAAATGGAAATCTCAATTTTTTATTTTATTATCATTTTCTACTAATTAATTCGGGTAACTTTTGTCTGAAATATTTTTTTATTTGCTTAATATTTTTTATTTCCTTAATATTATTTAAGAAAAACTTGGTAATTTTTTCAATATTTAACTTACGATACCTTATTATCTATTATTAACTATTTGTCGGAAAAAAAAGTGGTACTAGACTTTCTTACCTTATTTGGTCTCAAAAATATATTGTTACAAAGCGCTCTCGATTTTGTTAATTTAACGATCTTGAAATTTCCAAAGGTCAACGAGTTAACAAAAGTTAAGATACTATTGTAATAATATTCTTGAGGTCAAATAGAATAAAAGAGTCTAGTATCACTTTTCCTTCCGACAAGTAGTTACCGAGATATCACCGAGAGTAAACAAAATAACAACCAAATATTGAAAAAGTTACCAAGTTTACCTTAAATATTTAAAAATATTAGGCAAACAAAAAATGTTTCAAACGAAAGTTGCCCAAATTTATTGGTAGAAGAAAGTGATATAATAAAAAAATTGGGGTTTCTATTTATATTATATAAGAAAAGTAATGATTAGTGAATATCTCGAAAGTATCGTCATCTGTAAATAAAATAATATAGTTGTTTTATATCCCGCTTGAAACTATACAACTTTTGTCTGAAACATTTTTTCTAAAATGCTTAGTTTTCAAGATATTTCGCCGTTCCGGTACTTTCTATACACTCTGTATATTGCTATATACATATGTAATGTATAAAATTATACAAGAATCATACGTATATAATATTGATTTTATTGTTATCTTAAAACAATTGCATAACTATACAATTGCTTGTCCAATATTTCTATCCGGTAAATATTATGCAATAGAATGTAATTTATATCAATTTTTTTGATTTGTTCTATGGTTTGGATAACATTCAGGTTTTCCTTCATCACAACTGTTTCTAATTAGCTGCTTCAAAATGGTAAATACGTGATACAAAATAGATGTTTCTTATTTTGAGTTTACATTGTTCGGATTATATCAGGTTAACGGGATCGATTTGGAAAGTCACGTCAAAATCGAGCTTGATCGAACGTAATTGTATATGGGGAAACTAATTTCAGTATTTCTCGATTCGACTGTTTCTATTCTAAGAGACGTAAACTCCAAGTTTCGTATAAACGTGTGATATTCCAGCGTTGTGACGTGCAGTTACACAATAACACACTGTGCCGATTTTAATCAGCCGTTCGTAAATACGAACCGACTGCGGTTGACGTAGCGAATGAGTTACATAATAATAAACGCAGCGTCATAGAATGTGTCGGGTGGCGTATTATGCAGTAAATAAATCTGCCATCTGGCTGTTGTGCGCGCGAAATAAAGCGTAGCTGCAAAATCCGAATGCATGCCCGTAATTCGGAAATGTCGACTTTTACGTGGAATTAAAATATCTAGTTTTCGGAAATTATGGCGGACACACCTCTGAACTTTGTTGCGTATTTTTATGTTCCTTTTCTACCTATTTGTCCAACATACTCGCGCATCACTCAGTGATTTAATTAATACAGCGAACTATACCATATATAGAAGAAAGAAATTTATTTTATTACGCTTAAATATACTTTGGATAACATATATATATATATATATATATATAAAGAGAGAGAGAGAGAGAAGAGAGAGAGAGAGAGAGAGAGAGAGAGAGAGAGAGAGAGAGAGAGAGAGAGAGAGAGAGAGAGAGAGAGAGAGAAAGAGAGAGAAAGATGTTTACAATATTAATCTGTACAGAACGGCTTTTACACTCTTTGAACTAAAAACGAATTAAATAGAACCTTCTCTATATGTTAATGGATATTAATAAAAAATATGAGATTTTCGCCGCACCACTACAGCGGATTTCCGAGTTGTAAGAGTTATGTATATAAGAGAGAACAATTTACACATCATAAAACATCATAGAAGTTTCAGTCAGTGAACTATATTCACTGCTCTGTCGATACTTTTCAACGTATCTGCTTCTCATTAAAGCGCTATGTAAACAATACATATATAAAATAATATATAATGAAATAAGAATAAAGAGAAATCCGATGCGATTTCGCAACACATGCAACCTGTGATCTTCCAAGCTGAATAAATTCCCAATCCCGATATTAATTAATTATACATTCCTTGACGATGCGTCTGATTCTTTGCGAGACCGACGTCGCGGTTAAACGGACAAACAGAATCGACAAGGCTGCGGCGGTCTGGGCGTTGTTTATTTTTCCCAAAAGCGTTTGCGTTTTCAATCGCGGGTCAAACAGAATCGCGGCACGCGAGGCGCCGCTCTCCTGCGTCTGTCTAACCAATAAATAATTTCGCAAACAAATTGATCCCCGGGGACTATAAACAGATACTTAGAGGCACGCGCTCTCTCCCCGCCCGGACGGCGAATTAAATGTCCCGATGCAGATCCGTATCGAAAGATCGAACCGCTGGACAACAGGAGATCGTTCGACGATCAGACCCCTACTGTGAGAACCGGAGTGGGCCCCGCGGCGTGAAATCTCTATTATTCCGGGGGTTCGGCGTGCCTCGAACCCGTCCCGTGCCGACCTCGCGGACATGCGTGTGCGTGCCAAAGGGGGATGCACTGGCGCTGACAGGGGGGAGTCGACCGGGGCTCGCCCCTCGAAAATAATGTAATCGCGAATTAAATGTTTGCTCGGCTATCGACCATCTCCGCCGGGACCTATCATCACCCAAGAAAATTCAATCGGAAGTGGATATGACTCTGGCGACTCTGATCTCGCGGATACGCTCTCACTCACTCGTCTCTCGAATGTTGCAGTATTGTAATAACTTAACAAATAGTGAAATAATAACTTGACAAGGTTACATTGAGAGAAAAAATAAAAACTTATTCGATGAATACTTTTTACTTATATTAATATATACATATATATATATATATACATGTGTGTGTGTATATGTGTGTAAATATTTGTTTATTTATTTATTTATTTAAGTAAATATGTTAATAGCGCGAATAAATGTATTTTAATTTTAAATATTTCTCCGTCGGTACGATTAAAGAATAACTTAATATAGGTTTACTGCATAGTTAAAGAGTAACTAAACTCAAAATTGAGTTACTCTTTTATAAAATGATAACGTAAATCTTAACAAAAAAAATAATAAAATAAAGTAATAGAAAAATACAGATGCTTATATTCGCGTATAAATATGCGCGAAAACGTTCGATGAAAGGAAGAAATGTATTTAAACATACGTTATGTGTGTGTGTGTGTGTGTGTGTGTGTGTGTGTGTGTACGAGGGTAGTCCCAGAAGTAGTACCTGACCTAACAAAGAAAACACAAAAAATTTGGGAAAAATATCTCTATTTCTCTACATAGTCCCTTTTTAGCTCAATACACTTTTCCCAGCGATGTTCAATAGCTTCGATACCCTGTTTATAGTGGGAATCATCGAGCTCCTCAAAATAGCCATGAAGCCACCTTGGTCCATTGTTTTGACTGTTCCTTCGTCTCAGGTGTGAAGTGATGGACCCATGTTTCATCCATGGTTATGAATCGACGCAAAAACTCGGCTTTATTGCTGCGAAACTTCGCCAAACACTCGATTGAAACATCCTCACGACGCTGTTTTTGTTTCATTGTGAGTAATCGCGGCACCCATCTTGCGCACAGCTTTCTCATGTCCAAATTTTCAGTCAATATGCAATGTACAGGACTTTTTGAAATGCCTACCGTGTCTGCTAACTCGCGCACTTTCAGTCGACGGTCATCCAATACCATTTTGTGGATTTTCTTCACCATTTCTGGCGTGGTCATCTCATTTGGTCGACCACTGCGATGTTCGTCTTGGCAGCTCGTACTGCCTCGTTTAAACTCTGCCACCCAATATTTTACTGTTGTAAACGAAGGAGCAGACTCCCCCAGAGTAGAATCTAGCTCCGCTTTGATATTGGTTGGACTGAGGCCTTTCAAATGAAAGTATTGTATCACATAACGATGACCAATTTTTCCCATGTTTACAAATTTACTGAGAGCGTTCACTATTGATGGCTGCCAAACAAATACTAAACAACGTAAACTTCGTCAAACTTCAAACTTAAGCTTTATAAGGTTGGTACTTTCTACCATAGTCATTCTTTTCAAACAACAACCGCTATTTATACGTCAGGTCAGGTACTTCTGGGACTACCCTCGTATGTACGATTTGTACTCAGGTCGATAATCTTGCATAAGAATGATAAAGTGAACGAAGGGCGGAAGGTCGAGCGGGTAGACGTTCGGAGCGAATCTCAGAGACTGCGTCGCACTCTCCCCTTAAACGAACGCGACAAATTGAGATAAATAATAGTTTTGCGGGGACACAAAGCTCACTCGAAATTTGTCATGGTGATACTCTCGAAACGGCACGCTCCCGAGCCGTTGCGAAGCGATACGCGCGGATGAAACGATACGCACACTCGAGTTACATCTGGCGCGTTACATAAACGCACATCATATTCACGCATAGCGAGATCGTGCGTGGCCATCGAAAAAGTCTCTCTCTCTCTCTCTCTCTCTGTCTCTCTCGCTCTTGCTCCCCCCCTTTCTCTCTCTCTCTCTCCCTCTCTCTCTCTCTTTCTTTCTCTTTTTCTCCCCTCCTATCTCCCTTTCTCTTTCTTTCTCTTCGTAAATTTTCCACGCGATCTCGCTGTATGCGCGCGATTATCGAACGCGGTTTTATCATATCTATTCGTCGCGCCTCTCTCCGAGTTCCGCTTGTTCATCCGGCGAATGGATTTATCGCGTTGATATTATAAATTCACTCGCTCGAAATTCACCCCGTGTATTCGTGTATTATATTAATTTCGGATCGATCCGTCTCCGTTACGAGATAACGTCAAAATATGCAGATCAAGCATGCGGCTTCTCTCGCGGCCGATCGACCTCTCTCCCTCTCTCTTATTCTCTCACGGAACGGAAGGGTTGCAATGCGTATATGTAAGGACGACGTGTTCTCACACAAATTCGAGGGCCTAAATCCCAATTATATGCATATCGTGGCTCGGTGGGCTCGTCAATAATAAGTCGGCGGTGCCTTGGGTGAAGCGCGACCGCGGATTCTCTTGCTCGCTCGCTCACTCGCTCGCTCTTTCTCTCTGTCTTCCTCTTGTTTCGAATTCGTTTCCATAGGGACAAAACTTTGTCCGACCTGCGTTGTAGGTACAAGCCCGGTGAACCACTATTGTGATCGTATTAACACCTCGCATAATTGCACCACCATTGTAGCCGCCGCCGCCGCCGCCGCCGCCGCCGCCGCCGCCGCTGCCGTCGCGTTTCTCTCTTTTCTCGCGCGTGCACTAAACATAGCTCATTTGAATATCGGTTCCATTCATATCGCAATGGGAAGGCTAATAATCGCACCCTTAAAAAGAGACACACCGCCGCACCCGCAAATCGACCTCAGCTACACACTCCTCTCCAGACATCATCCTGGATGATGCTTTCTCAGGCTGTCATGGGTGAAACATTTTTGCGAGTCGATATAATCACGCGGTCGTTCAATATATAATATTATTATTCAATCCAATATAATATCAAAATTCAATTCAATATATAATATATATAATATCTTATTATCGAATGCTACTAATTTCAAAAGTTACATTATTCTCTAAATCATGGATTTCTCATCGCAACAAAATTTTATTCTTCTCTGTGCGGAGAAAATAGATTGTTTTCTCAGTTGAGTTAACACGAAAATAAACAAGCCAGACGCGTTTTGATAGAAAGGAACGAAAAAATTCTGATTTCTCGCGTTTTGGTGGCAGGGAAGAAAAATTTTTGATTTTTTAGAATTAAATTTAATTCTTGGAACTAAAAATTTTATTTGTCGTCACATTTGATTTAACTAAACTCTTTGGCGAAGATAATAAAAAAGACCCAACAATAACATAACTATAATAATGGCGTTAATTAAAAGAAACCTGATTTTTTATCATATCTCATGTTTTGAATGTTAAATAACGGCATAAAAATTGTCCACTTTCATCAAAGAAGCCTAAAATAAACTTAATTGATCGAGAAATTTATACCTTGCATCACGAGGGGATAACAGAGAGAGAGAGAGAGAGGGGGGGAGGGGGAGGGGGAGGAAGGATGTGGAGGGAGAGAGGGAGAGAGAGAGAAAGAGACTGATCAGATGAGAGAGTCGATGGCGCGCGGCGGGCGTTGAAGGAGCGTGCGGAAGAAAATTATTTTCGATCAAAGAACGCTCGCGATATTTCAGCGGTACTTTCGGCGAAATTGAAAAACCGCCCCGCCATTCTTCGCGAAAAAATCCACCCTCGCGTCCTTCACCGAGACGACGGCGACGAGTAAGAGAGCGAGCGAGCGAGCGAGCGAGCGAGCGAACGGTCGGTCGGTCGGTCGGTCGGTTAGTACGTAGGTAGGTGGGGGATGAATAAAATTTCTGCGGAGGTACGCGCCGGGGGCGGAGGGACGCTGATAAAATCCTCGCTATAGCGGAGACCGGCTCGCCAATCCCGTGAGCATCTGATAATCGCGCACGACGAGCGTCACGACTCACCATTGGACGCGCACCCGCCCAGGGGTTGGTATCGATCATCCCCCTCGCGAGTGAGACAACTTTTCATATATAAGGCGGCCTCCCCGGGAATACCGGTGATAGTCTGGATCTCGCGAGTTTCCCATGCGGACACCCCCGTGCGAACGAGCGACCAGCCGGGGTCGATCGGTCGATTGCGGTGAAATCGGTTCAGAGAAAGAGCCGGAGAATTTCACGAGATTTCGAAGCAAATTTTGCTGTGATTCGGTGTCGAGAGCCATTTCTGGGCTTCTGCGAGAAAGGGAAACGAGAGAAGTCGGAGAGGTAAATCAGCAGCGGAAGAGTTGAACTCCTTTACGGGCTCAGTGGGGTCGTTCGTGAATTTCGGTGGCATCTTCGGTAATTGATCTCGCGCGGCTTCTGACTACGGATGAGATCGTGAGAACCGGCGGACGCGCGTTATGGCAAATCACCATCCAGCGTACGACTTCGAAGACAGGGGTCAGAGGATCCGCCATCGGGTCGGCACCGCGTCGAGACCCGCGGACTCCACCGTCGCTTGCACTAGGTACTATTTCGTGTTATTTTCGGATCTGTCAAATCTAACGGACTGCTTTATGAAAACTATTATCTAAATGTACTGTTACGCGATTCCTTTTTATCGGGATATCTTGGATGGAAGTAACAGACTCGATAATTTCAACAAAATTGTGAAAGATTCTCGTGTTTGTTTAATGTAATGTATAAAAGGATTTTTAACTTTCGCAAAAATGAGCGATAATCACTCGTAAGCAACATCTAAAAGTGAATAATGATATTTTATATATAGTTTCGTAACATAGTCACTAAATAATCGTTGCACATAATTTTGAATCTGTACGAAATAAAATTGCTAAACTCTCTTGTTTATCTGTTTAATCCGAATCCGAAGTGGATTTTCCAAAAATATATAAATAAACATTCTTATTGCAATTGCGATGATAGTAATATGCTCAAGAAATTAGATTTGCTATAAGAAATGTATGTGTGACAGCTGTATCGTTTCGTAGTTCATTCGATCATTGATTAAATACATATTACTATTAATGTAACTTTCAACAACTGTGTACACAGTTACACAGAATTAATTTCCTCTATCTTTTTATGAGAAGAACTTCAGGTATCGCATATATTTTTACGCTTCTCATTTCCCTAATGACCTTGTATAATATTATTTGCAATATCGCACCTAACTTTCGATATTTTGTAGTACACAATATTACGTGGGCCCCAGCAGTGACATCAGCGAAGAAGATTTGGCGGAATTGCCATCATGCGTTTACGCGGGCAGGTCGACGCAACATGTCGCACACACCTCGCCACATACGCACTCTCCCTTGCATTACCACATGCCAGTTTCAACACCAGGTAAGGAATACCGAAAATCCGGATTCATCACTCAATTCAATTGTCATTCAATTCTCGCCACTGGCGAGAAACACTCAACTCGCGTTAGCCTCTTCATCGTCTGAATTCTTCCTCAGATCATAATGATACGGAAATAAATGGCGTGGAGGAGGGTTATTATCCAAACGGCAGCCCTTACAGAATTCAACGACACGCCGCCAACATTCGTGAGAGGAAACGCATGCTTAGGTAAGAAATTTTCGGAAATAACTTGCGCCATTCTTTCGTCAATGCAGTTCTCCCCCAATCAAAATCTTCCGAAAAGGACGGAAATGTAATAAAAATATAACGCAAAGTAAGCATGAAATCTGTCTAGAACTCACAGTATAATAGATCTGTATTTACATGAAATTTGCAGGATATTATTTACGAGAGAAAATAGTCCATTTTTTCGCTCTACTGCCGTATTGTAAGATTAATTAATACTTTTATCTCAGTTTAGTTCAGTTTCAGTTTTGGCAAATTATTTAATTGGCGATTAATTTAAACGTTACATCTGTTTCATTTTTTTAAGCCTTTCATTTATAATTCGCCAAATATTGTTTCCTTCAGTTTTGTTCGAGTGAGCGGGTTGTCAGTGTGATTGCAATTTTTAGCAGCATCAACTCGGCTTTCGACGAGCTCCGGGTCCACGTGCCGACGTTTCCTTACGAGAAAAGACTATCGAAGATTGATACCCTGCGTCTGGCCATTGCGTATATCGCGCTACTGCGCGAGGTCTTGGCGGCCAGACTCGACCCTTTGACATACGTCGAAAGGTGCCTTAGGGGTGAAATAAACGGCGAACGCGCCGAGTGGAACACAAGTGGTTCGTACAGTCTTATAATTCTAGAGTCTAAACTTTTCCCGTCGAAATAACAAAAAAGCGATCATCCCTCGATATTGAACCGATCGCTTCCTAATAACAGTCCGTATCCTAAATTTTCGAATTCTTAACATAATGTAACATAATGTAACGTAATTATAGTTTAAAATATAGATAACAAATGAATAGCAAATAGCAAATATGAAAAATAGCAAAAATTAAATAGAACAAATGTGAGGAATGTAATAATACAGTAAAAATAATAATGTAAACAGTAAATGGCGGAAATAAGTATCAGTTTTTTAATAAATCTTGCAACACAAACCCGTGTCCGCCGGGAGAATTTGTTTCTCAGTAATTTTCAGAAGATAAATTTTCTTATTGAATTCCGAAGTAAGAGTGTCTTCTGAAGTTCAACGAAAGAAAAATTACAATCTCTTCGCCATTGGTTATAATCACTCGATCGGTTGAAACGTGCTTCGGGATTTCGCGGATGTCCGATTTATTCAAGAATTTACAAATCAGCCGGGTAAATTGCCGCCGTCGTTGTTACAGATCTGACGGCACGTTTATCCTGGATAAACTGGGAGAATCTGGGTGTGAATCCAAACCGGCGATCTGTGCTGACCACTCTCGCGCTGACGACCGACAATATGAATTGAGCATCCACGACGAGAGACGCTCGCATGAGTCACACAACGATTCCTCTTTTCTTTGTAAATACCTTCACGCTGGAATAGAGAGAAGAAGAAGGAGAGAGAAGGAGAGAGAGAGAGAGAGAGAGAGAGAGAGAGAGAGAGAGAGAGAGAGAAAGAGAGGGGGGGGGAGTGCTAAGGACTTGTTCACAATTTTGGTTTCAATTCACGTGCAATACGAGCGACAGAGCATTGTATTCGGTATCTACATGTACGTGTAAAAAAAAAAGGACACTAGTTAGTACAATTTAGTATTTGCTTTGGAATAAAATCGATGCTGTTCGAGACCCCTGGCTATCTTTATTCTTCGCAGCAACGATCATAAGGAGAGATCATGTCGCTCAGGACAAAGAACTCTCTTGATTGTACTTTTATTAGTGTAACATTATCGCCTGCGATAATATTCATAGTCGGTTACAACGACGTTTACGTTATCAGAATCTGTCACGGTAGGATTTAAATGTATTTTAACGACTGTAATTCTCATTTAGCGAGAAACATATGTGTGAAATATATCGTATAACATAGATTCGTACTGTTGCGTACGATAGATACGAGAACCGTACGATATTGGAATGTGGTTCGATAATAAGTCGCCGAGAATTTCGTACTTTCTGTCTTTCCGAGTCAAAATCGATTTCGCATTTACTACGATATATCAAGTACACATTGTGTGAATACTTCTCACATTAGGCAACGTTGGAATATAATTGCCATTATCGCTGTGCCATGCCTCCCTTTCTTTAGTTTAAATATTTAAATTTGTTTACGTATTTAAATTTAAATGTATATTTGAAAATTAACGTTTAATTAGGCATAATTAAATAAATACGTATTACGTATTTAAATTTAACGTAATTATACATAATTATACGTATTATACGTAAACTGATGTTTACATTAGTTCGAATTAAGCACCGTTCGATCCTCCATTTCTTTTTAGTTCTATGTTTAGACGGATAAGGGAGAGGGGGGGAACATTACTTAAATTGTCATCAACGCTAATTGATGCTCTCCGGTGACGCGAAGTAAATAAACCATTCTCACGGCTTCGACGCCCATTTCCCGATTGAAACAACGAAACACTGCACCCGATACATACAACGCTCGTGACATTCTCTCCCGGGGGACACCTTCAACTGTCGATTTCTTGCCGTTAAATCGATCCACATGCGTGCGCACTCGCTCGCTCGCTCACGTTCGCGTTCGCGCTCGTGCGTGCAATCGACCGACGTGGTGAAACATTTGAAAGGTGACACTACCGTGACAGCTGACCACAGTGCTTCTGGCGAGAGCATTTCTCGTCGCTCTCGTTTCTTTGGATGTGCCACTCCATCATATCGGCCGATTGATATCGATTATCTTACTCCATTCTCTCAATATCGAGTTTTTGCGTAACTTTATTGCGCTTCAAGCGAAGATCCCGGGAATTGCCTTAACGAATCACCGTCGTCGAGGTAAATTAATTCTTCCATGCTCCTTTCCCAACAGTGAGGAACATCTTCGAAAAAAGAGAACGGCAAGGTCGACAGGCCTTCATCGAGGACGTGACGCGCAATTGTGCCAAGAAAAAACGACCGTCAAATTGTCAAGTTTGTCCTTCCAACTCGAAAAGTTTTTGATAAACGGTCTCACTCTATTATTTCACATCTCATTCTTACTTTTTCTTTCTTTCGGCGAACCGTAAATATTCAGTTTGTTCTCGACGTAGGAAAAACGTGATGGAATGTAACTATAATAAGACCAAGTTGAAAGAGAGAGAGAGAGAGAGAGTCCGAATTATATAAAAATTGACCGATTTACATAGCCTCGTCTAGACTATAGATGAAGAGAAAAGAAGTTTATGATTAAAATTAGCCGTCAGAGAGAAAAATTGATTTAATTTCGAATTTGAACTTCGATTCTAATAAAGATTCGGTAGCAAAAGAACAGACTCATAACGCTGAGAACGATGGAGGTGATGTCGCAGGATCTTATGGAGCAGTACTATGAGATCCAAGAAATCGAAGAAATCCCGAGAAGGAACGAGTCTTCGTTTGCGGAAAATTCAAACAGAGATGCCGTTGAGAACGCAGCATATTTTGCTCGTCGAGATTTGCCGTCGAGTTCAACATTGGCCGGCCGGATCCGAGAAGTACTCGACGACGAGACAGAAGTGATTCTGTTGCTGCAGGAGGAGGGATCGGCGAGATGTCGCCGTGAATATACGACGAATCAGCAGATCATCGAGCTGAGCGACAACGACTGTAAGTTGGCCCTTCGACGGCAGCTCCAAATGGCGGACGGCGTTAAACGCGAAGACGCGATCATGTCGCACGACGACGAGAACGCGGAGATGCTGCGGAAGCTGCCGCCGGATACGATCGTGATGAGGCAAGAGCAAGCGAGGCCGAATAAAGCTGAGAACAACAGCGATTATAAAGAGCTCACAACAACGGAAACCAACAGTAGCAGCAGTGGTGGCGGCAGAAGTGGTAGCTCAACTTCTGGCTGCACAGCCGCCAAAGTGAAGAGGATTCCACGCGCTGTGAGGCATAAAACGTAAGGAAATTCGTTCAAGTTAGCGATTTCTTCGTTAGAATTATATATATTAGATGTATGCAAAAGTTTTAGTCTATTTTTTCAGCCCCCTAATTATAGTAATTATTGTAATTATTTTGAATTGAATTATTTTCCCGCCGTTTTGTGCTTTTGTAAGATTGGTATTGAACTTTCTAAAAAGTGCCATTCACTGAGTCTATTTTTTCTTTTAAGAATTTTTGAACTTTGGTGTACGCTAGTGCAATAAGTTAGAATGAAAGAGAATATATCTGCTACGCTCCAACTTATTGCATTAGTTCAAAAGTCCTTCAAAAAAAGAATAGACCTATTATGATTCGTTAATGTACATAACCTTAAAAATAACAGTTGATACAATGAGCGACGAAAAATTTTATGTTTGACACTACATTCGATACGAATTCCAACAAGGAAAAAATATTGCTAAAGTAACGTGAATCCATTTGCTCCGTTCTTGGGGAAAATATTATATCCCATATTGTGTACAAATATTGGTTTCGTCGCTTTAAAGACGGCGATTTTGACGTGAGTTATCGTCTATGTTCTGAAACGTGCTACGAAAGTTTGAGATCGACAATTTAGAAGTGTTGTTGAATGTTGTTGAAAACCTGTCTCAAACACAAGTAGAATTTGCAAAACAGTTCGCAGTTGAACAAGCAAGTTCAATTTCAAGGCGATTGCATGAAATAGGAAAAATTCAGAAGTTTAGAAAATGGGTTTAGAAATGGGCAGCAAAGAAAAGACTAAAATTTTTGCATAATCTAATAATTTCATTAAAGTAAAAGTAATTTTAATAATAGCAAAATTTTGCTCTCTAAGTAGAAATAAGTTTGTAAGTAACTTATTATTAAAGATATTTTAGATAGATTAGATATATTTTTTCTCCAAAAATAATATATTAGTAATATTTTTTCTATTTTTCTCCCCCTTCCTCTCTCTCTCTCTCTCTCTCTCTCTCTCTCTCTCTCTCTCTCTCTCTCTCTCTCTCTCTCTCTCTCTCTCTCTCTATTTCTTTCTTTTTTTCTATTTTTCTAAGTTTGCTTCTTGGTGATAATTTGGCCGTTGAATGAATTTCTAATTTGGAATATCAAATAATTGGAATGATCTTGTTTCTACAATCGTTTTCTACTGACGCGAATTTTAACCACCCTAGAATGCGATAACACGTTGACTACCAAGATTGATTTGCAAAATTCTTTCCATATATACTACTCGTATCTTTTTTTGTTTTTTCTTTTTTTACATAATTGTACACAACAAACTTGATTTGTTAATGTGGATATGGAAGAAAGATTTTCATCGTCGCAAATATACGGCGCTGGTATCTCGTGGAAAAGCACTGCATCATATATGAGTGGCGCTGGTAGTATACATGTTAATGATATTTTAAGTTCTGTAATAGGCTAGACTGTGTGATAGAGGTTTGTAACGTTATTAATTTCTTGCGGCGCGATATAAACTCACCTCGGTCTAAAACTCTAGAAAATATCGTTATATGAGATAACATTGGCAGTCATGAAACGGTGGAGGTAAGACGGAATCCTATGCGGTCTAAGAAGGATGTCAACAAGGATTTGCTGCGGCCCAGACAGCGACTTCTGACGAACAGGCGAGAGGTCTGTGAGACTTATGAGGCCGGCAAACGCACGAGATCGTCTGCGGTGCCGTATATGAATACTAGGTCGGTCACCCGAAAGATGTACGCAGTGGGTGCGACTTATCAGGCACCCACTAAGCGAGATGAGACCGAATGGAAGGAATGGCCTGCGCATGGAATGCACGAAAGGCCAGTCTATCATCCTCAGGTAATATCATCTTTTCGAGCACTTTTTACTATTTTTACTATTTCTTTTGTATTCGCGTAAATTACACACGAATATACACGCACGCACATATATACATATATATATATATATATTATTCGTGAGAACAATTATCAATTTTTAGAAATTAATAATTTCATCATATGTTATAATTTTAATAATGTTCTAATGCATAATATTGTAATTTATAATATATAACGTACAGTGTATAAATTATAATTACATTTTAATATTTACATTACAATTATTTAGTACATTATAATTTATCCGTCATGTATGCACATACACATACACACCTACATACATACATACACGCACAAAATTTATATTTATGTCTCTCAACAAATCCTATTCGTGAAAATTTTTATTTCTTCAAATTTCTCAAAAAAAAAAATCATTATTTTCCCACATTCCGCAAAAAATCTCTATTAAGAAATCAATTAGCATATACTTATAAAACAACTATATGAGAATTATGTTCGCAGGCCGGTCTAGCGGTGGAGTACCTAGGAAGATACTTCGTCAGCTTTGACGGACTATCTTACTGCGAGATTATGAATGAGTCTGATGTAGATGTCGAGGTGGTCGCCGTCGATCCGCGCTATGACCGGCGACCTTCTTCAGCAGAGAAGAAACCGATGGGAAAGGTAAAGGTGCAAAGCAAGCGTTCATCGAACACTAGGAACACATGGAACACTGCTCTGTCGGCAAAAATGAACGAGTCTTTTGGTACATGCATGCATGGGAGCTTCCACTGTGTGCTCGGTTACTGTTCGCAAGTCATGACGCCATTTTATAGACAAATGACGGGAGAGAGACCGATAATGAAATTGGCAACGCCTGTAGCAACCAAGACGAACATTTCAGAGTCAATGGAGAGCACCACGACTTTTAAAGACAAAACCTTGAACATCATGAAGAACTCAGACAACTTTGCCGAGGAAACAAAGTTGCTGGAAGATTATGCCATCGCTATGGCGCAGAATACTCAAAGCAAGAACAGCACAAATAGTCGCGATAGAATTGGTGTTGCGACCGTCACGTCGTCTTCAGCGGTATATGTGTCATCAGACTCGCAGAAGTCGATCATGGAGATTGATGGCTCGAAGACCGTTCCATCGAGTAGAACAAACTTGCTGCGAAGCTTCCCGAACAGTTCTCTGGTCTTGCTGACAAGCTCAGGCACGAAGAATAGTGGCGAGGTCTGTAAGACGAAGGACATGAAAGACACATACAACTCTGCAAAGTTAGAGGATTCCTCCAGCGAGGAGACGTTATCGTCGATCTACAAGAAGCTGATATCTGTGGACAAGACAGTCGCCAATCGCGAGGTGCCTCCAGCGAAAGGTAGCTTCTACACCTTGAAGCGACAACATTCAACGAGCGGTACACGGGAATATAATCCTAAAAAAATTGTCTTCGACGCACAGCTGGAGAACATAAGGAGCCTCCCGCTTGCAAAGGAGAACAATGAAAACGGAAACAACAACAGCACAAAGATCAAACAGCCGGACAGCGGAGTGTTTGCTGGTCCCAATGTGAAGAACCGCTCATGGTGCACCAGCGAAACCTCGGAGATCGCTAGGATCTTGTCAGAATATAACAGAGGTGCGATAAGGAAGTCCGCGATACATATCTACGGCAACGCATCGAAGAATGACAAGACGAGCCTTGCAACTTCCGGTACGAAGTATTCGACGAAAGTGAATTGTTTCTGGCAGCAGGATACAATGATGGAGGAAAATTGTGATGTCTCTGAAAGCAGAAACATGGGTCTTGATCTCTCGCAAGGGAAATGGAAGAAATTGGCAACGCTGGAAAATACAAGTGACCAGATGCAGCACATCGTCGACAATGATCGAAACACATTCAACAGATTTGAAGGTTACTCGACGCCGGTAAAAAGCTACCCCGGTGTTTCGCCAAGAGATCGACATACGAATTTGGATGTTGCAAACTATGCGAGAAAGGAACCTGCCGTAGCTCATAAAGATCTCGGTAAACAGCCACGAGAGACGCTCGCAATCGATGTGAAGCCGAAAAAAGTGATCTCAAAATGTTCCAAGGAAGAGACGGAGGTCCTGAAGACAGAAGACTCCTTGCGGGAGCTGCTGGAGAATACCGCGGTGTTATATTGCGCCGCCAACGGAGTTCACCAGGACGATTTATCTAGCTACATCGATACCCTCGATAGCAAACAAAGTATTCAGTGGCTGGAGACTTATAATAACTCAATTACGTAGAAAGTCGACGGTAGAATGCCCGAGCAAAAATATTACATATAATTATATCAAATTCTATATAATTCTTCTATATAATTATATATAAATTATACATGTCATTATGTAAAATTATATATAATTATACGTATGAGATCTATATATGAATTTGCTTTTCTATATGATCACATATATAATTATATCATATGTAATTATAAATCAGCATATATGGAAGAAATGCTATTAAATTAGAAGAAGAAAACAGTTTCATCTAATTGAATCTCTTTACGTTATATATAGGTTGTTACAAACATAAGCAGTTGCTTTAATCTTATTTGTACAATAGCATTTCTCTTTCGCAGATATATATAATTTCGTGGATATATATAATTACATATGAATATATACACATATAGTCCTATAGAAATAAAATTCATATACAGTTGTATATACTTATTTTTTCTCGGGTTCTTATTTTTATTCAACGTGCGTGACGTTGCTGAATTTAAAGTTGTGTTTTGCTTTCGAGGAATATTCGTGGACGTGATAAAGTTCTTATAGAGAAATTCAGATATTTTTACGATAATTCGTTACTTCTTCTCATTCATTTCGTCACACGAATGTAAACTCTAAGAAAGAAAGAATAACATGTAGATATGATTAATATAATATAAAGTTTCAAGTACAGTTATATTTTTTGCAATATCGTAGCGTATTGCTTTTCTCTATTCATTAAAACATTTATGTTTCAAAGATTCTATAAAACAGTTCTCAATAATTCTATACATTGATTTCTTTTTTTTTCATGTTCCAACATTACGTTAGACGTTATGTTTACGTAATTGCGTAATTAATAGTTATTTTTATCAAATTACATTTAAGTTATATCCCTCTGCGGATATCGAGAGAAATTGAGAATTGCATCTTACAAAAAGAGATATTAAGAATTTCATGCAATTTGTGTATATAGATACAATATTTTACACAAATATATTTCTGATATAATTAAAGGACATATGCCTTGCGATTTTATAAGAGACAAAGCGGAGCAAAATCACACATTAATTAAAAAAATTATTCCAGTTACTCGATCCGCTGTTTTGAAAAATGTTGCTACGCGTGTTGTTACTTCGAAAGATTTAAATACCTCAGTTTATCTATATTTACGAATGATTTATGTATACGTTAATTATTACGATATAACTGTCTCATTCTCGTGGTCAGTATGATGCCGTCGTTAATCCCAGCGTGTATGAAGAAAATGCAAACGACTAGAATCGCAGAATAAACAAACAGCAATGCCATGATGCCCAGATTTCGTTGTCAGTCACTATCCTGCTGTCGCTTTCGATGCGCATATTTACGAACACTGCAAATCATCGCAAAGATGTATGAACACAATGGAAGAATGATATCATTATTTCTACACTTCTAAACATCACGAGGTTCAAGAAAAATAAATATTTATAGGACATTGACAATGTAGCATTTTCCGATTGAAAAAAATCACGATTGACAATTCGTAAAAATTTTAAAGATAATTTTTAATTTCTGAAAATAGAAAGAAGCGGTGGTGTGTAGCTAAATTCAAAAGAAAGAATAAAACATACATCTCTTCGTGATTATGTATGTATATACACGCACCTACGCACATACACAAGTACGTTATAAAAATTATTAAGCATATACAGAGTGTTTAAAGAAAGGGTCCAGGACAGGTAGTATTCACAAAATGGAGGAAAATATCCTAATAAATAAAGGTCGAGAAATTAATATTGTCAGAATTATAAACAATTATTTATTTTATTTAAATTATTTTAATCAAAACAAGTGGCTCATTCGTTTCTGGTGCTTACAAAATTTATAAAAGATTTTCTATATGTCCTCCTATTTCTACACTCGCTTCACATATTTATACTATATATTTGCGAATTCTTCCAAAAATTCCCGGCTTTGTTTTAATTATTTGACAGACATTTTATATTCTCTGAGATAATTCATCTAACATTTAAATAAAGGTCCTTTGATGAAAGATGGATTGGTCAAGGTGGACAAGTTTCATGGTTTTCTCACTCTCCTGATTTAAATCCCCTGGACTCCCTTTTTATCGGAATTTTTTAAAAACATGCTCTTCACAGATAAATGACATAGCCACTTGCTTTAATTAAAATAAATAACAATATTAATTTTTTTACCTGTGGTTTTAGGATTTTTTTCCTCTATTTTGTGAGTATTATCTATCCTTAAAACCCTAAACCATTCTTTTAAATATCCTGTATGTGTAACAATATATTAAAAAATTATTAGAAATTCTTTGGATACCTAAAATTTGCCGTATTAATTGTGACTGGTTGTGAATTTTACTTTTCTAGTTCAAAAATCATATTCGACGTTTGAAACTCTCATTGAAACAAATATTCTTCTCCATTCATACGAATCCTCTGAAATTTACCTCTTTCTCTCGGACTCTGACTCGCTGGCTTCGCTGACGGTTTTACTAGCGGTCAGCTTCTCGCTGGAAGATTCATTCTCGCTGTTGAACTTTCGATTGGAGCTCTTACCGGAATCGTCATCATGCTTATTTTTCGATGATTTTCTGTCATTTTTCTCGCTAGACTTTTTGTCGCTCCTCTTTTTGCGTTTCTCATCATCAGAAGCGCCGCGTCTCATTTCTTCTCTGTGTAATGATCTTTTTTTTCCCTCGCGCTTCTGCGATTTATTTTGCTTGCCGGAATTGCGAGAACTAGACGTTGAATAGCCAGTGTCTTGGCGACTTTTTCTGCAATAATGTATGAAAGACAGGAAAAACATAGGAGAAAATAAGATTATCGATATATCAAGATAAATAACGCTGAGAACAATTTACGATTACACAGAGAAAAAGATTACTCTATCACTAAGAAAAGCAATTATTCAATTTACTTTCCTTTTACGAACTTTCAGATAACTATTTTTAATTAATTTTAAACAACGGTTACTTTTAATAAAAATATTTTCTTCCTAACAATCTTAAGATATATTCATCATAAGTTTTAGAAAAAGTTTATCATTATGTACTCGCAAAAGAGGAATTTATTTTCTTTTCAAAACTGTTATAAAACTTATACTTTATGCAAGAAAAGCAAATCGAATTTTTGTTTTGATTTAATATTCTTGATTGAAGTATTAAATTTACTAGGATTTAGAATTGTATGTTAAATAAAATTTGATGCTTATGATGAATTTATACGATAGTTTTACGGATATATAAATTTATAAAATACTTGAAACAAATAATATATACTTGAATATAGCATATATTTTTCTCTACGTAATCGAAATCTGTGCCAACCGTTTTGAGCGAGCGATGTTCTTCGGAGACGAGTCCAATTTGTCATTCTCTTCCGTAGAATCCTCGGTTTCTGTGTAATTCGCTTCCACGTCCTTATCACGTCGTCTCTTCTGCCTTTTATCGTCTCGCGCACTCTTCACTCTCACATCCCTGTACATGTCACCTCGCGAAATAATACTGATATTCGACACCTCCATCTTACTGTACTTCTTGTTCTTTCTCTTGTTTTTGTTCTCACTCTGCACCACGTAGAGCCGGTATAATTGCAGCAGTATCACTAACGTGTTCTTACATGTGAAGAATATATTCATGTAACTAACTATTTTATAATGGATTATCAGTATAAGGCGGAACGCTAAGAACGGTCCATCCTGCAACATATCGATATCGAAATTTCGTCCAATTTTCATCAAATGCATCTTAAAACCAGTGTTCTTGAGTCAGTCAAAATAATCCTAAATTTCGTCTTAGGTCAATTTCATCTCTTTTATATTTGTGTAATGTAATTTTATTCGTCGTGGCTAATAAATACCAAAGACACATAATTTTGGAGTAACAAGCGTGCTCCTTTTATCAAAGACCACTGATTATAAGATGTAAGGTATCAGCTAAGTCAGAAAATTATTTGTTTAAAAGTAAATCAGGTCAGTCATTAAGAAATAATCTAAATGCCTTAATTTTTCCAACATTTCTTCTTAGCTTCAACATCTCTTGATACTTCCCACGTTCCCGTTCGCAAGCATACCTGAAGAATCATGTTCAGGGCGATTCCCCAGACGTCTATACTGCAGCAGCTGGTCTCCGTGCGGATCTTCTTCCTAGCGACGCTTCCGGATGACAATCGGGACTTCCTCGACTTGGTGGCAGTTAACACGACCGTGAACTGTAGCAGAGACCATGCCCAGATGCCTAAGGTCAAATATACAAGCACAGGTTCTCGCGCTATCTTGTCCTCCTTGAAGGAGTCGAAAAATTCGATAATATCGGCGGCGGTGCCAATGTAGACCAGTAAGAGTTGGCTGAGCTGGTCGCGAGTGAGATCGCCCTTAGGCAACATCCATCGACCGATTATCAAGATCAACATCAGAAACTGTTCGATCAAAGTGACCCACGTCTCCGTCGAAATCTGTATGTCCGGCAGCTGGATGTCAACCTGGAAAACCGAACACGGATTTAAAATAAGTAAGTTTATGATTGAGTTTTCATTGTTATTAATGGCTATTTTTATAACGGCATAGATATCTATTAATTAATTATATAATTAATTTTAATCCTTTTTACGTCGCTGAATAACGTTTCCAAGATGTGCTTTCGTAAGCATACATATTGTCTCTCAGTCACAAATCTGAGTCAATCTTATTATTGCGTAATAACGAAATCTTTAAAAACCTATCCTAAGATTGTTTTAAATAGGTATAAATAAAATTGTAATGTATATACTGGGTGATCCGAAATTCCCGCATTCGGAGTACAGGACATGATACCTTATGCTAAAACAAACAACTTTTTCTTTTAGCAAAATTGCATCCGACAAGTAGTTTTTGCAGGTAGGAGAGCGTGTTAAATTTAACGAATAAACACTCTTGTCTATGTAGCGCTCAGGGCCGGCGCGCGCGCCTCACTGGCGTGTACCTAGTCCGTGATTAGTAATCATAAGTAGTGTCTTTTAAGACGCTCATACAGTTCTGTTGTGATTAGTTTACGACATTTTAAGACTGTGCTTAAGACAATTTTAAATAATAAGAATCAATTATGAACAATACCGGGATTTGACCTGCTTTCGTATTTGTATTGCTTAAATAATGAAAAGTTAATAAAATAAGTACTGCCTTTATTTCTTACGTAATAAATGAATAAAATATTGTCTGGTTGCAATATTATCTGAAAATAAAGGCAAATGTAAATAGTAATATGTTTTGCGAGCTGTGAGCGTTCTATTATTTCAAATATTGCACAATTATGTGATAATTAAATAGTATCATTAAACTTAAAGATTAATTTACTGATCAAGCGTATACTAGGAGTATACATATTTATATCAGTGATTAAAAGTAAAATATTAAAGTTTTTTAACGTCTTTTAAGAGCTCTCCTTTTATTTTTTTATAATAGAAAATACAAAGAACTTATTTAAAATTCAAATTATGTGATATACTCACGTCACGGTCTACATTTACTTATTATTGCTTATTTTAGCCTTTCAATACGTACTTTCCTTACATGTTTTAATTATTGCGAGGAATATTGCTATAGCCTCAATGGTCAAGTTGGTTAAGAAAAATCATTGAGGCTATAACAATATTCCTCGCAATAATCGAAACATATAAGGAAAGTACGTACTGAAAGGCTAACATGCATAAGCAATAATAAGTAAATGTAGACCGTGATGTGAGTACATCGTACAATTTGAATTTTAGATAAGTTCTTTGTATTTTCTATTGTAAAAAAATAAAAAGAGAGTTCTTAAAAGACGTTAATTCAAATATTTTATTTTTAATCACTGTTATAAATATGTATATTCCTATGTATACGCTTGATCAGTAAATTAATCTTTAAGTTTAATGATACTATTTAATTATCACATAATTGTGCAATATTTAAAATAATAGAACGCTCACTCTACACTAGCTCGCAAAACATATTACTATTTACATTTGTCTTTATTTTCAGATAATATTGTGCAACCAGACAATATTTTATTCATTTATTACGTAAGAAATAAAGGCAGTACTTATTTTATTAACTTTTCATTATTTAAGCAATACAAATACGAAAGCAAGTCAAATCTCGGTATTGAAATCAAAATTGATTCTTATTATTTAAAATTGTCTTAAGCACAGTCTTAAAATGTCGTAAAAACTAATCACAACACAACCGTATGAGCGTCTTAAAAAACACTACTTATGATTACTACTTATGATTACTAATCACGGACTAGGTACACGCGAGTGAGGCGCGCGCGCCAGCCCTGAGCACTACATAGACAAGAGCGCTTATTCGTTAAATTTAACACGCTCTTCTGCAAAAACTACTTGTCGGACGCAATTTTGCAAAAGGATAAAGTTGTTTGTTTCAGCATAAAGTATGATGTCCTGTACTCCGAATGCGGGAATTTCGGATCACCCTGTATATAATTTCATTCTTTCCCAATATGTACGTTGATAATTGCGTCATACAAATCTGCCAAGTAAATGCCGGGTACGGAGCTTAATTAATATCCATAATTAATCTGTAGTAATTAACATTAGATTTTCCATATATAAATTAAAGATACAATTGGTTATTAAAAATATACAATTTAATTATTAAGATATAATTTTGCGAAATATGCAACTTCCCTGTGATTTATTTATTTAAACAATCTATTTGCAGTCTGCCGACAGATTCGATCAGGATTTGTTAGCAAATTTATCGATATCTGTATTTGCATTGACTCATATTTTGTCAGTAAAATCTGCCGACAGAATCTGACAGCAGATTGATGGTAGAAAGCGAGCAAGATCTACGGTAGTTCCATTTAAATACGAATGACAGACCTTGCTTGATTTCTGTCGTCAGTCTATTATCATAATCTGCCAGCAAATTTGGTTTTATTTCTGCTAGCAAGCTTTTGACAAATCTATAGCAAGTACTGTGAAAATCTGCTTTTTGTAAGGTGGAGGGGTTTACTGCTTGGGACTACTACTGTGATCAAAAACTATCCGAACTTTATTTTTAAAAATCAAAATTACAATTCAATCATCAAAATTCTTATAGTCTCCTTCAAAGTAGTCCCCATTGCTTGCAACGCACATATGCCAGCGTTTGATCCAGTCCTGGAAACATCGCTCATACGCGGCAGATGGTATGGCCTTCAATTCACGTAGCGATTTTTCTTTTATGTCCTCAATCGATTCGAAACGCTGTTCGCGAAGTGGTTTTCTTCAGTAGGAGGAATAGGAAAAAGTCGCAATGGGCCATGTCTGGTGAATACGGTGCTTGCAGAGCGACATTTGTTGAGTTTTTTGTCAGAAATTCACGCACATGTGTCGAGGTATGCGATAGTACGTTCAAGTTTTTCGGAATTCAGCGCGATGCGATCCCCCAAGCAGAAAATCATGATGACATCAAAATAACGTCAAAGTGATGAGGAAAACTAATTTTCTCATCATAATTCGGTCTTTATGCCCGTCATTTTGATGTCATTTTGTGTCATCACGATTTTTGTTCTGCCTGGGCCGTTTCATGTCCGGTACATTGGACAAAATGTGCTGGCACGATTCAAATGATATTCCAACTTCATCTGCTATCTCTCGCACAGTCAGTCGACGATTTTACCTGCACCAATTCTTTCACTTTCTCAATGTGAGCGTCATCCGTTGACGTTGATGGTCTTCCAGAGCGTGAGTCGTCTTCAACGGATTCTCGTCCTTCTTGAAACTTCTTAAACCACTCAAACGTACTTGTTTTCGACAAATAATCATCGCCATAAGCTTTTTACAACATTTTGAATGCGTTCGTAAACAAAATTTCGTTCGCAACACAAAATTTCAAGCAAATTCTTTGCTCTATATTTTTCGACATCGTAAAAATCGCCGTGCACAACAATCTTCATTGACATAAACAACTGCCACTTTCAAGCGTTGTTTGAAAGAACGCCATGATTTTTCCATCAAATGTGAAGAAATGTGTACCAACTTGAGAAAGCAAACGGATTTGATTTACACTCGCGATTTTTAAAAACTAAAGTTCGGATACTTTTTGATCACAGTAGTATATTTTCTGTCATTTATTAGAAATTATTGTGAAATGTATAAGTTGTTATTAAAATATCCTTGTCATTTATCTAGCTGGTAATCACGATGAAAAAACACGCACGCCTAGAGCTTTCTCCAGATGCTTCAAATCACCGGCTGCCAGATTGGACAGATCAAAGTTTTCTGATATATTAATACCCGACTCGCGGGACTTCAACCTCCTTTCTACTTTGTCTAACTCCAACAGCCAAATTGCGGGCACCACACTACTGAGATACAGAAAGACGGACGGGCAGAACCTGTAAGTATATGATAATTTCAATAAACAGTAAAACGTTACATGAAACATATATCTGTAAAACAATTGGTTTAATTAATACAAAGAAAGGATTATGAAAAATTTGATCATATCTGTTATTCTCTTATTTTTCGTATTTCGATTTCGTGATTTCATCAAAACGATATATGTTCCCGTTCAATCGTGAGTGGCAGCATTGTTCTCTAGTATCGAGATTACCGAGGATGTATCCTGCGTGATTGCATCCTACGATACACCTAGCAAATTGATCGATGAGTCAGGTAAGCGATACCGTGCGGAATCGGGTCACGGCTTGCTCCGGCAGCAGTCAATAATTTTTGATCCGGCTCGCGACACGAACAAAGTGGATTCTGAGTCGTCGACGCGCTCGTGTTACTAATGCTCCAATTTCCGTCTGTCAAACCGAGACGGTCTCACAACACACACACACACCCTTCCCGGAGCACCCCTTTGCACTAATCCTCGCAATGACAGTCCTGTATCTAATGCAACGTCATTGTTGTGTATAGCAATGTTCTCCATATATACTGTCGAGACTGAGCGGTGAACGTATAAAAAACAATTAGAACGATTAAAAAATATTATAACGTAATTCTCTTAATTTATATTCTCATAATTATGCCCATTTCTTTTAAATCATTCGTAATAATCTCAAAAACAAAACCATAAGAAATTAAACAATTTCAAACTGTTATGAAGGGAAAACGAAATCACACATTTCACAATTATATTTTTCGTACGGTTACGAAGCCTATTTAAATATGAAAATGATTAATCTTAAATTTGTAAATTGGAATTACAGTGATATAATAATTTACTCCTAAATTCAAGCTTTTGAAGTTGATTACCTAGACATTATTATTTCTTGTGATATTTAACAGAAGAATAGAAATAATAAAGATAATAATTTTAATTATTTCTTATTCTTTGTTTTTTGTCCTAGGATAAGTCAACAACATTGATGATAATATTATATCAATATTATAATTTTTCATTGAGAGAGAGAGAGAGAGAAAGAGAGAGAGAGAGAGAGAGAGAGAGAGAGAGAGAGAGAGAGAGAGAGAGAGAGAGAGAGAGAGAGAGAGAGAGAGAGAGAGAGAGAGAGAGAGCAAATATGTTATTATTAGTTGATATTTATTGAGTCAAGAATTGAATTTTTAATTTTGTGTGAAGGATCAGTATGTAATTCTCTGGTAAACGATGTTTGTAACTAACGTACCATTTCCATTCCTGATTCTCCTTTATAGTAAGTGTAAAGATACCCTCGAAGAACAGCAAGAGGATGGGACAGCAGAGGTACCAGAAGAGCGGATTCTTCTTGAAAGTCGTCACTTGCCAGATAGCAATGAATCCATGCGACGCGAATACCAGGCGTGTAATTATCGCTTTGATCGTTGCCAAGAACTTCGCCATAGCTATTAATTATAATTTCTCGCCCACTCGCAAATATTTTAACAAATAAGAGATCGATTTCGCGTCATTCATTCGTGTTGAATCTGCGCAACACACATTCGCGCGATTTGCAATCACGTATCGTCGTTTAAATTTATCTCGCACATTTCTGCACGCTCGTTTACTATTATAAAGAGAAAAGAATACAGGATATACGGAGATATATAATCGAGGAAGATATAAGATCGAAGGTTCGCTGAATACAGTGCGAAGGTGTCGAGTCGTCGCGAAAGGGACGTCCTGACTTCGAAAGAATACGCGCGCACGCGTAAGCGCTCCTGAAGAATGATCACCTATGTGGGTGCAGCGATCCAACTCTATATTCGTCGCGGTTACACTTTCTATATCTCCCTCCAAGGCTTGGATTTATTTCATCTCGATGCAAAAGCCGTAGTGCAAACAACTCTATGATAAAGCTAGTTTCGTTGCATTTTCTGTACGTTATTTTCTCTTACTATTTTTCTTATAAACATACAAGCAGATATGATTGCAGATAATGAATGAAATAATTGACCAATATATTCTATCGTATATGTTTATATTATACCTTTATGCTTGATTTCATTAAAAATATCTTAAAATATATTTTAAAATGACTAATTCTTTTAAAAAGAGATATCCTTAAAAAATGTGTACACATGTAGGAAAAATACAGGAAGCATATTAGGGAAGTACAAGGTGGACAAAGGGTTTTCAATGTTTCGTCGTTTACATTGAGCTACTGAACTGTGAGTCGCCGGAAGTATAGGGCTTTTCCCCTTTTTTATTTCAACTTATGTATATATTTCTATATGTATAGGTCACAATCTGTTTAAAAAAATGCGCCGTGAGTATGCTCAATAAAAATAAGTGTATTCAACATGGGCGAAACTGAATTATGTCATCGGCGAGAATAGGTTCTTGTAAGCAGGTTACGTCGTACCGAGCTAGGTTTTTTCTTCTCGTATTACTCGACAGAAAGATACAGAAGATGAGATGAAAAAGAGAAGGGAAAGAAGGAGAATGAGGGAGAGTAACGAAGCCTCTTCTTTGCTTTCCCGGATGTCCGCGGAACCGACTAAGCCGATTAGACGGAAAAATTACTTTGGCCTCAAATTATTGGTAGACGTGGACAATGTTGGAAGGGTCGGTGTACACGCAGGGGTGGAAGTCTCGCCTACGATGGCATTGGCGGAAGCGTTCGTTTCGCTCTTGTATCGAATATTGGTGTATTCTCTGCCTAGTTGAAGTGATTTCTGGAAAGACCCAAACGAGAATAGGATTCAATGACTATGAGATACTAATTTACAGAGTCAGTACGCGGCAATACAGACTCGTACTCACCTGTTCCGCCTGCATTCGCTGTGATACCGTCTCGATGTAATGCAGAACGGCGAGATAGACGAATTTGTATTGCGCCTCTGTCTGGACCATTCCCGATCTCTGTGAGCGTACTCTTTGTATCGTGCGTTGAATGTCGATCTCACAGTCCAACCCTGAATGTGATAAAATCAAGCGGTACATTTATAAACATATTTCGTAGCTTTGATTATGCATATTTGAACAGTAATTGTTTGGTTGCTATTTTATTTATTTTTAATTTCATTTTATTTCATTCCACTTACCGTGACGTTTAATTTGATCTAGAATCATATCAATGACGATAAATGTGCCAGTTCTGCCGATTCCGGCGCTGCAGTGAACGAGAATCGGCCCTATGCATGATACGCTCTGGTTGTTAGAGGCTGAGGAGGCCGCGATGGACTCTTGTCTGGCGTTTACGTCATGTAGAAAATTCAGTACGCAGCCAGGGTCCGACGGGACACCGTGATCGGGCCATGCCTATATTAATCAGGTATGCAATATTTAATTTTACTATTGAATATATTCATTAGATAAATTATCGAAGTTCTTCACATAATGTCTACAGAAAACTATTAAAAAGTTCCGCAAGAAATTCTCTATAGCGAGCGAGTCTATAGACATACATTGACTGTATAAAAAAAAAAACGCAATGGTTGCACAACCGCTCAATAAAAATTATCTGATAGCATATACTTTTAGATCTACACAACGACACTCATCTTTCAAAAGTCGATCACTATTTTATTCTATTAATTATATTCTTTGAACGTAACTAATTCTTGCATGATTAAATATAAAGAACAGATGTTTCAGTTGACAATTAGAAAATATTTTTAGAACACTCTACAAGTCGTTCGACAAATTAAAATCGTTACTTGGAAGTGGTAATGATAAATTCTTCTGGGCTCGGAAAAGTCCGGTTTGGTTCCCTGTAGTAAAAACTCGCGCAGGGTATAATCAGCGGTTGAGGTTTGCGACATGGCGCGCACTTTCCATTCATCATTGTATTCGGCGATTTCGTTTTCTTCCGGCCAGTAACGCGCGCACTTGTTCTAAAAAATCATGTCCCATTAGATCCTCATTTGTCAGCACAACAGTACTTACAGTACACAGCGCACACCTTTCCTCTCTCCATCTCTTTCGTGGTCATGACAATCACCCGAGTATTTTCTTGATAGACCATGTGCCAAAAATCTCCGATGGTGTTCGGGAGACAGCCTTGCGTCGCTATATAGTATTTGCCGAGCGGCGCAACTTCGTTGCCGCCAACAGTGCCAATAGTGGTAGTACTTGTCCCATCACCTTCTTCATTCTGCAAAAGAATTTTACCCTCCACCTGACAACGGTATATATTAAATAAATTTGTGACAATATATTAGTGGTCACGAGACCATCGAATGCAATTTTCGGATTCTAGCAACAATCCGCAATTCTCAGTGATTGTTCTTAACAAAAACATCGAGTTGTCTAAGCTGATTTGAAATTTAGCTACAATTTTTTGAAGTTTCTGACTACTCGCCGCGGTCATCCTGATTTATGAAACGAGAAAATACGCGTTCAGAATTTTTGCAAAATACATCTAAATAAAAAGAAATATATATATTTACAAAATAACAATTGTAATCGATTAAGTTCAAGAAGTTTCCTTTTGCTCTATTAATAATATTTATTAATAAATAATTGTAATAAAATTAATATAACAAATCATGGAAAAAATAGATTAAAAAACTCAATTGCGTGTCACGTTAATTCTATGGCAATTTTTTTACGGTTGTTAGAGCAAGAGAGGAAAGTATCCAAACTATTTTACAAATCTGCTCGATCGATTGCGAGTAACACTTTTGAATATATTTTTTGTTTCATCGCATTTTGTGGATATTTTGAACATATACTTTCTTGCTTTTAATGTTATCGATCAAGAGATTCACAGCGAGTAGCCTCGAGTCTTAAATATAAATCCATGTCCACGAGATGTTAAAAGTTTTTTTTAAATTGATAAAAGAAAAAAACTGCGTTCACGAGGATATTCGACGATTCTGTGATTCGCAACACTGTAAGAGACTTTACCCTTATATAATTAGCGTTAATATAATCAGCTCCAGGGATGTTTGGATCCACATCTTTCAATCGCACCCTCGTGTGATCGAATGGTAAAATGTTCTTGTAACGATTCTTCGAGCGATTCTCACTCCGTAAACCTTCCTTTCTCGAAAAAAGATGTCGACACTCCACTTGTTGAAGTGACTCGAATTCCTCCCAGAAGCCAGCTTTACCTTTACCACGGCCTGCACCACTTTCATCACTTCCACTAGCGCCGTTCCAACATAACCAGCCGTTTGAACAGCCATTCTCTTTGTGTAATTGTCTCACCCTGCTTTCAATATCACTGGCGTTAATGCGCGTCGCATTAAACGGTTGTCTGCAAATGAACAATAACATTTGTTACATTATGTATTATCGACAGATTCCTTGTTAGTGTGATACATTTCGTGCCTTATCGTGTTAATATTGTCAGTTCTCATTTTGTTTCTTAAAATTTCCATCATGATCTATGAATAATAACGTTTCATAGCGCGCTAATCTTCTTTCGGGAATCCTCAAAACAGCCTTTTAAATCCGGAAGAGTATCCATTGAGACTGATTATCCGCAAATGTTATTTGGCATCCGTAAGCACGTTCAATGATTGTGCAACAATTCGTTTTATATTAATAACTTCGACTGAGGATAAATTACAAGAAATCGGTCGAAATGTATTGACTTTATTGATCTGTAGCTGCATGTATTTTATATTGTAAAAATTATATTGTTAAAATGGAAACAACTACTTAAGTCTTATGTCGCTAAAGTAGACATTAAATCTTATATTATTAAGTAGATAGTATATCTAAGTAGATAGTATATCTACTTAAATTTGTAATCGACTCTTATTATCGTTAATATATTCATTTGTTTTTAATTTTGATCAACCTTATATTATCACTTGATTAATTATGTGTTTATTATATCTTACAATTTAGAGCTTGAGATGCATGCAAAGCAATACGAAAGCGATTACGAAAGAACGAAATGTAATGAAAAGTTTGAGCGAGCTTTTCAATAGAACGTACAGAATATTTTGATTTATTAGAATTGAAAAAAATGTGGGAGAAAGAGAAAGAAAGAAAGAAAGAAAGAAAGAAAGAAAGAAAGAAAGAAAGAAAGAAAGAAAGAAAGAAAGAAAGAAAGAGCGAGAGCGAGAGAGAGCGAGAGAGAGAGGGGGGGAGGGGGAGAGAGAGAGAGAGAGAGAGAGAGAGAGAGAGAGAGAGAGAGAGAGAGAGAGAGAGAGAGAGAGAGAGAGAGAGAAAGAATTGGGGGAGAGAAAAGTTAAAATCTTACCGAAGATGAACGACGCTGCCACTAGTTTCGACCATTGGATTTCGCTTATAATACTCTATCAGATCACTCAGACTGTCGAACTTGTGACCACCACCTACGTCGTATCTGTTGTCCTACAATGTTAATTGGTCCGTTTACAATAAAAAAAGTATCTCTAATTTCGCCGATTGCTACTGTTACAGCAACAAAGTTATATATATATATATAGAGACTAAGATCTGTTCCGTTTCGTTACGTGGCAAACACTCGAACTGTCGATTCACAAATAAGTGAATCTCGCCTTTGACTTTCTATCGGGCTTTAGATACGATCTTAATGTACGTCGGACGTTACATATATGGTGTAATTAACCACCTGAAATCGTATCATAACATGCGTGACGCGATCGTCGGTGCGTACGGACAGCACGAAGTCGCCGGGTTTACTTTGGGACTCGCGCACCAAGAAGGATCCATTTTTGCCGCGTTCCAGCATCAACCGTTCCGCCTCTTTAGCCGACAAATGGCCGTGGAACCACCTTCAGTCACATCTTACTATTAGCACGCGTCCGATGTATTTGCACTTGGGATTGGTTAACAGTGTGACCGTGCCGAGTCGAACAACTGATATTACGCAAAAAAACGAAACATGCAAATACAAGAATACAAGGCGCGTACCTTTCAGTCGTGGGATCAGCGCAATTGAGGGGATACTTGAGCTCGATAATTTCTCCATTCTTCTCGCGTAATTGCCCACCGTTTTCCATATAAAATTGTACCAGTTCGGAAAGTGTGGCGAATTTCTCACCACCGTATAGATCGTAGAAGTCTCCTGTATTTTGTATTTTAATATGAGTCACTTCACCATTCCGTCTGAGGATAAGACGAAGGTATCCAATGTTACGTATTGGTGTATTTGTATGATTTTTATCTTTATTATGATGTATATATATATATATATATGTGTGTATAAGTGTGTATATCTATAACTTGTATGATAAAAAATTATAATTTGTATGATAAAAAAATGCAAAAGTAAGAATGTGAGAATGAGAAAGAGGAGGAAGAAGAGAGAAGTGAAGAGAGAAGTGAAGAGAGAAGTGAAGAGAGAAGTGGAGAGAGAGAGAGAGAGAGAGAGAGAGAGAGAGAGAGAGAGAGAGAGAGAGAGAGAGAGAGAGAGAGAGAGAGAGAGGGAGAGAGAGGAGAGAGAGAGAGGAGAAAGAAAAAGAAGTTAACATTTATATTCACCTGACAGACAATGTAAAGTCACCAGGATTTGAAGAGCTTGGACGTGCTAAAAATGAACTGTCATATCCTCGTTCCATTAATAGACGTTCAGCTTCTAAACCTGTAATATTAGGGTGGAACCATCTGCAATAGAAATATGAATTATATATTACTCAATTCACAATTAATTTCAAAGTTATATACAAATTCCAAATACTCAATACTTTTATTTTAAACCCAAAAACAATACTTTACATATCAGCAATACTTTGTATATCAGCAAGTGGTTACTCAACTGCAAATATACAAGAGTCTCAATTCTCAGAGAGTAAGTCAAAGTAATGATCAAAAATTACTCAAAGATCATTGAAAGTAGTCAAACTGTAACCAATGAGCAATTGCAGGACATCAGTTGCAACCAGTTGGAGTAATAGCAAGGAGGCAGCGTCATACCAAAAATGGTAATAAGCGCACAAATGCCGCTCCCTACACACACCAGCGAACGATGACGATTCATTCGCGAACACACTCGCTCGTTCGCATACAAAATGTGACGGACGCGTTTTGCTCCGTTTGCCAATTAGCATGCATACGAAGAAGCAAGTGAGCGAGCCGTAAAGGCCGCGCAACGGACGCGCATCAACGTCCGCGCGTCAATCCTGTCGAAAAGCAAACTATTCGCGCGCACGAATCTCATCGCACGTCGAATTACGCGCGGTTTTCACCAATGAACAACGGGATAAAGATTCGCACCCTGAAGATCAATGAAAAAAACTACGAAACGAAGGCGAAATTGTAGCAAATCCGACGACGGCGCGACGCCGATATCGCGTGTGTCTCTCAGCGGGATGAGAGACGTGCCTCACCTGCGAGATGCCATGACGCGGCTGTCCCAACAGCTCTTTTACGACCACCAGCTGCCCATTAATAATTCATAACGGCTCGTTAAGGCGCCCTCGAGCTGGCGCGCGCGATCCGCCGGAGCTTGTGTGCGGCCGCGACACTTTTTGATCGAGCGTCAGGTCGAGGACGATACCACCACTGTCGTCTTTGACATATCCAACTCGCGCGAAAACAAAAAGGCGATCCTCGCTTGCTGCGACCTGAGAATGCGCCATGCCATGGAATAAGCGGTGTGTCCAAGACGTCAAACTGAGACTACCTGTTCGCGCTCGAGCGACGACGTATGTCTAGTTTCCACTATAGCTGTGTTCTGAAATTCACTGCCAGTGCTAGAAATACATGGGGTGTTTACGATATTGGGTGTTTACCAGGACGTAACAATATATGAACGGAGCATAGAGCTGCGGGAGTGGTCTATAAAGGGTGAGGGGAAAGAAATGTCTATTGTAACGGATATGAGAGACCTACGGCCGGTATTCATAGTCAGGTCTTATATTTAAGACCGCTTTAAGTTCATCTTCAGATACTTTGTAGCCAATGAAATAATTTGTACAGCATCTGAAGATGAATTTGAGACGGTCTTAAATATAAGATCCGACTATGAATACCGACCATAGTCATAGTATATCTAGACTGCGTGTTCGAGGAGTGGGAGTATAGTTCACGTAGAAAAGGATATACTCTGTTTTTACCACAGACTTCTATATACTACTAGATTGCTAATTCCCCGGTCAGAAGTGAAGCAAATTTTGGCGGCCATTGTTATCTGGCAATTTATATATCCTGTGCTCCGATAGTGAAGTAGTACGAATTAATTGGGTGCTTTTAATATATCTATTTAATAAAATTATGGATAAAGTACAGAGAGTGTAATGGTAATATAATATATATATACATAATATTAGTCATATATGTCAAAATGTTATATTTGTATAATATTATAATAGTAATGTAAAATAAAATACAAATTCATATAATGCTTTGTGTTTATTATGTAAAAAATAATGAATACAATATACACTATAACATATTACATTCCCTTAATATATATTCTATTCTATAATACATTCAATTTGCAAACATAAATAAAACATAAATAAAACATTTATTATTCATTTGCGAAAAAAATTTGTTTAGTTAAACGATGTTGTTTACGAATAGGCATTATAATTTCATTAGTATAAAACTTTCCAAACGAAAATAGCCGAACTCGTAAATATGTTCGTACAATCGCAAATATTAATTTAATTTTATGTGGCACTTCAAATATATCGACATTATTACATGTAAGATCATTGAATATCAATGTGTCAAGAGTAAATCGCCTTTTTATGTGTAAAATAATCTTTGTATCTAATTTGTGCACTTGTAATGTCTGGAAATTATTTGTTTCCAGTTGCAGTCGCTTTTCTATTTCGGCAATAATTTTATATGTGCTTACAGAGGGAAATATTAATCCACCCTTGTCACACAAGTTTGCAAATGTAACATATTTCAATGGTAGACAATAATCATGTTCGATGCGTTGTAGAATAAGATATGTTGCGCAACTCTCACAATTGATATTAACCGCATTAACCGTCTTACAACATAGCCACCAATATAATATAATATTTTGTCTTTCAAATCTGTGTGAAGTTGAATTGAAATATTGTTATTAAGTTTGTGGACTTCTTTTGTGGATTTATAGACGGATGTATATGATGAACGGTCCTCATCGTCGTCGGATGTATATGTTACGATTTCTTCATCCTTTGCGATTTCGTTTATATTCAATACATTCGACTTTATATGCGACGAATATTATGCTGGATAATTTTGAACATTAATATGTAATAATTTTGTTTATAGTCGTATGTTGTTTCTTGACCGTTTACTGTAAGACTGTCGGGTGAGAACCGAAAGATCGTAGCCTTCTTCCCGTAAATACCTGTTTATGTTTGCTATCGGTTTACCCAATTTATAAATTTTTTCATTTTCATCGGCTTCTATGAACTAGGCCATTTCAATGAATCATTTCAAAATCACAATATAAGACTTGGCAGTCTTCGCGTGTTTCATCGTCATCTACTATTTCACGCGGTAGGCCATATATAGGTTTAGGTTCTGGAGGTGGAATGATCACACTCTCCTTTATTGGTGAACTGTATTCGGTTTGTGTACTCGAATCTGTTATATGTATTGTTCTATTGCTAACCGACGGTTTATGTGTATCTTCTATGTTTTGATACGTGTGTGTTATATTGTGTCTTAAATTGTACGAAGGATTTTCATATGATGTGCCTGCGGTTGAATATTCGTTATATCTTGGGTTGTACGAAGGGTTTTCGTATGATGTGCCCTCGGTCAAATATTCATCTTTTTGTTTTTTGTCTTTATAGCTAAACTCTTTCGACTGTTTGTTCGGTATTTCGTATTTTTGTGCCTGAGAAACCTTCGTTGTACATATATATCGGTTTGCGTTGATCAAACCTTAATTTTGTGTAAAAAGCAGCTTCTGGGTGGGCACCTGGGCCTCTATTGCCATACCATTCTAAGTATGCATCATATTCTTTCGTTAATTTTCCGGTTATAGAGTGTGCAGCTTCGTCAACCCAATATTGGTTATCTCTCGTCTTGTCGAAGAAAGTCAGAGTGTAACATTCCGGTACTTTTTCGTATTCTTTAGTTGATAAGAATGTTGGGGATAGTCTTTTACGAGAGCTCCATTTGTTCTCCATCCATTTGTTCAGGCCTCTCTGGCCTCATGATAACCCCAGTGCGTTTTTCCGTAACTGTCGATTAATCGGTTGTATATGATAACGCAATTGATTAGGGTTCATCTTCCAGAATATCTGTCTTTCCTCTTGACAAACTATGTCGAACCAGTCGACTTTCTTATCGGGTGAATCTGACGAAGAGTTGCTTGAATTCATGCAGCCTTTGGTGACGGTGGTTGTATTTTCCACGATCTTTATCTTTGCTGCTTCTTCTGTTAATATTTCATGTTGTTCCTGAGTCATCTCTCTTATCTCAGGATATATCTTGCAATCTTCTTTCTTCTAATTCTTGGGATTCTTCACTTGAGTGGTATTGCTTTTATTGCTACCCTTGTTATTTTTTGTATCCCCTCTGTTTATTGTTATAGGGGTGTATATTAGTGGGACATGTTGGATACTATTTGAGGTCACGACTGTTGTCCTCTGGTTGTGTCGACTCTGATGTGATCGTAATTGGTCTGTCGTCGGATTCTGATGACAGCGATATTGGTTAACTGTTTAATTGTACTATATTGTCGTCATCTCTGTGTCTGTCGTCTTCTAATATGGAAGATGATTGTGTTTGATCCGTTAGTATTGACCAAGACGAGTCTAAATTTATATCAGATGCATCAGTGTATTCTGATGATCTTTTTACCTGTATAATTTGTTGATCCTTCTGTGGATGGATATCACTGGTTTCTTCATCGTCAATAGTTTAGTCTGTGCGCGTGATTATTTTATGATCTCGCGGTGGCAAATGTCTGCCTATTTGTGCGTCGGGTTCTGAATGCGCATATTTTAGAGTCGCACTTCTATGCGGACGCAAATGTCTTCTATTACATATACCCGCGTCACGACCGCCTAACTATTGTAATTTAAATGTGTTCGGATGCGGGCATCCTATTATCATTAAGGGTTCTTCATATATAGGATATAATTTGCGTATTTTCTTACATCATCCCATAAGTTCCGCCGAACTTATGCGATGTGTTTTTCGCCGTACTCTAACACTTTCTTTACGGGGTAACATTGCCATTTTTCTTCTGTTGTGTCTTACGTTTATTCGACGCTATTTTTATATTGTTCGTCGCTATTTCGACGCGTTTTCTATGTTCGCGCCGATCATATTCATGAACCGGGTGTAATCCGATTGGTTCTAGAGTTGCTGGTATTTTGTGCGGGACTTCTCTCGTCCATCTCCCGTTGTATTCTAAGGCTAACGGTGGGTATCCCGTGCTAGAGTGTCTAGATTCGTTTATTATATTCTCTATGCGTGGTATTATTCTTTCCCATTGCGTGTGGTCATCGCATGAATAAGCCCTCAACGCGCGGCCCAACTCGCGCATCACCCTTTCTACCGGGTTAGCCTGAGGGTTGTACGGTGCTGTTTTTCTTAGTAAGATATGATGTTTGTTCGCGAATCCTAGCCAAACGCGAGTGAAGAATTGTCCTCCGCAGTCGGAAAGAATCGATGTTGGAGCGAATCCACGACGCGGTATATAGTCGCGTTCGATGTTTACTAAAGTTTTTGCTTTTTGATCTTGTATCGAATATAGCACGACTAGCTTCGAAAACAGACCCATCAGCACTAGTATATATGCGTTTCCTTGCGTGGATCTTGGTAAAGGACCATACAAATCTACTGACACTAACTTACCTGTATCTTTGGGTAAGTCGTAGTGATACTCGCCTTCTGTTGGCCGAGTATACCATTTGGTTGCTTGACATGTTATGCAAGATGCTGCGACATCTCTGACTATGTCGTCTATGTATATCGAAATATCGCTTCGCGAAATCTAAGACTTTATCCGTCCCAAAATGCACCATGTGTTTGTGGATCTTGTCCACAAATTGCCAGATTATTTCGCGCGGAATCGTTATTCTATCTGACTCACCTGATTCGGTGATGGTTCGCACGAAGTTGTCGCGTTCGCGGAATTGTTCCGGATTGTTTGTTTTGCACGTTTCCAATTCTTCGCTGTTTACTTGCGCTAATTTTATCCAATCGACCCAAGCGGATGGATCTATCTCATCTTGTAGGTCTGCCTGGTATATGCATATTTCTGTTGGTTCGGACTCTTTCTCTTCTTTTTGTTCGTCATTTGAACACCGAAATCGGTATTGGGTTCCGGCTTAACGCGTCAGCTATCGTGTTGACTTCGCTAGATATGTATTGTATCTTTAAATCAAATGAACCCAACGTTTCCATCCACCGTGCGATGCGCGAACTGTGCATAGCGCACGTGGAAAGGAATATTAATGCTCTATGGTCTGTTTTTACACGAACCGTTCTACCGTATAGTATAATCTAAAATTTCTTAAGTGCCCATACTAGAACAAGGGCTTCCTGTTCGGTGGTGGCATAATTTTTCTCTGCCGCTTTAAGTGATCGACTGATATATGCGAGATTGTATTCTCTGTTGCCAGTCGATGGATCGTACTAGTAGAGTCGCGCGCCTATACCATATGTTGACGCGTCTGTTTCTAATGCGAAAGGCAAGTCGGGTTGTATGAGGAATAATTGTGGCGCTTCTTCGAAGGCTTGTTTAATTGCCTCGAAAGCTTGTTGTTGTTCTTTTTGCCAATTAAATCTGGCGTTTTTTGTTAATAACCTGTCTAAGGGTTTTATTAAATTGGCTAATTTATCGATGAACCTACGATCCCAGTTTACAAGGCTCAAAAACACTTGCACTTCTTTTTTGGATTTGGGTCGTTCGAACGCCGCTATTGCTTTTTTAGTTTCCTCTGTCATTTCTACGGTGGTTTGTAAAATATCGTGCCCGAGAAATTGTACGCGTGTTACCAAAAGTTCGCATTTATCTTTGTTTAATTTAACGCCTATTTGTCTCAGCGCGTGAAACAGTTTGTCTAGGTGTTCCAAGTGTTGTTCTATGTTGTCTGATGCGATAAGGATATCATCTAAACAAACTAAGAGATGAGGTCTTATCTCTGGAATTAAATCAAATGCCTGATCTAGAGCTCTTATGAATGATGACCCTGCTGTTTTTAAGCCAAAGGGCATCCTATAAAAAACATAAGTTTGACCGTTAAAATGAAAACCAGTATATTTCCTAGATTCTGGCGCTGTTTCTACTTGCCAGTATGCGTTACTGATGTCAAGTCTCGAAAATACTCTTTTATCGCCTATCCTCGTGAGTACTTCATCGATCGTAGGTGACTGTGCGTGATCGAATCGCGATATTTCATTTGCCGCGCGCACGTCTAGACATATGGTTGCTAATCTATCGTTCGCGATTCTCATGGTCGCGTGAGCATCGCCTTAGCGTGCGCTATTGTTGCTAGACCTCCGAAAGGTCCGTTAGGTTTTACGCGTTTTAACCTTACTATCGAATAATATCCTTCGTGTGGTTTTTCTCGTCTTTGTCTCATGACTTCGTCATATTCGCTAAGTGTCTGTGTCGATACAACTGACACCGTGGCTCCTGTATCTATCAACGCGTTCGTACAGCACGCTGTTTCCCCGTGTGTGAACCTTAATGGTAATACCAGTCGGTGGTTACCGCTTTCTATTAGATCGAAAGTGTGTTTTACTTTTATCTCGTTCGTTATTATTTCCGGATCTACGCTGATGATCGATACGCGTTTGTCATCTCTGGGTTTTGGACTAGGATCGCGCTTTTTATACTGTTCGGGGTAAATTTTACCTGTCGCCCCCGTTGCTTCGCGTCCTTCTTTCTTTCGGTAAGGCGGGTGTTATTCTCCCCTTCTTCCTTCACCATTCTTTCCCACTTTGCCTGTTTGCCACTAGGAGTTCTATCTCTTTTGATGTTTCTTCACCTGTTGTATTGTGGCTGCTCCGTCCTGGCGGTTCGATCCATGCCTCTAAGCGGGTAGTTCGTTCTTTCGATCCATTGCGTTCTTTCACGCGGACTTACGCTTCGTTCTCGTAGGGGTTGTCTCTCGTACCTTCTGGCATTCATGCGCTTGTTAAGGTCCATATCGTCGAGTATTCTTGTCAAACCTTCAACGTCGCTCGTGTTTGCATCCATGATCCGTTGTCTCGTGGACGAGGCAAAGTGGGACGACACCACGTTAACAAAGTCTGTTTCAGACATTGGGCTATCCATCATACGAGATTCTTGGAACAGGCGATGAGCGTAGTCTGACTTGGTCTCATTGAACCTTGATGTGTACTGACCCAGCAGTAGCTGTTGGTTCGCATCCAATTGTTGCATCCTCGACTAATACTTTTCTTTAAACTTTTCTCGAGCTGTTGCCCGATCTTCGAAGGACTTAACCGACCACCATACAGTGGCCTGCCCTCTCAGAGCGTTGCCAAAATGATACAAATATTCCGCGTTTGCGAATCCTCTGAACCTACCTACATTTTTGAATTTTTTCAAAAAAATCATGGAGTGTATTCTGTCCGAGTAACCCGAAAATGATAAACTTTGGAGCGGGTTGATGAAAACGGCATTTCTCGCCCTGCGGGTGATTTCGCTTTGTGGCATTTCGCTATGTGACTCGATTAGTCTGCGAGAGTCCACCCCTGCATCTCCCCATGAACCTGCACACGATCAAGCCTTTCGCACTCCTCGTCCTCTCTGGGCATCTTTCTTTCTCGGCTATAACGGTCTATTTCGTCTATCGCCTAGTTCAGATCCCAGTTACTCGAAGTTTCTCGACGTTCGGTTTCCACGTCTGTTGTCTCTGACCTATTTCTCCTATCCTCCTCGCACGTTCGCGGTGACCCGACTCCCCGTGATGGTTTATATTTGGCGCCTAACCTAGTAGTTGACTCGTTGATTTCCGGAAGTACGCAACATTCCTCCTTTACGCGATACCGGCGGTTCCGCGAATGATTCGTCCAATTGGAACGGCGGTAACTTTGATTTAACGTCGTCTTTACTCACTATATATTTATAAATCTATGGCCCTGTTACTAATTCACGAATATAATTTCGAGGATCAGGATTAGGATTCGGTGGAAGAGAAGAATCAGTTCCCAGAGGATCCAAGCACTTTTAGAAATGACTACTGTGCTAGTTCGCGAAGTTCGTTTGTTCCAAATTTAATCAAAGAACTATAGAATTCTGTTGCAAACCATAGCACACATAAACATGTATTGTGTCCGTGTTGTATCTGTATTTCCGGTTCTTCATACTAATTTTCGTTCGCGCTCTATGTGACTTGCTGGTGTTGGTTAGACTTAGGTAACTATCCCCTATTTTTCAACGGGTGGTTCTTTTTGATGACTTTAACAAACTAGAGTTTCGTTCTGTGCAACGAATATCTCCGCTATTTGAACTTTTGACGCGCGGTTAAGCGAATCTATGTCCGATATTTGGGAAGAACGGACGACTAAATAAATTCTCCCCTTCTTTCTCTGAGGATAGCTAATCCCCAAAGACTATCTATACACCGGTCGTTCTTGTGACCGTTAGCTCTACTCGACTTGTCATTGTAAAAAACTACGCTCCGTTGTTATTATCTCCCGGATGTTTCCTAATCTTGCCACCGTTGACTTGACCGAGCCAGCTTGTCAGAATCTCTATCTGAGCGCTTCTCTCTTTCTTAGACTTAAGGTTAGTACAGCATGCACTTATAGTTATTGTCTTTCACTCACGAGTCTCAATCACGGTCGCCGATCATTTCTCCCGTAGCGGTTACGCGTCTCGCTGAGCTTGTCTTGTTTTGATCAGGCAGTCTTTTTCGCGATCTATCTACGAACGTTTCCTGCACTTAGATCAATGCCGTGAATACGGACGTCCTCAACGACAGTCCTGTCACGGTCACCACGTTAAAAGGTGTGGAGTGGCGATGAGAGTAGGTATTATTAGGAAGACGTTGAAAATCTCCTCTATGTGAGGGAGAGATCTTATTTGAGAAGGTGAGATGGGAAGAAAGGGGTTGTTTGTTTATTTACATGTGTTCTTATATGTGTGATCGAGTTTCAAACCGATTGCTGTATTTTGCTTCCTTGGAGCCAGTCAGTTCCATCCAGTGGTTCCTCGGTACCCAATCCAGTGTTATACACTGGCCCCTCCTTCACCCCACTCACCACGGTCGCCAGTCGCTGGTATTAAGAGGGCAGCGACACTCTGTCAGCTCCTCTGGAAGGAGAGCGGGATGCGTCTTCCAGTGAATGGTATCCGAAGGTTGCACGTCCGATCATTGGACCGTACGTCGATTATGGGCGTGTACACCCATGTCCACGGCGTTGGTAAGTAGGTATGCGATTTGCACAACTCCAGTGAGTGGTGTTTAGAGGTTATGGAATTCCAGTCCGTGGAATCCAGTGGACAATCTTGGTTAATTACTAATTAGCGCACACACTCAGTGGTGTGTACTGGCTTATTTACTCCAGTCAATGGAGTCCAATGGATGATCTTTTTAATTACTAATTAACACACCAGCGAATGGTGTGCGCTGGTTTATTTTGCACCAGTCAATGGAGTCAGAAGGCGAATTTGTTATTAATTACTAATTAATACATCAATGAGTGGTGTGCGCTGGCTTAATTGCGCCAGTCAATGGAGTCAGAAGGTGAATTTTTATTAATAAATAATTAACACATCAGTGAGTGGTGGTCGTTGGCTATTTACTCCAGTCTCTGGAGTTCAGTGGTCGATTTTGTTGATAAAAATATAAAATTGTTAATAACTTTCAAATCGACTGGATTTCGTGGTACCGCCCGACGTAATAGGGATGCAGTAAGCCGTAAAATCCGAATATGGTATAAAATAAAAATGTTTATTTTTGACAATATATATTATGTTATTCGCTCGATGTAGACATACACTATAGTAAGCTCTTTGCTCTAAACGCTGTTCTAAACTGTAGCTTAGCGAACACAAACTATAGGCTGTAACTATGCCTCGAGAATATAAACTGTAGCATTTGGCTATGGAAATTTCCGCTCGCGGCGACACAAAATGGTGGTGGTTCTTTGACATGCGCAGATCCTTTGTTCTACACTATAATAACGACGCTACGTTACTGATTTTAACGGTACAACACGTTTAATAAACGTACTCTCGCATCGCGGAGAAGGACGATACGATCGAGACTCGAAATAGATGTGATATTGCGTTATTAATTAGCATGCGGATGTTACAATGACGGCTACGCCGCGTTTACCGATCGCCTTCCTAAGGAATATGTCGTCTCGACAGCTTGGCGGGCCCAATTCCTACGCCAACAGCTAATCCTTGATCTCAGGGGTTCGGCTAATCCAAATCTGCTTAAGCATGACTATCACATCCCGCAATTAACGCGCGGCACCCTCATGCGTCGTTACGCTGTGCACTTATGCGCGAACGCGTATCTCGACCGCACGCGGTTAAAGCCGGTGTCCGATTCCTCTTATACGTAATTACGCCGTGCGCTTACTTGCGAACCCGTATTCCGACCGCTCTATACGTTTTTCGACCGTACGCGTCTGAGGTCGGCGTCCAACTCCTCGGGCTTTGTCTCGTGGTTCCCTTTATAACCGAGGGTCACGTGACGTCCGAGTAGAAGGGATTTCTCCAGTCTTTGGTGACAAGAGGTCTGTCAGTATTGCTTAATTATGTTAACAAGCTTTGTTTATTAGTCTTCTAGTGTACCCGAGTCGAAATTTTAAACCTACTTTCGACCTCAATTTTCTGACATCGGTAGATTCTGGAGGATCGTACGTACGTATCTACAACGTAGGTTTAATATTAGGTGCGCAACTAAGTTCCCGCTGTTTTTCAAAAGATGGCTCCAGTAGTAAGTGCTGGTCGATTGTGACATAACCAAAACGTCATGAACCAAGCTTAGACATATAGTAAACAAACAACAATTTTTTAATAAGATACCAAAGGAGAACATAAAGAATCAATCGTTAATTCACAATTCCTAAAGTAAGAAATGACACGAAACGACAAGAAAATCCGATGCGATAAATAATAAACTTCCGAAAGGGCAATTATTTTATTTATTTTATTAAAAAATTAGGGAGATGCGTGAAATATTTAACTATAAAATGTTTTTTTTGCACGATTCAACGACAAGAAACGTGTAAAGAAAGCGTCAATCAATCATACATTTATGCGTGTCAAAATAACACACTCGGATTTGCGTTGTATCGCGATTATACCTAGGAATCAATTTTATGCCGAGTATCGTTGGTGCACCATTGACAACGATGGTCCTCTTTTCGCAATTGTACGATACAGAATTTCCAGTTTCTTCTGTCGTTAATATACCACTGACAAGAATTACGATATAAGACAACAATTTATGCACGATATATGATAAAAATGTTTGGTCCATGATACAGCTTGCAAATGAAATATGAACGATACAGAGAAATATTAACTGAAAATATTAACACTGAGTCTAATTCATCAAGGTTTATGGTTAACTTAAACAAAATTGTGCTATTTTCAATCGAAATTTCTTAATCGTTCTCTCTCTCTCTCTCTCTCTCATTTCGTCAGAAAATTGGTTCATTCAACCAAACATATTTTCCGTGTAGACTTGAATAAAACGATAGGACACGATGAGTCTCTACGCGAATTCATACTCTAACAATATCTAACGATATCATACTCTAACAATTAAATATTCTCCTAACGATAGAGTACAATAGAGTACGATGAAAAGTGTTCATCGTACTCTGTCTTTACGCGATATCATTTCTTTCGGATCCGATGCAGCAAAACGATAGATTGCGATAGAAAACAATGAGAATTTCTGTAGATCTCATCGCTCTCTATCGCTTTCTCCTTTTCGATGTTTTCCTTGATCAAAGAACTTTTGAACCTTGAACTTTATAATTCAATATGAGCTGTCTGTGGTACCTCATAAAATAATCTCGTAATTGTAATCGCGAATATTCAGCGGCCATTTCGGCGCGAGCATAGACGCGGTGCGGCGGGATGTAGGAGCGGCGAGGTAAGGACATAAACATTGGCGCGTTGTCCTTCCCCTCGCCGCGCGCCGGCAACAGTTCCTTTGTCGACTGGACAGTGCTCTCTAGCCTGAGCGGCTAGATGCTCCTCCCATAATGTTTCGGTGCGCGCTCATTCCTCTAATTTCTGTCATTAATAACTCGATAATTATTGCGAATCTCACAAAACGGTATGGGACTTTTATATTTGTCTTAACCCGCTCTATGTCTCCACGAGCTCTGCTAGGTTAGTTATGAGACACCCTGTATAAGTATAGAATGTAAGAAATGTCAACAATAATATAAAACTTTAATAATTTTAATTTTAGTTCTATTTGAACAATATGATACATGTAATTTTTTTTTTGTAGAAACACGTGACAAAATATGAAGAGAGCAATATAATATATTTGATATATATAAAGAATTTCAAAACAAAAACTTTTTTACTAAACAAAACTTACAAAAACTGGAATATACTGTTTTCTTATGTCGATTCAGCTTTGCAAATATGATTCAATATATCTTTGACAAGATACTTTATAGTTTAATATGTAGCATATAGATAAACTAATTGTCTGGAAAAGAAAACATTATACAAAACAACGTCATAAAACAACTATTCACGTAAATAGTATTACAATTTTTACCGAATTCAGCATCTTCTTGTTCTTCTTCAATGTCTACCTGCATTTCACTGTCCTCCTCTTGCAAATCATCAGTAGCATCAAAATATTGTTGACGTTGCTTTTTTGAGATTCCTGATATTTTCTTTTATTAAATGCCATTTTATTAATAAAGTTAATATAGTCCTTTGTCTCTACTATTTCCGGTAAAATACAGTTATTAACCCACTTTGGTGAAAAACAAAAATATACACGTATGCATATATGTATTATATTTTAATTGATATAATCAATATTAATTTTAAATAATAATATTTACTAAATAGTCCATTAAATAGTTGTCGAATAATAGGCGGACGTTTACCTCTCTTGCTAGTAGTAGAATAATTGGCAATGCTAGAACCATAAATTTCAAGAAGAGTTTCTCGGACCAATACTTTCCAATCATAATCTATTTCAAATTTCATCTTAATATAAGCCTTTTTTGAAGAAAATTGCTGCAGAATCGCATCGAATGTTTGTCGAAGCTTACGGTGAGCATGCTCTTGGATAATCACAGTGCTTTGAGTGGTTTAAAAAATTCAATGGCGATTTTGATGTGAGAAACGAAGAACATGGAAGACCATCGAAAAAGTTTGAAGACCGCGAATTGCAAGCATTGTTGGATGAGGATGACGCTTAAACGCAACAACAACTCGCGGATCTATTAAATGTGACACGAGAAGCCGTCTCCATACGTTTGAAAGATAGGAAAGATTCAGGAAAGATAGGAAAGGCCATAGGAAAGATTCAGAAGATGGGAAAATGGATTCCACACGAACTGAATGAAAGACAGCAGGAAATCCGAAAAGCCACTTGCGAAATGCTGCTCGCCAGGTACAAAAGAAAATCATTTCTCCATCGAATTGCGACTGGCGATGAAAAGTGGATATATTTTGAGAATCCTAAGCGTAAAAGATCATGGGTAACTCCAGGCGAACCATCGACATCGATTGCAAGGCCAAATCGCTATGGACGGAAGACAATGCTCTGTGTTTGGTGAGATCAGAAGGGTGTGATCTATTATGAGCTGCTAAAACCTGGCGAAACCGTTAATACTGAACGCTACCGACAACAAATGATCGATTTGAATCAAGCTTTGCGTGAAAAACGACCAGAATATCAAAAAAGGCAACACAAAGTGATTTTGCTTCATGATAATGCACCATCACACACGCACAACAAAACTGGTCAAGGAAACGATTGAGGCGTTTAGTTGGGCAATACTTTTGCATGCGACTTATTCACCAGACTTGGCTCCGTCCGATAACTACTTATATTTGCATCGATGGGACACGCACTTGCTGAGCAGCGCTTCACTTCTTACGAAAATGTACGAAAATGGCTCGATGACTGGTTTGCCTCAAAACAGCAACAGTTTTTTTGGCGTAGCAACCACAAATTGTCAGACAGGTGGGAAAAATGTATAGCTAGCGATGGGCAATACTTCGCATAAAATACTTCGAATAAAACATTTTTTATTATTTTCATACAATAAACGTGTATTTTCTATACAAAAATTCCGGTTTCATATTTACATACCTGATAAATAACACATTTGGATTTGCATTTCGAATCTTTAAAAAAAAATCGATACTCGCTCTTCAGGTTCTCACAGAGAATGTCTAAAAACCTCCCTTAAACAAGCAGTATCTGATCTTGAAATTTTCATGGATACCGAAAATTATAAAGCGCAAGTTAGACGAACGAGAATAGTTTCCTTCGCAGTATTTTATTTCAAGATGGTACGGGCGCTGAGTATTCTCCACGTGCAACATTTTTCGTAGGCACGTCTCGGGACATTTTTTATCAAGCACGAACGACGAACTTGTGTAAAAGTGCTGGAAAACTTTACGAGATGTATCGTTCAGAGGACAAAGGTTATTCGCGGATGTCACTTGCCCCATACTTATCCGCAAAAATAATCATAATGCGGATTAACCAGCCGCAGGAGCAACTGCGGAAAGAAAATCCATGCGGTTTTTACGACTTCATCGGCAGCAGGCTCTGATCTCTTCTCGTCTTTATCACCGACGAAAGAAGCGCCTATTTTAAAGAATGATCATAAAATGCGCGACTATTTTGTCACGCTTATATTAGGTGTAGTAAAAAGAAATCCATTATTTCGGAGGGAATC